>NC_141877.1:390169209-390476709 GCF_056163025.1 Triticum urartu
CATGTGGATAAAAGGTGCCACATGCACCATATACGTCAAAGGGGTTTTTCCCCTCTTCTTTCTATATTAGGCAAATTAATGATGTATTGTTCTTTCGATTACTCTCATATTTCCATGACATCATGTTTAACCTATCTATTTAATTATAGACTTTTGTCATTCGATTTCAACTGCTGTACATTTCTTTCAATTTGGGCCCATATTTGCATGTTACCATATTTTCTTTAACAACCCTACCATTTTCTACAGGACATCCCTCGCTATGCAATAGATTATGTAGTGCGCAATTTTTCCCTTTACATACATCACGGCTCCACAAATGTCATAATGCACACAAACCATGGATTTGCAATCGTTGCTACTGTAAGACTTGATGAACGTGGTGACTCCCATTTTGGCACTCGCTTTTGGAATGAAATTGCAAAGTTTTATGTACTAAAAGTTGGCACTAAAATTGCACTGCACATAGAAGGGCTTGGTCATGAGATATATGCTAACTTCCCCGACAAAATCATCCGTCCAGACTTTGTTCGAAGTAAGTTTTCTTTTCAACTATCTGCATATGTTGACTTACCCAGCAATGTCAAATGAATTGTGTAGTATTTAAGCAACCAATTGATATTCCCTTATCTTACTATATTCCTACCTAATAACTTCTAGTTACCAATACACTTTTTCTATTGCCATGTTTTAACTAAATATTCCATGTACTCCCATTTCTATCAGAAAGCGCCGCTAACAAGGAGACTCCGGAGGTGGAGAATGGGGTTGCCAACAAGCGGAAGCGGGGCGAGCTAGAACCGCAAGAGACTCCAGCGGGCCTAGACTTAATCAGCAGCCTCCTCGATGATATGTTGAGAGTCATCATCTCCCTCCTCCCAATCAAATATGGGGCGCGGACAACCCTCCTTTCCCAGCGGTGGCGCCCCCTATGGAGCTCCAGCCTTCTTGACCTCATCGACACCCACGAGCTCTGGCATGGCTATCGCAAAAGCTTGGATCTGTTCTCCAAGATCCTCGGCAGTCACCTTGGCCAAACCAAAGGCCTTAGAGTGGGCAAGTTCCGTTCCAACGGCAAGGACCGAGCCAAGCTTGATGACTGGTTCCGATCCCCCGCCCTAGATCAGCTCGAGGAGCTCACTTTTGAGGATGGGCATATGCGGTCGCTGCCAACGTCCGCACTCTACCTCACGCCCATGCTGCATGTCGCCAAGTTCAAGAACTGCCATTTCCCGCCCCTTAATGGCGTGCCCACTCTTATTCTACCACGACTAAAGCACCTCGAGCTCGTCGTCATCTGCCACTCAAAGGGTGACATGGAGCGCCTGCTCCGTGGCTCTACTGCACTCGAGTACCTTCATCTTTAGGCGATCAATGGGTTGAGTACCTTCCACATCACCTCCATGACTCTCCGGACTATTTATCGGTGTTGCTGGTGCGGCAGGAAGACATCACAAAAGGTGGACCACGGTATGGTCATCCAGGACACACCTTTGAAGGAAATATGCCCTAGAGGCAATAATAAAGTTATTATTTATTACCTTATTTCATGGTAAATGTTTATTATTCATGCTAGAATTGTATTAACCAGAAACATAATACATGTGTGAATACATAGACAAACATAGTGTCACTAGTCTGCCTCTACTTGACTAGCTCATTGATCGAAGATGGTTAAGTTTCCAAGCCATAGCCATGAGTTGTTATTTGATCAACGGGATAACATCATTAGGAGAATGATGTGATTGACTTGACCCATTTCGTTAGCTTAGCACTTGATCGTTTAAGTTTACTACTATTGCTTTCTTCATGACTTATACATGTTCCTATGACTATGAGATGATGCAACTCCTGAATACTGGAGGAATACTTTGTGTGCTACCAAACATCACAACGTAACTGGGTGATTATAAAGGTGCTCTACAGGTGTCTCCGATGGTGTTCGTGGAGTTGGCATAGATCAAGAATAGGATTTGTCACTCCGATTGTCGGAGAGGTATCTCTAGGCCCTCTCGATAATGCACATCACCGTAAGCCTTGCAAGCAATGTGACTAATGAGTTAGTTGCGGGATGTTGCATTATGGAATGAGTAAAGAGACTTGCCGGTAACGAGATTGAACTAGGTATTGAGATACCGGCGATCGAATCTCGGGCAAGTAACATACCGATGACAAAGGGAACAAAGTATGTTGTTACGCGGTTTGACCGATAAAGATCTTCGTAGAATATGTAGGAACCAATATGAGCATCCAGGTTCCGCTATTGGTTATTGACCAGAGACGTGTCTCGGTCATGTCTACATAGTTCTTGAACCCGTAGGGTCCGCACACTTAAAGTTCTGTGACGATCGGTATTATGAGTTTTTGTCTTTTGATGTACCGAAGGTAGTTCGTAGTCCCAGATATGATCACGGACATGACGAGGAGTCTCTAAATGGTCGAGACGTAAAGATTGATATATTGGAAGGTTATATTCGGACACCGGATGAGTTCCGAGGATTATCAGATAAATACCGGAGAACCGGGAGGTTGCCGGAACCTCCCGGGGGGTTATTGGACCTTATGGGCCCAAGTGGAGGAAGAGGAGAGGCGGACAGCTAGGGGCGCGTGGCCCCCTATCCCAAACCGAATTGGACTAGGCCGCCCCCCTTTTCCTTCTTGTTGTCCTCCCCTTCCTTCCCCTCTCCTACTAGGACTAGGAAAGAGGGGGGAATCCTACTTGGAGTAGGATTGCCCCCCTTGGGCGCGCCTCCTCCTCCTTGGCCGCCCCCTCCTCATATCCCTCCTTTATATACGAGGAGGGGGGCACCCCTTGGAGACATAACAATTGACCTGTTGATCTCTTAGCCGTGTGCGGTGCCCCCTCCACTATAATCCACCTCGGTTATATTGTACTGGTGCTTAGGCGAAGCCCTGCGACGGTAGCTTCATCAACATCGTCACCACGTTGTCATGCTACTGAAACTCTCCCTCGAGCTCTACTGGATCGTGAGTTTGCGGGACATCACCGAGCTGAACGTGTGCTGAACGCGGAGGTGCCGTACGTTCGGTGCCGAGGAGCGGTCGATCGTGAATACATATGACTACATCAACCGCATTGTTATAACACTTCCGCTTAACGGTCTACGAGGGTACATGGACGACACTCTCCCCTCTCGTTGCTATGCATCACCATGATCTTGCGTGTGCGTAGGATTTTTTTGAAATTACTACGTTCCCCAACAGTGGCATCAGAGCCAGGTTTATGCGTAGATGTTATATGCACGAGTAGAACACAAGTGAGTTCTGGGCGATACAAGTCATACTGCTTACCAGCATGTCATGCTTTGGTTTAGCGGTATTGTTGAATGAAGCAGCCCGGACCGACATTACGCGTACACTTACGCGAGACTGGTTCTACTGACGTGCTTTGCACACAGGTGGCTTCAGTTTCTCCAACTTTAGTTGAACCGAGTGTGCCTACGCCCGGTCCTTGAGAAGATTAAAACAACACTAACTTGACAAACTATCGTTGTGGTTTTGATGCGTAGGTAAGAACGGTTCTTGCTCAGCCCGTAGCAGCCACGTAAAACTTGCAACAATAAAGTAGAAGATGTCTAACTTGTTTTTGCAGGGCATGTTGTGATGTGATATGGTCAAGACATGATTCTATATTTATTGTATGAGATGATCATGTTTTGTGACAGAGTTATCGGCAACTGGCAGGAGCCATATGGTTGTCGTTTTATAGTATGCAATGCAATCGCCATGTAATTGCTTTACTTTATCACTAAGCGGTAGCGATAGTCGTAGAAGCAATAGTTGGCGAGACGACAATGATGCTACGATGGAGATCAAGGTGTCGCGCCGGTGACGATGGTGATCATGACGATGCTTTGGAGATGGAGATCAAAGGCACAAGATGATGATGGTTGCTACCTCTTTTAGCACTGCATTGGTTTTCCCCGAAGAGAAAGGGATGATGCAGCAAAGTAGCGTAGGTATTTCCCTCAGTTTTTGAGAACCAAGGTATCAATCCAGTAGGAGGCTACGCACGAGTCCCTCGCACCTGCACAAAACAAATAAATCCTCGCAACCAACGCAAATAGGGGTCGTCAATCCCTATAAGGCCCCTTACGAGAGTGAGATCTCATAGATATGATAAGATAATGTTTTTGGTATTTTTATGATAAAGATGCAAAGTAAAATAAAGGCAAAGTAAATAGCAAAGTAAATAACTAAGTAGTAGGAGATTGATATGATAAAGATAGACCCGGGGGCCATAGGTTTCACTAGTGGCTTCTCTCGAGAGCATAAGTATTCTACGGTGGGTGAACAAATTATTGTTGAGCAATTGACAGAATTGAGCATAGTTATGAGAATATCTAGGTATGATCATGTATATAGGCATCATGTCCGAGACAAGTAGACCGACTCCTGCCTGCATCTACTACTATTACTCCACTCATCGACCGCTATCCAGCATGCATCTATAGTATTAAGTAAAATAGAGTAACGCCTTAAGCAAGATGACATGATGTAGAGGGATAGACTCATGCAATATGAAGAAAACCCCATCTTCTTATCCTCGATGGCAACAATACAATACGTGCCTTGCTGCCCTTACTGTCACCGGGAAAGGACACCGCAAGATTGAACCCAAAGCTAAGCACTTATCCCATTGCAAGAAAGATCAATCTAGTAGGCCAAACCAAACTGATAATTTGAAGAGACTTGCAAAGATAACCAATCATACATAAAAGAATTCAGAGAAGATTCAAATATTATTCATAGATAGACTTGATCATAAACCCACAATTCATCGGTCTCAACAAACACATCGTAAAAAGAAGATTACATCGAATAGATCTCCACAAGAGAGGGGGAGAACATTGTATTGAGATCCAAAAAGAGAGAAGAAGCCATCTAGCTACTAACTATGGACCCGTAGGTCTGAGGTAAACTACTCACACTTCATCGGAGGGGCTACGGTGCTGATGTAGAAGCCCTCCGTGATTGATGTCCCCTCTGGCGGAGCTCCCGAACAGGCCCCAAGATGGGATCTCATGGATACAGAAAGTTGCGGCGGTGGAATTAGGTTTTTCGCTCCGTATCTAATTGTTTGGGGGTACATGGGTATATATAGGAGGAAGAGGTACGTCGGTGGAGCAACAGGGGCCCACGAGGGTGGGGGCGCGCCTGGTAGGGTAGGGCGCACCCCCTACCTCGTGGCCTCCTGTTACGTGCCTTGGCGTAGGGTCCAAGTCTCCTGAGTTGTATTCGATGAGAAAATCACGTTCCCGAAGGTTTCATTCCGTTTGGACTCCGTTTGATATTCCTTTTCTTCGAAACCCTAAAACAGGCAAAAAACAACATTTCTGGGCTGGGCCTCCGGTTAATAGGTTAGTCTCAAAAATAATATAAAAGTGGATAATAAAGCCCAATAATGTCCAAAACAGTAGATAATATAGCATGGAGCAATCAAAAATTATAGATACGTTGGAGACGTATCAAGCATCCCCAAGCTTAATTCCTGCTCGTCCTCGAGTAGGTAAATGATAAAAACAGAATTTTTGATGCGAAGTGCTACTTGGAATAATTTTAATGTAATTCTTCTTAATTGTGGTATGAATATTCAGATCCGAAAGATTCAAGACAAAAGTTCATATTGACATAAAAATGATAATACTTCAAGCATACTAACAAAGCAATTATGTCTTCTCAAAATAACATGGCTAAAGAAAGTTATCCCTAAAAAATCATATAGTCTGGCTATGCTCTATCTTCACCACACAAAATATTTAAATCATGCACAACCCCGATGACAAGCCAAGCAATTGTTTCATACTTTTGACATTCTCAAAACTTTTTCAATCTTCACGCAATACATGAGCGTGAGCCATGGATATAGCACTATAGGTGGAATAGAGTGGTGGTTGTGGAGAAGACAAAAAGGGAGAAGATAGTCTCACATCAACTAGGCGTATCAACGGGCTATGGAGATGCCCATCAATAGATATCAATGTGAGTGAGTAGGGATTGCCATGCAACGGATGCACTAGAGCTATAAGTATATGAAAGCTCAAAAAGAAACTAAGTGGGTGTGCATCCAACTTGCTTGCTCATGAAGACCTAGGGCAATTTGAGGAAGCCCATCATTGGAATATACAAGCCAAGTTCTATAATGAAAAATTCCCACTAGTATATGAAAGTGATAACATGAGGGACTCTCTACTATGAAGATCATGGTGCTACTTTGAAGCACAAGTGTGGTAAAAGGATAGTAACATTGTCCCTTCTCTCTTTGTCTCTCATTTTTTTATTTGGGCCTTTTCTCTTTTTTATGGCCTCTTTTCTTTCTCTTTTTGTTTCGTCTGGAGTCTCATCCCGACTTGTGGTTGAATCATAGTCTTCGTCATCCTTTCCTCACTGGGACAATTCTCTAATAGTGATAATCATCACACTTTATTTTTCTAACAACTCAACAATTACAACTTGATACTTAGAACAAAATATGACTCTATATGAATGCCTTCGGCGGTGTACCGGGATATGCAATATGACAATGATGAAGTGTGTCATAATAAACGGAACGGTGGAAAGTTGCATGGCAATATATCTCGGAATGGCTATGGAAATGCCATAATAGGTAGGTATGGTGGCTGTTTTGAGGAAGGTATATGGTGGGTGTATGATACCGGCGAAAGTTGCGCGGTATTAGAGAGGCTAGCAAAGGTGGAAGGGTGAGAGTGTGTATAATCCATGGACTCAACATTAGTCATAAAGAACTCATATACTTATTGCAAAAATCTACAAGTTATCAAAGCAAAGTATTACGCGCATGCTCCTAGGGGGATAGATTGGTAGGAAAAGACCATCGCTCGTCCCCGACCGCCACTCATAAGGAAGACAATCAATAAAAAAATCATGCTCCGACTTCATCACATAACGGTTCACCATACGTGCATGCTACGGGAATCACAAGCTTCAACACAAGTATTTCTCAAATTCACAACCACTCAACTAGCACAACTTTAATATCACCATCTTCATATCTCAAAACAATTATCAAGTATCAAACTTCTCATAGTATTCAACACACTCATAAGAGAATTTTATTATTAATCTTGCATACCAAGCATATTAAGATTTAAGCAAATTACCATGCTATTAAGACTCTCAAAATAATCTAAGTGAAGCATTAGAGATCACTAGTTTCTATAAAACAAATCCACCACCGTGCTCTAAAAGATATAACTGAAGCACTAGAGCAAAATTATATAACTCAAAAGATATAAGCGAAGCACATAGAGTATTCTAACAAATTCCAAATCATGCATGGCTCTTTAAAAAGGTGTGTACAGCAAGGATGATTTTGGTAAACTAACAAGCAAAGACTCCAATCATACAAGACGCTCCAAGCAAAACACATATCATGTGGAGAATAAAAATATAGCTCCAAGTAAAGTTACCGATAGAAGTAGACGAAAGAGGGGATGCCTTCCGGGGCATCCCCAAGCTTTGGCTTTTAGGTGTCCTTAGATTATCTTGGGGGTGCCATGGGCATCCCCAAGCTTAGGATCTTTCCACTCCTTGTTCCATAATCCATCAAATCTTTACCCAAAACTTGAAAACTTCACAACACAAAACTTAAAGTAGAAAATCCCGTGAGCTCCGTTAGCGAAAGAAAATAAAAGACCACTTCAAGGTACTGTAATGAACTCATTATTTATTTATATGGGTGTTATACCTACTGTATTCCAACTTCTCTATGGTTTATAAACTATTTTACTAGCCATAGATTCATCAAAATAAGCAAACAACACATGAAAAACAGAATCTGTCAAAAACAGAACAGTTTGTAGTAATCTGTAGCTAGCGCAAGATATGGAACCCCAAAAATTCTAAAATAAAATTCTGGATGTGAGTAATTTATCTATTAATAATCTGCAAAAATAATTAACTAAATAGCACTTTACAAATAAAAATGACAGCAGTTCTTGTGAGCGCTAAAGTTTCTGTTTTTTACAGCAAGTTCAACAAGACTTTCCCCAAGTCTTCCCAACGGTTCTACTTGGCACAAACACTAATTAAACACAAAAAACACGACCAAAACAGAGGATAAATAAATTATTTATTACTAAACAGGAGCAAAAAGGAAGGAATAAAAAATAAAATTGGGTTGCCTCCCAACAAGCGCTATCGTTTAACGCCCCTAGCTAGGCATAACAAGCAAGAATAGATCTAGGTATTGCCATCTTTGGTAGGTAATCCATAAGTGTCTCTCATAATAGATTCATAAGGTAATTTAATTTTCTTTCTAGGAAAGTGTTCCATGCCTTTCCTTAATGGAAATTGGAATCTAATATTTCCTTCCTTCATATCAATAATTGCACCGATCGTTCAAAGGAAAGGTCTACCAAGAATAATAGGACATGAAGGATTGCAATCTATGTCAAGAACAATAAAATCTACGGGCACATAATTCCTATTTGCAACAATAAGAACATCATTAATTCTTCTCATAGGTTTCTTAATAGTGGAATCTGCAAGGTGCAAGTTTAGAGAGCAATCATCAAAATCACGGAAACCTAACAAATCACACAAAGTCTTTGGAATCGTGGAAACACTAGCACCTAAATCACATAAAGAATAGCATTCATGATCTTTAATTTTAATTTTAATAGTTGGTTCCCACTCATCATAAAGTTTTCTAGGGATAGAAACTTCCAATTCAAGTTTTTCTTCATAAGATTGCATCAAGGCATCAACGATATGTTTAGTAAACGCTTTATTTTGACTAAGCGCGAGGAGAATTTAGCATGGATTGCAACAAGGAAATACAATCAATAAAAGAGCAATTTTCATAGTTAAATTCCTTGAAATCCATAATAGTGGGTTTAGCAACATCTAGGGTTTTAATTTCTTCAATCCCACTTTTATCAAATTTAGCATCAAGATCAAAAGATTCAGAATTCTTGGAACACCTTCTAGGTAAAGGTGGATCATATTCAGTCCCATCATTATCAAGATTCATATTGCAAAAGAAAGATTTAATAGGGGACACATCAATAACTTTTAGATCTTCATCATTATTTTCATAGGAACTAGAAGAACACGCTTTTATAAAGGCATCTTTCTTAGCATGAATCCTAGCGGTTCTTTCTTTGCACTCATCAATGGAAATTCTCATGGATTTGAGAGACTCATTGATATCATGCTTAGGTGGAATAGATCTAAGTTTCAAAGAATCAACATCAAGAGCAATTCTATCAACGTTCCTAGCCAAATCATCAATCTTAAGCAATTTTTCTTCAATCATAGCATTAAAATTCTTTTGTGAAGTAATAAATTCTTTAATATTAGAATAAAAATCAGAGGGCATCTTATTATAATTTCCATAAGAATTTTTGTAGGAATTACCATAATTATTAGAGGGATTACTAGGATAAGGCCTAGGATTGAAATTTCCTATATACGCGTTGTTCCAAAATTGTTCCTACCAACAAAATTCACATCCATAGATTCATTATTATTCTCAATCAAAGTAGACAAGGGCATATCATTAGGATCATAAGAAACACTCTTATTAGCAAATAATTTCATAAGTTCATCCATCTTTCCACTCAAAACATTAATTTCTTCTATCGCATGCACCTTTTTATTAGTAGATCTTTCAGTATGCCATTGAGAATAATTAACCATAATATTGTCTGGGAGCTTAGTAGCTTCTCCTAAAGTGATTTCCATAAAAGTGCCTCCCGCGGCTGAATCTAAAAGATTTCTAGAAGAAAAATTCAATCCGGCATAAAATTTTTGTATAATCATCCACAAATTTAAACCATGAGTAGGGCAATTACGTATCACTAATTCCATTCTCTCCCAAGCTTGTGCAACATGTTCATGATCAAGTTGCTTAAAATTCATAATATCGTTTCTAAGAGAGATGATCTTAGAGGGAGGAAAATACTTAGAGATAAAAGCATCTTTGCACTTATTCCATGAATCAATACTATTTTTAGGCAAAGACGAAAACCAAGCTTTAGCACGATCTCTAAGCGAAAAAGGAAATAGCTTCAATTTAACAATATCATTATCCACATCTTTCATCTTTTGCATGTCACACAAATCAACGAAGCTATTTAGATGGGTAGTGGCATCTTCACTAGGAAGGCCGGAAAACGGATCTTTCATAACAAGATTCGGCAAAGCAACATTAATTTCACAAGATTCAGCATCGGTAAGAGGAGCAATCGGAGTGCTAATAAAATCATTGTTGTTGGTATTGGTGAAGTCACAGAATTTAGTATTATCTTGAGCCATCGTGACAAGCAAGAAAACTAACACACAAGCAAACAAAAAGCAAGCAGGCAAAAGGAGGCAAATAGAGAGGGAGGGTAGACAGAGAGAGGGCGAATAAAACGGCAAGGGTGAAGTGAGGGGAGAGGAAAATGAGAGGCAAATGACAAATAATGTAATGTGGGAGATAAGGGTATGTGATGGGTACTTGGTATGTTGACTTTTGCGTAGACCTCCCCGACAACGGCGCCAGAAATCCTTCTTGCTACCTCTTTTAGCACTGCGTTGGTTTTCCCCGAAGAGGAAGGGATGATGCAGCAAAGTAGCATAAGTATCTCCCTCAGTTTTTGAGAACCAAGGTATCAATCCAGTAGGAGGCTACGCACGAGTCCCTCGCACCTACACAAAACAAATAAATCCTCGCAACCAACGCAAATAGGGGTTATCAATCCCTATAAGGCCACTTACGAGAGTGAGATCTGATAGATATGATAATATAATATTTTTGGTATTTTTATGATAAATATGCAAAGTAAAATAAAGGCAAAGTAAATAACTACGTAGTAGGAGATTGATATGATAAAGATAGACCTGGGGGCCATAGGTTTCACTAGTGGCTTCTCTCGAGAGCATAAGTATTCTACGATGGGTGAACAAATTACTGTTGAGCAATTGACAGAATTGAGCATAGTTATGAGAATATCTAGGTATGATCATGTATATAGGCATCACGTCCGAGACAAGTAGACCGACTCCTGCCTGCATCTACTACTATTACTCCACTCATCGACCTATATCCAGCATGCATCTAGAGTATTAAGTAAAAACAGAGTAACACCTTAAGCAAGATGACATGATGTAGAGGGATAGACTCATGCAATATGAAGAAAATCCCATCTTGTTATCCTCGATGGCAACAATACAATACGTGCCTTGCTGCCCTTACTGTCACAGGGAAAGGACACCACAAGATTGAACCCAAAGCTAAGCACTTATCCCATTGCCAGAAAGATCAATCTAGTAGGCCAAACCAAACTGATAATTCGAAGAGACTTGCAAAGATAACCAATCATACATAAAAGAATTTAGAGAAGATTCAAATATTATTCATAGATAGACTTGATCATAAACCCACAATTCATCGGTCTCAACAAACACACCGCAAAAACAAGATTACATCAAATAGATCTCCACAAGAGAGGGGGGAACATTGTATTGAGATCCAAAAAGAGAGAAGAAGCCATCTAGCTACTAACTATGGACCTGTAGGTCTGAGGTAAACTACTCACACTTCATCGGAGGGGCTATGGTGTTGATGTAGAAGCCCTCCGTGATCGATGTCCCCTCCGGCGGAGCTCCGGAACAGGCCCCAAGATGGGATCTCGTGGATACATAAAGTTGCGCGGTGGAATTAGGTTTTTGGCTCCGTATCTAATCGTTTGGGGGTACGTGGGTATATATAGGAGGAAGAGGTACGTCGGTGGAGCAACAGGGGCCCCACGAGGGTGGGGCGTGCCTGGTAGGGTAGGGCACGCCCCCCTACCCCGTGGCCTCCTGTTACATGCCTTGGCGTAGGGTCCAAGTCTCCTAAGTTGTATTCGATGAGAAAATCACGTTCCCGAAGGTTTCATTCCGTTTGGACTCCGTTTGATATTCCTTTTCTTCGAAACCCTAAAACAGGCAAAAAACAGCAATTCTGGGATGGGCCTCCGGTTAATAGGTTAGTCCCAAAGATAATATAAAAGTGGATAATAAAGCCCAATCATGTCCAAAACAGTAGATAATATAGCATGGAGCAATCAAAAATTATAGATACGTTGGAGACGTATCAATGGCCATATCATATCACTTATATTGATTGCATGTGATGTTTATCCTTTATGCATCTTATTTTTCTTTGTTTAACGGTAGAATTATAAGATGATCTCTCACTTGATTTCAAGGTAAAAGTGTTCTCCCTGAGTATGCACCATTGCCAAATTCGTCGTGCCGAGACACCACTTGATGATCGGGTGTGATAAGCTCAACGTTCATCTACAATGGATGTAAGACAGTTTTGCACACGCAGAATACTCGGGTTAAACTTGATGAGTCTAGCATATGCAGATATGGCCTCGGAACACTGAGACCGAAAGGTCGAGCGTGAATCATATAGTAGATATGATCAACATAGTGATGTTCACTGAGGGAGTCCTGGATTAGGGGGTCTCCGGACAGCCGGACTATCTCCATTGGCCGGACTGTTAGACTATGAAGATACAAGATTGAAGACTTCGTCTCGTGTCCGGATGGGACTCTACTTGGCGTGGAAGGCAAGCTAGGCAATAAGGATATGGATATCTCCTCCTTTGTTACCGACCTTGTGTAACCGTAACTGTAACACCCTCGATGCGACTATAGCTCCCACGTGTCGAGGCACGACTTAGAGACATAAATTGAAGGCATATGTCGCAAGTTAGGCAATCTTCACAACATCCCATGTAATATGAATAATAAAGGGGAGATAACATAGTTGGCTTACACTCACCACGTCAATCAAGTACATAAATAACATTACATCATCCAAACACTCATGGCCCGACTACGGCGCCAAAATAAAAGATAACCCAACAAGCGACACGGTCCCGATCACCCCCAACTGGGCACCACTACTGATCATCAGGAAAAGGAAACATAGTAACGTTGAGAGTCTTCGTCGAACTCCCACTTGAGCTCAAGCGCGTCTCCTGGAGCGGAATCATCGGGGCCTGCATCTGGTGTAATAGTAATCTGTGAGCCACAGGGACTCAGCAATCTCGCACCCTCGCGATCAAGACTATTTAAGCTTATAGGTAAGGCAAGGTAAATGATGTGGAGCTGCAGCAAGCGACTAGCAAATATGGTGGCTAACTTATTCGCAAAAGAGAGCGAGAAGAGGAGGCGAAGCGCGAGCGAGAAACTAGAGAGCAACCTGCGCAAACATTACTCCAACACCGTGTTCGCTTCCCGGACTCCGCCGAGAAGAGGCCATCACGGTAACACACTCAGTTGATTTATTTTAATTAAGTTAAGGTTCAAGTTATCTACAACCGGACATTAACAAATTCCCATCTGCCCATAACCGCGGGCACGGCTTTCGAAAGTTCAAATCCCTGCAGGGGAGTCCCAACTTAGCCCATGACAAGCTCTCATGGTCAACGAAGGAATAGACCTCCTCCCAAGACGTTCCGATCAGACTCGGTATCTCGGTTATTCAAGACACTTCGACAGGTTAAAACAAGACCAGCAACACCGCCCGAATGTGCCGACAAATCCCGATAGGAGCTGCACATATCTCTTTCTCAGGGCACACTCGGATGAACACTACGTACAACTAAAACCAACCCTCAAGTTGCCCCGAGGTGGCGCTGCAAGTGGCTCTATTTGGACCAACACTCAGAGGAGCACTGGCCCGGGGGGTTTAAATAAGATGACCCTTGGGCTCCGGAAACCCAAGGGAAAAACAGGCTAGGTGGCAAATGGTAAGACCAAGGTTGGGCATTGTTGGAAAGGCTTTAATCGAGGTGAAATATCAAGGGGTTCCCATTATAACCCAACCGCGTAAGGAACACAAAATCCGGGAACATAACACCGATATGACGGAAACTAGGGCGGCAAGAGTGGAACAAAACACTAGGCGAGAGGCCAAGCCTTCCACCCTTTACCAAGTATATAGATGCATTAAGATAACATGGCAATAAAATGATATCCCAACAAGTAAATAAATGTTCCAACAAGGAACGACCTCCAATCTTCACCTGCAACTAGCAACGCTATAAGAGGGGCTGAGCAAAGCGGTAACATAGCCAATCAACGGTTTGCTAGGACATGGTGGGTTAGAGGTTTGACATGGCAATTTGGGAGGCTTGCAAGCAAGTGGTAGGCATCGTAGCAATGGCATAGCAAAAGAGCGAGCAAACTAGCATAGCAAAGATAGTAGTGATTTCGAGGGTATGATCATCTTGCATGCACAGTTGTCAGAGTTGACTGGATCCTCAAAAGAAAACTCAACGGGCTCCTCGTTAGCGAACTCATCTCCCGGCTCTACCCAAACAAGACAAACAAGCAACAAGGACACAATCAACCACGTGCAAGGATCAAACAATATGATGCAATGATGATATGCTATACGGGATGCGATGCGGGATGCATATGCAAGATATGACAGGAAATGCAAGAACCTGGCTTCAACATGGAAATACAAGTGTTCCACTGGAAAGATGAGATGAAATCGCTTGAAAACGATATAAAGAACGTCGGGATCGGAGTTACGGTTTGGAAATGGCAAGCGATTCAAATATGGCCACGTTCTACGATTTACAGCAAGTAGCCATCTAAATGCAATGAGATGAACATGCTACAGCACCCAACATGGCAACAAAATACATGGCAGGGATGCATTCAAGATGCTTAACAAAAGTCTAGCACTAAGCTACGGCCAATTCATCCATTAACAGGTTCAAACAAGCATGGCAAAAATGCATATGGTAAACAGATCTCAGACTTAGTGAAATTAACACTTGTCTGGAATTTCAGATCAGGTAGCACTCTTCGGAGCAACAAAACTACATGCTACAGGATCTGAACATGGCAAAGTAAAGCATGGCATGGAGCTAATCAAAGAGATTAACAAAAGTCCCTTAGTGACCTTGAGCCAAAAGGGATCAGAAAATACCATTGCAAGCATGTGAACATAGCAAAAACATAATCAGTTTTCAGACTTAGTGAAAACTGGCACATGTTGAAACATAACTCAAGTAGGATGTTTACAAGCTCGATTCACTCACTACGGAGCAAGTCATGACAAGCTAAGCATACAACCATCAAGAATACATAAAATGCAATATAGACATGGCAAGAACAATAGCATAGCATGCATGGATCAACTACAACATCATCGGCAAAATTGCAAACAAGTTGACAATCTGCCCAGATTCACAAAGTAGCAAAAGTAGAGCTCGATTGACTCAAGCTAGGGTGCTCCATAAATACAAACAAAGACATGGATGGATAGAGCACTACAATATTAACAAAACATCCTTACTGATCATCCTCAAAAGAGGCACAAATTACTAGGAAACAACATGAACATATGGCAATATGAGATAAACAGCTCAAAGACTTAGTGGAAATGCCAAGTCCCTGAAATCAGAATTAACAAGTGCACCACTTTGCAAGCTCGTGCTAGTCACCACACACATCACAAAAATACATGGGTTGCACCTATGGAAAGATGACAAAACCCTTAACAAAACATATGTAGAGCATCAGGGCATATCATGCACACAATAATCATGGCAAAAATGACAAAAAGCTAAAAGGAGTAGCAGATCTGACAATTATCTCAAGTAGCCCTCTTCTAACAGCATTGCGGGCATCAAGATGAACTCAAATGAAAATGATGCAATGGAATGAAATGATGTACTCTCTGAGATGAACATTTTGATATGCTATATGCACGAATCGGAGCTACGGATGCAAAGTTATAGCATGATGAAGAAGGGCACATGAGCTAGGGTTAGGAGGGAAAAAGTCAACCGCGGGGAGATATTTTCAGATCTGGATCAGGGGCACGGATCCCGAGGACGGCCGGACTCTTCGCCGGAGTTCTTCGCGGCTCGCCGGACTTGGGCGTGGAGGAGGCCGGAGCCGAGGCGAGGTGGCCGGAGGAGGGAGAGGACGGCGAGGCGGCGGTGGAGGGCGGCGTCGGCGGGGCGGCGGAGCCGCGGCGGCGGCGGCGCGTGGATGCGGCGGCGCCAGCGATGGCGCGTGGTGGCGGCGGCGGCGAGGCTCCCGGGCGGCGCGCGGGCAGAAGGAGCCCCTGGCGGCGGCGGGTGGCGACCCGGGCCGGGAGGGCCCCGCCTGGGCTCTCCGGGCCGGCAATGTGGGCGCGGGGCGCGGGCGAGTAGGACGGCGACACGTGGCGGCGGTGGAGCGGCGCGGACGCGTCCGGTCGGGGCGGACGTTGTCCGGCTGCGCGAGGAGGAGCGGATCTAGGGTTTGATCCGGAATTTCGGGAGGGGACTTTAAATAGAGGTAGAGGGAGCTAGGAGAGTCCAAATGAGGTGCGGTTTGCGACCACGCGATCGTGATCGAACGCTCTAGATGATGGAGCAGGTTTAGGTGGGTTTTGGGCCAAATTGGAGGGGTGTTGGGCTGCAACACACATGAGGCCTTTTCGGTCTCTCGGTTAACCGTTGGAGTATCAAACGAGGTCCAAATGATACGAAACTTGACAGGCGGTCTACCGGTAGTAAACCAAGGCCGCTTGACAAGTCTCGGTCCAATCCGGAAATGTTTAATCCCCACACACGAAAGAAAGGTAGAAATGACCACCGGAGGAGAACGAAGCGCCGGAATGCAAGACGGACAACGGGGAAAATTCTCGAATGCATGAGACGAACACGTATGCAAATGCAGTGCACATGATGACATGATATGAGATGCATGACAACGATAACAACACACGGGGACAAAAAAACCTGAACCCGAGAAAATAAAATAACTTAACGCCGGAAACGTCAAGAGTTGGAGTACAAATTGGGAAAGTTACATCCGGGGTGTTACACTAACCCTCTCCGGTGTCTATATAAACTGAAGGGTTTTAGTCCGTAGGACAACAACCATAACATACAATCATACCATAGGCTAGCTTCTAGGGTTTAGCCTCTCTGATCTCGTGGTAGATCTACTCTTGTACTACCCATATCATCAATATCAATCAAGCAGGACGTAGGGTTTTACCTCCATCAAGAGGGCCCGAACCTGGGTAAAACATTGTGTCCCCTGCCTCCTGTTACCATCCGGCCTAGACGCACAGTTCGGGACCCCCTACCCGAGATCCGCCGGTTTTGACACCGACATTGGTGCTTTCATTGAGGGTTCCTCTGTGTCGTCGCCGTTAGGCTTGATGGCTCCTACTATCATCGATAGCGATGCGGTCTAGGGTGAGACTTTTCTCCCTGGACAGGTCTTCGTATTCGGCGGCTTTGCACTGCGGGCTAATTCGCTTGGCCATCTGGAGCAGATTGAAAGCTACGCCCCTGGCCGTCAGGTCAGATTTGGAAGTTTGAACTACACGGCTGACATCCACGGAGACTTGATCTTCGACGGATTCGAGCCACAACCGGGCGCGCCGCACTGTCACGATGTGTATGACCTAGCTCTTCCGCCGAACAGTACCCCAGAGGCCGCGCCCGCATCAGCTCCGACCCTTAGCTCGGAGCCAACTGCGCCAATCGAGGACGGGTGGTTAGACACCGCCTCAGGGGCTGCAGTCTCAATGGCGATCGAGCCGAACACCAGCCTAATCCTCTGCGCAGCCCATGACCCCAAGGTGCCGGACTCTTTTTCTAACTCCGAACTACCCGCGCCCCTGCCAATCGAATCCGATTGGGCGCCGATCATGGAATTCACCGCCGCGGATATCTTTTAGCACTCGCCCTTCAGTGACATTCTGAATTCACTAAGGTCTCTCTCTTTGTCAGGAGAGCCCTGGCCGGATTATGGCCAACAGGATTGGGATGCGGACGACAAAGAAATTCGATGACCACCCACCACCCACTTAATAGCCACTGTCGATGACTCAACCGACATGCTCGACTTCGACTCCGAATACATCGACGGTATGGACGATGATGCGGGAGGCGAAGAGGAACCACTGCCCATAGGGCGCTGGACGTCCACCTCATCATATGATGTATACATGGCGGACACACCAAAAGAAGACGACGAGGAACGGAAGGACGCAACGAAGGCTTGTTCCCTCGAGAAGCAGTCAAAGCGGTGGCGCAAGCGCCGCCCCAAATCCCGCCTTGGCAGAAATAATGATCATACACACCCAGCGTTGGAGCAGGGCGAACCACCGCCGGACCACGGCAATACGGAGAATCAAACCAAACAAACCAATTATGTCAAAGATGATAGTCCGGACGACATAATGCCGGACAAGCACCCGGAGCAGTAGAATGCCCGCCAAAGGCTTGTTGCCACTGCGAGGAGTCTGAAAAAGCAGAAGCAAAGGCTTAAGGCTGCGCAGGACACACTCCAAATCAGATGGAGTAAAGTACTCAACACAGCAGCGAAGTACGGCGGCAATCGCCCCACCAAGAGCTACCCAAAGCGGAAGTTGCTACCTGAATTCGAAGAGGAGGCCTCAGACCCCCCACAACCAAAAATTAAAACAGCCATCTGGCCGGATAGACGACCTCACGGCCAACATAAAGCGGCAAGCAATGCCGCACATAAGCCAATACGCGGTCTACGCGAGGGCTCGCATCAAAAGGAGGGCGAAACCAGATCCATCTACGGACCACGCAAGCGTGCTCCAGCATACGATGCAACACAACAAACACCCGAACAACACGGTACACCCAGATATAGGGGTGCCGCACACCCCCTATGTTTCACCGATGAGGTGCTGGACCATGAATTTCCAGAGGGATTCAAACCCGTAAACATAGAGGCATACGATGGAACAACAGACCCTGGGGTCTGGATTGAGGACTATATCCTCCACATCCACATGGCTCGGGGAGATGATCTCCACGCCATTAAGTATTTACCCCTCAAACTCAAAGGGCCAGCTCGGCACTGGCTTAAGAGCCTCCCCGAAAGCTCCATTGGAAGTTGGGAAGAGCTCGAAGACGCCTTTCGGGCAAATTTTCAAGGGACTTATGTCCGACCTCCGGACGCGGATGATTTGAGTCATATAACTCAATAGCCCGGAGAGTTAGCCTGAAAGCTTTGGAACAGGTTTCTTACTAAAAAGAACCAAATTATCGACTGTCCGGACGCCGAAGCCTTGGCAGCTTTTAAGCATAGCGTCCATGACGAATGGCTTGCCAGACACCTCGGCCAAGAAAAGCCGAGAACAATGGCAACATTAACAAGCCTCATGACCCGCTTTTGCGCGGGTGAGGATAGCTGGCTAGCCAGATGCAGCACCAGCGACCCCAGTACATCCGAAGTTAGAGATGGAAATGGAAAATCATGGCGCAACAGCAATAACAAACGCCGGAATAAAGAAGACAACACGAAGAGCATGGCAGTAAACGCCGGATTCAAAAGCTCTCGGCCAGGTCAGCAAAAGCCGCCCTCTAAAGGCGCCAGAGACGAACTGTCCAACCTAAACAAAATTCTGGACCAAATATGTCAAATCCATAGCACCCCTGGTAAACCTGCTAATCATACCCACAGAGAGTGTTGGGTCTTCAAGTAGTCCGGCAAGCTCAACGCCGTACACAAGGGGGAGGATACACCAAGCGAAGACGAGGATGAGCCTCTCAAGCAAGAGACTAGGGAACAAAAGAAATTTCCACCAGAAGTCAAAATAGTAAGCGTGTTACACGTGATCAAGGGAAGAAACAAAACGGCACTCCCAGAAAAATATGCCCAGGGGCCTATCACCGCGGAGTCCTGCCACTGGTCGTCTCAACCGATCACTTTCGACCATCGTGATTACTCAGCAAGTATCCGGCGTGCAGGATGGGCTGCCCTGGTATTAGACCCAATAATCGATGGATACCACTTCACACGAGTCCTGATGGACGGTGGCAGCAGTCTAAACCTGATATACCAGGATACAATCCGTGAAATGGGGATAGACCCAGCGAAAATTTGCCATAGCAATACTACCTTTAAAGGAGTAACGCCAGGCCCAGGGGCTCATTGCACGGGCTCCCTGCTACTAAAGGTTATATTCGGCTTCCCCGATAACTTCCGTAGCGAACATTTAACCTTCCACATCACTCCGTTCCAAAGTGGCTATCAAGAACTACTTGGACGCGAAGCTTTTGCTCGCTTTAATGCAATACCACATTACGCTTCCTTGACGCTCAAGATGCCCGGTCCACGCGGCATCATTACAGTGAACGGAAGTATTAAGCGATCTTTGCGCGCCAAAGAGAGTGCGGCTGCCTTGGCAGCCGCACACTAAAAACGGCTTCACAAACTAAAGCATTTAACAGGTCGTCAAGACCACGGACACAGTTAGACGAGTCCGGTGCAGCTATATGTAATTCATACCGGTCACACCCCTATTACAATTACAAGGGGCTCAACGCGCACAGACAAGTGGCAATTTTTACTCATCTTGAATTATACATGGTTTCTTTAAAAACTATCTCTCTGCACGAGAACTTTTTCACCTAAAATCCTCTCTTTTACAGATGACCATCGTGCTACACCCGTCCAGGATACGGCACAACGGAGACATAGGCGCAGACGTGCAGCAGGGACCCGTTCCAAGGATTCTTTTTAGATTAAGACCCTGCGTAAACCTTTTTTACTGTCTCTTGATGATATACATCCACCGAATTCTCATCACAATTGAGAAGGATGCTGACGTCTTGGCATGTGGCCACGTCAGAACAATGCACGTACCTGGACACAAGGGGCTTCTTATAAAGGGCACCAGTTAGGCCCGGTTTATACCATAAAGACCGAATACCTTAGGGAGTGTTCGGCGTCACGAGTTTGGCCTTATATGCATCAGCTCCGAATCATTGTCTTTGGTAAAATGTTGGGTTTGCCCGGCTCCTGTGTTTTGGTGCCTTACGTTCCGCTTTATCGGCTAAGGTAGCACCAGGAGAACTACTGCGATTGTGCCCTGGTTCATCCGGACGAGCACCTCAGTAGAGAAAGCTGAAAACTGACTGTCATGATATAGCGTGAGACTGGTCAACCACTCGATGACCTATCGTAATGTTAGAATTCCTCCACCTTAATGAAGGGCCGTTTTTCGGCCAGGCATGTATGCACCCCGAGATCGGGAGAGTGCGGAGCCACCAGGGGCTATCTAGTAGCCCCACTGTCAAACTCCTATGGCTAAGTGAAAGTGTTAAAGCATTATAGTCTGGTTGCCTCGTTCGCTATGCTATCACCTCCTTAATAGGACTAAGACGTTGGGTTAAGTGTGAACACGCGTTTTTTGCGAGCACCTCCGCATTATAAGCGTGGGGGTTGAAGCCGACGGCTGCAATCTTTTAGGTTATACACATGTATACATAAACGGCCGCACAGGAGGCATCATACTACTTTCAGGAAAAAGTATAAACATAGCCTTATAAAATTTCATAAAAGCATTGTGTTTACAATGAGAATACATATCACTCAAACATAATATTCTTCAAGCACTGGGCCTCTATCAAACGACCACCCTCGAGAACCTCCTCGAAATAGTGCTCGGCAGCCACTCGGCCTATGGCCGAACCCTGCGCCGCAACAGTGGTAGCGTCCATCTCCGCCCAGTATGCTTTAACACGGGCAAGGGCCATCCGCGAGCCTTCTATGCACGCTGACCTCTTCATCGCATTAATGTGCGGCACCGCACCAAGGAACTGCTGCACTAAGCTGAAATAGTTGTTCAGCTTTGGCTTATCCGGCCATAGCAGATCCACAACAGACCTCATGGCGAGTCCGGACAACCTATTTAGTTCGGCACATTCAGCTAGCTGGCCAGTCAATGAAAGCGGACGCTCTAGAACGTTGAATTGCGACCAGAACAGCTTGTCCACTTCACGATCTGTTTGACCTTGGAAGTACTTGGCCGCATCGGCAGCGCTCGCCGCCAAATCCATATACGCATCTGCCGAACTCCACAGCCGATCCAGAGGGGCATACTATGGATCTCCGAACTTCCTCCGTAACATGAAGGGCTTCCCAGCCGCAATATCCCTGGCTTCCCGCAGCTCCTCCTTCTTCGCTCTCATAGCAGAACGGGTGTCTTTATCCGCCATCATGGCCTTCTCAAGGTCCATTGCCTTCGCTCGGTTTTCTTTTTCAAGGACCCGGCAACGGTCGGTAGTGTCTTTTAATTCTACGGCCATCTTGGCCATCTTCTCTTGGATCTCGCAATGTGCGGCCTTCTCGGCTTTCAACTCTTCGGCCGCCTTCAAAGCAGCCACATTACTAATCCTCGCTTGTTCCTTGGCTCGGGCAAGTTCTACCCGCAAGGTTTCCACGGTGGCAGCTGCATCTGCAGTCACAACATATTAAAGATATTGGCATCATGCTGCTCTTACTATGTGGCGTTCACCAGATAATAACACTTACCATGTGCCTTGTCAAGCCTCTTGTTAACAAGCTCGATGTCGGCGTCTGCCGCATCTAGTTGTCGTTTTAATTCGGCAAACTCACTAGTCCGGCTAGCCACCGGAGCTTCCACCACCCGCACATAGGGGTAGTCTGGTTATTGCCTGGGACTATGATCCTCTGTTCGCCGCCGTTCTCGATGACAACCAGAGTCTCAGGGGCTACTATCTACATAGGGCACACCTAACATGTGCAGTACTATCACATATTAGCTCACGTACCTCAAAGCCTATCAGTAGACTCATAAAGGCTTCATGTAATCTGCTTTCGGCGGACGAAATTCTCTCCATCACCGTACCCATCAGCGTACGGTGTTCTTCTGAGATGGCCGCTCGCCCCACCAGCTCCCTCAGAACGTCCGACCGCATACCAGACGGTGCCGGACTCTTTTGTTTGCTCTCTTCGGGAGCCGGACGCTGGGGACTTCGGGGGTCTATGGGATTATCTTCTGGCCTCACCAGATCCGGAGAGGCCCTCCATGAAGACACTTCGGGGTCGCCCGCTTCTTGAGCGGAGGAGTCCGGGGGAGGCGTTTCGATCTCCATCATCTCTGGAAGAAGATCCCCCGAAGACGAGCTCAGCTGAAAGGGGCTAAGGCCTGAACTGCAAGATATATGCGGTGGTTATTTTCTCAGAAAAAAGATAGCATACCTTTACTATTAAAGTATTTTGGATCACTTACGACTCGTTGGAGGGCTGATCCCCCCGCGGACTTTGTGCGGCAAAAGCACTCCCCGAGGCAAGACCCTCTGTGGGAGACTTCTTCCGTTTGGAGGCTTCAGCTTCCAGATCCTAGGAAGCAGTCCTTTTCCTCCCCCGGTTATCCTCCTTCATGGAGACGCTCGTTCCCTCGGTTGGAACTGGCAGCGATGGGGGCCCGCGTCCGCCCGTATTACCCCCCCCCCCCCCGTATCTTCCTTCAAGGGCTCCGGGCAAGGTGCGACCTCGAGCATCTTTTCCAATACTGGATTTTCCAAACCCTCAGGGAGGGGGGCCAAACACCGAATCATCTTTGCCTTTGTTAGCCAGTCCTGGTCAAAAAGCGAACTCTCAGAAATAACTTCATGATGAATAAAAGACAGTGTGTTCGGCCAGAGGATTTCTTACTTGTTCGGCGACGCGGTTATTGCTCAGGCCCACGTCCTCGGTAATATCCGGACACTCTACTTGAGGTCCGAAGAATGACTTGTACATCTCCTCGTTCATCAGGCCGAGGAAACTTTGAATGGCACGCGGTCCCTCTAGGTTGAACTCCCATAAGCGAAGGGGCCGGCGTTTGCAAGTCTGGACTTGACGAACCAGCATAACTTGTATTACCACAACCAAATTAAAATCTCCCTTGAAGAGATCTCGAATGCGGCTTTGCAGTATAGGCACGTCCTTGGCTGGACCCCAGCTCAGACCTCTGCTAATCCATGACAACACTTGTGGTGGGGGCCCGAGCGGAAAGCGGGGGCAGCCGCCCACTTGGCACTTCTGGGAGCCGTGACGTAAAACCACTCCCGTTGCCATAATTCGGACACCTATGGAAAGGAGCCTTTCGTCCATGGAGCTCCTGCCATCTTGCCTATTGATGCACCTCCGCACGCTGCATGTTGCCCCTCGATCATCTTCGGCTTCACTTCAAAGGTCTTGACCACAGGCCGAAGTGAGGGGTAATGCGGAGGAAGGCCTCACACACGACAATAAATGTCGAGATGTGGAGAAAGGAGTCCGGAGCTAGATCGTGGAAATCTAGCCCGTAATAGAACATCAAACCCCTGACGAAGGGATCCAGAGTGAGGCCTAGGCCTCAGAGGAAGTGGGAGATGAACACGACGTTCTCGTTGGGTTCGGGAGTAGGGATGACCTGCCCTTGAGCTGGCAGCCGATGCGAAACCTCGGCGGTCAGGTATCTGGCCTCCCTCAACTTCTTAATGTCCTCTTCCATAACGGAGGAGGGCATCCATCGGCCTTGAAGGCTGGATCCGGACATGATTGAAGATCCGGAGCACCTAACCTGGGCTTTGGGTGTTAGAACTTGAGGCAGGGGAAGGGTTCGATTGAGCACGAGAGGGAAAAAGCGAAAACCTTGTCCCTTTATAAAGAGGGTGAATATCAAGCGTCCTCTCCGTAGCCGTTTAGGACTTGCCTATAATCTAGGAGTCCTAGACACGGTTGGGTTACCCACGACCGCATTAATGAGAATCCCGTAATTAGGGGAACACGATCTCTGCTTTGACAAGACGTGTCAAGAAACCGCCTCGCATTATGTGTGGAGCTGGTTGAATAAAAACGGTTCGAATAATCGCCGGGCCATGACATAACGTCATGCTGCCAAAACAAGTCAGCAAATTGGATTTGCGAAAATATTATTCTCTCTGCGGCAGTATGTGGAACTTATTTTGCAGGGTCGGACACTATCCTCGTATTCAAATTCTTCTGTGATGTATTCGGAGAAGGAACCTGCCTTGCAATGCCGAAGACAATACTGCGTGACGGACTCATCGTCATTGAAGCCTGGTTCAGGGGCTACTGAGGGAGTCCTGGATTAGGGGGTCTCCGGACAGCCGGACTATCTCCATTGGCCGGACTATTAGACTATGAAGATACAAGATTGAAGACTTCGTCTCGTGTCTAGATGGGACTCTACTTGGTGTGGAAGGCAAGCTAGGCAATACGGATATGGATATCTCCTCCTTTGTTACCGACCTTGTGTAACCCTAACCCTCTCCGGTGTCTATATAAACCGAAGGGTTTTAGTCCGTAGGACAACAACCATAACATACAATCATACCATATGCTAGCTTCTAGGGTTTAGCCTCTCTGATCTCGTGGTAGATCTACTCTTGTACTACCCATATCATCAATATCAATCAAGCAGGATGTAGGGTTTTACCTCCATCAATAGGGCCCGAACTTGGGTAAAACATTGTGTCCCCTACCTCCTGTTACCATCCGGCCTAGACACACAGTTCGGGACCCCCTACCCGAGATCCGCCGGTTTTGACACCGACATTCACCATTGAAAACTACTCCATTTCACGTGATGATCGGTTATGGTTTAGTTGATATGGATCACGTGATCACTTGGATGATTAGAGGGATGTCTATCTAAGTGGGAGTTCTTAAGTAATATGATTAATTGAACTTAAATTTATCACGTACTTAGTACCTGATAGTATTTTGCTTGTCTATGTTATTGTAGATAAATGGCACGTGATGTTGTTCCGTTGAATTTTAATGCGTTCCTTGAGAAAGCAAAGTTGAAAGATGATTGTAGCTATTACACGGACTGGGTCCGTAACTTGAGGATTATCCTCATTGCTGCACAGAAGAATTACATCCTGGAAGCACCGTTGGGTGTCAAACCCACTGCAGGAGCAACGCCAGATGTTATGAACATCTGGCTGAGCAAAGCTGATGACTACTCAATAGTTCAGTGCGCCATGCTTTACGGCTTAGAACCGGGACTTCAACGATGTTTTGAACGTCATGGAGCATATGAGATGTTCCAGGAGTTGAAGTTAATATTTCAAGCAAATGCCCGGATTGAGAGATATGAAGTCTCCAATAAGTTCTACAGCTGCAAGATGGAGGAGAACAGTTCTATCAGTGAACATATACTCAGAATGTCTGGATATCATAACCACTTGACTCAGATGGGAGTTAATCTTCCAGTTAATAGTGTCATTGATAGCGTTCTTCAATCACTGCCACCAAGCTACAAGAGCTTTGTGGTGAACTATAATATGCAAGGGATGGATAAGACAATTCCCGAGCTCTTCGCAATGCTAAAGGCTGCGGAGGTAGAAATCAAGAAGGAGCATCAAGCGTTGATGGTCAACAATACCACTAGTTTCAAGAAAAAGGGTAAAGGGAAGAAGAAAGGGAACTTCAAGAAGAACAGCAAACAAGTTGCCGCTCAAGAGAAGAAACCCAAGTCTGGACCTAAGCCTGTAACTGAGTGCTTCTACTGCAAAGGGACTAGTCACTGGAAGCGGAACTGCCCCAAGTATTTGGCGGATAAGAAGGATGGGAAGGTGAACAAAGGTATATGTGATATACATGTTATTGATGTGTACCTTACTAGAGCTCACAGTAGCGCCTGGGTATTTGATACTGGTTCTGTTGCTAATATTTGCAACTCGAAACAGGGACTATGGATTAAGCGAAGACTGGCTAAGGACGAGGCGACGATGCGCGTAGGAAATGGTTTCAAAGTCGATGTGATCGCCGTCGGCACGCTACCTCTACATCTACCTTCGGGATTAGTTTTAGACCTGAATAATTGTTATTTGGTGCCAGCGTTAAGCATGAACATTATATCTGGATCTTGTTTGATGCGAGACAATTATTCATTTAAATCTGAGAATAATGGTTGTTCTATTTATATGAGTAATATCTTTTATGGTCATGCACCCTTGAAGAGTGGTCTATTTGTGTTGAATCTCAATAGTAGAGATACACATATTCATAATGTTGAAGCCGAAAGATGCAGAGTTGATAATGATAGTGCAATTTATTTGTGGCACTGTCATTTGGGTCATATTGGTGTAAAGCGCGTGAAGAAACTCCATACTGATGGACTTCTGGAATCACTTGATTATGAATCACTTGGTACTTGCGAACCATGCCTCATGGGCAAGATGACTAAAACGTTGTTCTCCGAAACAATGGAGCGAGCAACAGACTTGTTGGAAATCATACATATTGATGTATGTGGTCCGATGAATATTGAGGCTCGCGGCGGGTATTGTTATTTTCTCACCTTCACAGATGATTTAAGCAGATATGGGTATATCTACTTAATGAAACATAAGTCTGAAACATTTGAAAAGTTCAAAGAATTTCAGAGTGAAGTGGAAAATCATCGTAACAAGAAAATAAAGTTTCTACGATATGATAGTGGAGGAGAATATTTGAGTTACGAGTTTGGTCTACATTTGAAACAATGTGGAATAGTTTCGCAACTCACGCCACCCGGAACACCACAGCGTAATGGTGTGTCCGAACGTCGTAATCGTACTTTACTTGATATGGTGCGATCTATGATGTCTCTTACTGATTTACCGCTATCGTTTTGGGGTTATGCTTTAGAGACGGCTACATTCACGTTAAATAGGGCACCATCGAAATCCGTTGAGACGACACCTTATGAACTGTGGTTTGGCAAGAAACCAAAGTTGTCGTTTCTTAAAATTTGGGGCTGCGATGCTTATGTGAAAAAGCTTCAACCTGGTAAGCTCGAACCCAAATCGGAGAAATGTGTCTTCATAGGATACCCAAAGGAGACTGTTGGGTACACCTTCTATCACAGATCCGAAGGCAAGACATTTGTTGCTAAGAATGGATCCTTTCTAGAGAAGGAGTTTCTCTCGAAAGAAGTGAGTGGGAGGAAAGTAGAACTTGATGAGGTAACTGTACCTGCTCCCTTATTGGAGAATAGTTCATCACATAAACCGGTTCCTGTGACACCTACACCAATTAGTGAGGAAGCTAATGATGATGATCATGAAACTTCAGATCAAGTTACTACTGAACCTCGTAGGTCAACCAGAGTAAGATCCGCACCAGAGTGGTACGGTAATCTTGTTCTGGAGGTCATGTTACTTGACCATGACGAACCTACAAACTATGAGGAAAAGATGATGAGCCCAAATTCTGCAAAATGGCTTGAAGCCATGAAATTTGAGATGGGATCCATGTATGAGAACAAAGTACGGACTTTGGTTGACTTGCCCGATGATCGGCAAGCCATCGAGAATAAATGGATCTTCAAGAAGAAGACTGATGCTGACGGTAATGTTACTGTCTACAAAGCTCGACTTGTTGCAAAAGGTTTTCGACAAGTTCAAGGAGTCGACTACGATGAGACCTTCTCACCTGTAGTGATGTTTATGTCCGTCTGAATCATGTTAGCAATTGCCGCATTTTATGATTATGAAATTTGGAAAATGGATGTAAAGACTGCATTCCTGAATGGATTTCTGGAAGAAGAGTTGTATATGATGCAACCTGAAGGTTTTATCGATCCAAAGGGTATTAACAAAGTGTGCAAGCTCCAGTGATCCATTTATGGACTGGTACAAGCCTCTCAGAGTTGGAATAAACATTTTGATAGTGTGATTAAAGAATATGGTTTTATACAGACTTTTGGAGAAGCTTGTATTTACAAGAAAGTGAGTGGGAGCTCTGTAGCATTTCTAATATTATATGTGGATGACATATTGTTGATTGGAAATGATATAGAATTTCTGGATAGCATAAAAGGATACTTGAATAAGAGTTTTCAATGAAAGACCTTGGCGAAGCTGCTTATATATTGGGCATCAAGATTTATAGAGATAGATCAAGATGCTTAATTGGACTTTCACAAAGCACATACCTTGATAAAGTTTTGAAGAAGTTCAAAATGGATCAAGCTAAGAAAGGGTTCTTGCCTGTGTTACAAGGTGTGAAATTGAGTAAGACTCAATGCCCCACCACTGCAGAAGATAGAGAGAAAATGGAAAGTGTTCCCTATGCTTCAGCCATAGGCTCTATCATGTATGCAATGTTGTGTACCAGACCTGATGTGTGCCTTGCTATTAGTTTAGTAGGGAGGTACCAAAGTAATCCAGGAGCGGATCACTGGACAATGGTCAAGAACATCCTGAAATACCTAAAAATGACTAAGGATATGTTTCTCGTTTATGGAGGTGACAAAGAGCTCATCGTAAATGGTTACGTCGATGCAAGCTTTAACACTGATCCGGACGATTCTAAATCGCAAACCGGATAAGTGTTTATATTGAACGGTGGAGCTGTCAGTTGGAGTAGTTCTAAACAAAGCGTCGTGGCGGGATCTACGTGTGAAGCGGAGTACATAGCTGCTTCGGAAGCAGCAAATGAAGGAGTCTGGATGAAGGAGATCATATCCGATCTAGGTGTCATACCTAGTGCATCGGGTCCAATGAAAATCTTTTGTGACAATACTGGTGCAATTGCCTTGGCAAAGGACTCCAGATTTCACAAGAGAACCAAGCACATCAAGAGATGCTTCAATTCCATCCAGGATCAAGTCCAGGTGGGAGACATAGAGATATGCAAGATACATAAGGATCTGAATGTTGCAGACCCGCGGACTAAGCCTCTTCCACGAGCAAAACTTGATCAGCACCAAGACTCCATGGGTGTTAGAATCATTACTGTGTAATCTAGATTATTGACTCTAGTGCAAATGGGAGACTGAAGGAAATATGCCCTAGAGGTAATAATAAAGTTATTATTTATTTCCTTATTTCATGATAAATGTTTATTATTCAAGCTAGAATTGTATTAACCGGAAACATAATACATGTGTGAATACATAGACAAACATAGTGTCACTAGTATGCCTCTACTTGACTAGCTCATTGATCAAAGATGGTTAAGTTTCCTAGCCATAGACATGAGTTGTTATTTGATCAACGGGATCACATCATTAGGATAATGATGTGATTGACTTGACCCATTTTGTTAGCTTAGCACTTGATCGTTTAAGTTTACTACTATTGCTTTCTTCATGACTTATACATGTTCCTATGACTATGAGATTATGCAACTCCCGAATACCGGAGGAACACTTTTTGTGCTACCAAACGTCACAACGTAATCGGGTGATTATAAAGGTGCTCTACAGGTGTCTCCGATGGTGTTTGTGGAGTTGGCATAGATCAAGAATAGGATTTGTCACTCCGATTGTCGGAGAGGTATCTCTGGGCACTCTCGGTAATGCACATCAGTATAAGCCTTGCAAGCAATGTGACTAATGAGTTAGTTGCGGGATGTTGCATTATAGAATGAGTAAAGAGACTTGTCGGTAACGAGATTGAACTAGGTATTGAGATACCGACGATCGAATCTCGGGCAAGTAACATACCGAGGACAAAGGGAACAACGTATGTTGTTATGCGGTTTGACCGATAAAGATCTTCATAGAATATGTAGGAACCAATATGAGCATCCAGGTTCCGCTATTGGTTATTGACCAGAGACGTGTCTCGGTCATGTCTACATAGTTCTCGAACCCGTAGGGTCCGCATGCTTAAAGTTCGGTGATGATCGGTATTATGAGTTTTTGTGTTTTGATGTACCGAAGGTAGTTTGGAGTCCTGGATATGATCACTGACATGACGACGAGTCTCGAAATGGTCGAGATGTAAAGATCGATATATTGGAAGGTTATATTCGGACACCGGATGAGTTCCGAGGGTTATCGGATAAATACCGGAGAACCGGGAGGTTACCGGAACCTCCCGGGGGGTTATTGGGCCTTATGGGCCCAAGTGGAGGAAGAGAAGAGGCGGCCAGCTAGGGGCGTGCGGCCCCCCTAGCCCAAATCGAATTGGACTAGGGGGTCGTCCCCCCTTCCCTTCTTCTTTTCCTCCCCTTCCTTCCCCTCTCCTACTAGGACTAGGAAAGAGGGGGGAATCCTACTTGGAGTAGGATTGCCCCCTTGGGCGCGCCTCCTCCTCCTTGGCCGCCCCCTCCTCCTCTCCCTCCTTTATATACGTGGAGACGGCACCCCTTGGAGACACAACAATTGATCTGTTGATCTCTTAGCCGTGTGCGGTGCCCCCCTCCACTATAATCCACCTCGGTTATATTGTAGCGGTGCTTAGGCGAAGCCCTGCGACGGTAGCTTCATCAACATCGTCACCACGCCGTCGTTCTGACGAAACTCTCCCTCGAGCTCTACTGGATCGTGAGTTCGCGGGACATCACCAAGCTGAACATGTGCTAAACGTGGAGGTGTCGTACGTTCGGTGCTGAGGATCGGTCGATCGTGAAGATGTATGACTACATCAACCGCGTTGTTATAACGCTTCCGCTTAACGGTCTATGAGAGTACGTGGACGACACTCTCCCCTCTCGTTGCTATGCATCACCATGATCTTGCATGTGCATAGGAATTTTTTTGAAATTACTACATTCCCCAACAACCTTCACTTGAGAGATTACTTGTAGTTGATCAAGAAGGTCCAACAAGAATCAATGTCATTTCTGCGCCGAAATTCACAGTGGTGGGCTACTCGTCTGACAAATACTCCGAACTTGTTATTGTCTCCACACTCGTTCAGGTACAACAACCGCCTTCTACCTCTCCTTCTACAAATTAACATTAATTCTAATTTTGAAGCTGTTTGTTCGTCTGTCATTCGGAAAATGATTCCGACAAGCTTGACCCCGAAACTGCGCACAATGAAGGTCTTGATACTAGAATATATCGGGCCTGACCTGGAGCAAGTTGTCAGTTTCCTGAGATGCTTTCCGTGCCTGGAGAAGCTATATATCAAGGTGGTGTTCCTTTCCTATTAAATGTTAACCATAAGGGAGTTCAATTTGTGACACCTTTTTCCAAGTTTACAATGACAATGTACTACGATTTTTGAAGGTTCTTTTGGAGGATTTCAGTACATACATGCCCCCCCCCCATATTGGTTGCTTGATCCATATGGTTACAATCAATAAGCATTTCTGTCGGGGATATACCCCGCGGTATGATCCGGCCGGAGTTATAACCCGGCTAGGACTTAGTAAACTGGCAGGTGTTAAGACAAGTGGTAAACCGGCAGGTTTTAAGGCAGGTGGTAAACCAATTGGTGTTAAGTCAGACGGTAAACCGACTGGTTGTTAAACCGGCTGACAGTTAAGACAGACAGGTAAAACAGGCAGTTAACCCAGACGGTAAACCGGCCAGTTGTTAAATCGGTTGACAGTTAAGACAGGAGTTAAGTCAGATGATAACTCAGCAGACATTCTTAAACCGGCACCAGTTAACTCCCGGCAGACATTCTTAAACCGGCACCAGTTAACTCCCGGGCAGGCAGTGGTAACTGGGTTGCCAGGAGTTATGAAGCCCGAGATGTTATGAAGCCTGAGATGTTATGAAGCCCAAGATGTTAAGAAGCCCAAGAAGAGAAGTTATAATAGTTAAGTCTTAAGCCCGGGTTGGACTCTACATGTAACCCGCCCCTTCAACTTATATAAAGAGGGGCAGGGCTCCCCAAAGAGGGACAAGTAAGAAGAAACAATCTTAAAGGGTTAGGGTTAACTGGGAGAGCCGGTTTATGACGACTTCCTCATGATCATAATGAGAGATAGCCTCAAACAGCATGTAGGGTTGTTATCGGATGATGTTTCTCGGGACCCGAAGCTGTCTAAACCTTTGTCTTGCGTTGCGTCTCTCAATTCCACTCAACCCCTCTCAAGCTACCACAAAGATGCGTTGGCCTCACGACTAAGTCCTCACACTAAAGACATCTGTCGTGACAAATCCACGACAGTTGGCGCCCACCGTGGGGCTTGCGCACGATGGTGTTGAGTTCTTGGAGGGATTCTTTCAGGTATCGGGAAACTTCCGATTAACCGGATGAAGAAGAGCCGGCATGAATAGATCTACATCAGCAATGAGCAGTTGGATTTGGGATCGAGGCAAGCTAGGGTTGTGTTAGCCGCTGCAGGCGCCAGGGTGATCCGCCAGCCGGGTCATTTCGAAGGACTGCTGCAAGTCGTCGAACAGAGACGCGGTGGGTGCTACTCCACGTCATCACACAAGGAGACGAACGATGAAGTATTGTCGGAGACCGAAGCGTGCACGCTGCTGGTTGTGCGTGCAACAATAAAGTTGAAAGAAAAAAAACAGCCCGCGGGCAAAGATCCCTTGATTGAAAAAAGAAGAAGGGAGGAGCGGGCCAACCACGACCCGGAGGAGGATTGAGTCGAGGGTGGGTCCTTGCATCGCCCGCCTCCGAGCTAAAGCCGGTTTGATTCCGCTCACGCAGCTACGCCAAACCGCTTCGGGGCGGCCCCCTTCGCCGCTGCTGGGGTCAAGCCGGCCTGCCCTGCTTAAACCGCCGGCCACCGGGCTGATCCACCTCCACCTCCGCTGGCTCGCCCAAACGGTTTAGCTCCGTGCACGGCTCCATATCGCCGACGCCTCACCTTCTGCTCCAAATCGGCCGCCCCGGGCCACCATTCCTTTACATTTACTGATGCCGGCTTCGTCGACCTCTTCTATCGCTGTCGGCGAGTCACCAGCGTCCACACCGGCTACGGCGCCTCAAGCCCCAAGCTTGTTTCAATCGCCATACCGCCATATCTCTGTTTTCAGGCTGAGTCGCCAGGGCCTCGCGGCTGTTGGTTTAGAGAGCTGCTTCGTTACGAGTCGCCGGCGCCCCTTGGATTTCGGCCTACCATGCTGCTGCTGCGATTCACCCCGACAAGTCAAGCTGGCTCCAGCTCCAAGCTGCCGTAAACCGGGCCACGCCATCAGAGCCGCCCCTTGCTCCGTGGAGCCGTTAGTCGTTGCCATTGCTTTTGCAGACTTGTCAAAACGCCGCTTGGACTTGAACGGGTGCAGTGGGAACCACAAATCGGAGGAGATGCAGTCAAAGGGGAGAGATTCTTGAGCCACCATGTTGAGCCGCCGTTGACCGCACCAGACCAACCTCGCCACTACTCCGAGCTGTCGCGGCCAAGGTGCCCCGAGTTGCCGGCTAGATGGGGATGCACCACCGCAGTTTCGCCCTTGAGCCTCCGTGGAACTGCCGCTACCATGAGCCGATGCCTGCTCTCTAAAGCTACCGGACCGGGTGCTTAACCTTACCGCTGCACCCGGGCGGATCTGGCCTGGCGCCCTTCACCTGTTTCCGCTTCTAAGTGCCTACACCACCACGGCCTCGACAAACCGGCCAAGTTTGAGCCGCCCTGCATGGACCGCACCATCAAGCCGAACCTGAATCCTTGACCTTGATGATCACAGTTGCTCAGCTCTGTTAAGCCACGGCTTCGTCGCCAGCTTCGCTTCAATTCACCGACACCGCGGTTTGCTATATGCCTCATCACCCCGGAGCGGACTACTGCCTTCGTCGTGGACGCACCCGGCCCTGAGCCGTCATCGACGCGCCCCGGCCTAGAGCTGCTGTCGAATTGCCGACGTGGCCGTCGAGCCGCCCTGCTGCCGTACTTCGCCTCCGCAGCCGCGCACTACGGTCGCCCTTCGCTCCATTGCGGTTGGTTCCCGAGCCCCGCGAACCGGTCATGTTCGCCTTACTGACAGCGAGCCGGTGTCGGGTCATCTTGGACGCACCGGTTTAAACAGCCTTAATCCTGGCCATAAGTCGCCGGCGAGTCACCTCCGTTAGCCGCCTCGTACCTAAGCTGCCGTTGCCTCGAGCCTGGACTCGCGTCAAACCGGCCGGCCGCCTGACCCACTTTCGTCGTCCGCGCTCGCGGTTGCCTTCGTCACGCGTCGAGACGCTGCCGCCGTTAACCGCCGTGACCTCGGCCTACCGCGGCCTCAAACCGCCGTTGTCTTCACAAACCGGCGCCCCCGAGCTATCGGGTCTCCACCACGGACGAGTCACCACCCCTTGCCCCTGACAGCCAGCGCTACAGAGTTGAGAGCGGAAGTAGTACAACAGATATGGAGTTTCTCCAGTTCTCTGGACTTTACTGAAGAGTTTGCTTCTACGCTTGCTATGGATTTTTGTTAAGCTACATAAAGCTTTACATACTGGCCTCTACGGAGCTGCATCTAATGTTCGGGTTGTAAGTTGCGGCAGGAGAGTTTCACCAATTGCTTTATTCTCTGTGTCAACCATGAAGGATGTGAGCTTGAGCAGTTGTTGAAGGGAGTTCAGGGATATGACGCTAATGTTTTGAATCACAAACAAACCGCTACAGCAACCGAGCATGACTATATATGCTTACTTCCAAAAAGTTGTACTTACTTGGCGGTTTGCGGCGAAGAAGTTCCACTACTTTGGCTAGTTTTTGAATCGGCACTTGGCGCTACCCGGAGGGCATTACTTGGTCAGATTCTTATGGGTACTGATCCGGTATTAGTACAATTACTACGGTTACCCGGGTTTTCTCATGGGTATGGACACCAACGAAGAAACAAAGACCAAGGATTTTTCAGCTCAGAATTTATTCGAGAGTACACGTCAGTTATTACGAGTGTCTGCAACTCATCCACGGTGAACCTCACCTGTATCACACAGTCATCGTCAACCTCGCGGTCAATAATTTCGGACAAAATCCGACAATTGTTTATGACAAAGGTGGTGCCATTTTGTGCCTATGGAGTGTGCGTTAGCATCATCATGCACTGGCATCTGCACCCACTTGCTCTTGCACGGGTGTGTGCAAGCCACCGCCCGTATGGCGCGATCTACATCAACTGGCTGGGACCGCATCCGCGATTGATTCGCCGTCCGCGTGGCTTACCGTGCTTACAATTGAGTCACCCGTCCATTCCGGTTTAAACCGTTGTGGCTGACTCGTCTGTCTGCTCCCGCGGCCGACTCGGCCGTGGTTGATTTCAGCTTCACCATGGTGAGCGTCAACACCACGGTGGATATTAACTGGTCTGACGTATCAGGTGAAATCCATCCAGTATATTTTTATATTATATATTGCTTTCTTTAAAAGTGCAATTACTCCGGCTTGCAGCATTATCTAATGCAGGACCCTAAACCGCCATATTGGTGAAAATTTAAAGGTCGTCAGAAAAGTTTCCGGCTTAAAAAGAAGGATTCGGCTTAAAATCCGGCTCAAGGGAAAGCTCCATCCCACAAAGTTTTGAAGCTCTCAATATCCGGTTTAAAAATTTCCGGTTCAAAAAGATAATCTCTCGCAAGTTTGAGTTTTCAGGAAAAATTAAAGGGACTAAAGAGAGTCTGATGCACATCATAGCTCAAACATAGGTACCCCTTGAGCACAACTCACAATATCATTTGGGGGCTTGGTCGTATTCGAACCATAGCTACACCTATTGATCCGTCTATCAAGCCAATATTATCATAAGAGCACAGCTCTGGTTATTTCGGTAATCCGGCTATCAAGCCAATATTATCATAAGGGTCCGAAGAGAGTCTGCTGCACAACACAACTAAAACATAGGTATACCTTGAGCACAGCTCACAATATCACTTGGGGGCTATGTTCGAACCATAGTCACACCTCTTGATAGGCTTAAAGCCAACAGGGAATCACTTGGGGGCTTGGTTGTATTTGAACCAAAGCTACACCTCTTGATCGACGTAAGGCCACCAAGGAAGTTACTTGGGGGCTCTTTGCTTCAACGGAGCAAGAGTCTGCACCCTTGTAATAGGCTATCAAGACCGGCTTGGAAGCCTGGTGTTCACACCTAAAACCCCGGGTTAACCTGCCTTCTTTAAGTAAGTCACTCCGCCCAGGTAAACCTGGTACGACTCGCGAACGTTTGACAGTCAATCTCATAGACCCTGAACTCGTCAAAGTTAAAACGTGATTGGTTAAAGATTGAGGTACATCTTAAGAGGCTTTGTGAAATGGTTAACTCAGTGGCTTGGCAGCCCATGAAAAGCCTCGATTTGGAGCCTGACAGCTCGTAAAAAGCCTCGCATGTTTCTTTTTGCGTTCTATTTGACAAGTTTTTCGCCTTTGTTGAGGTTCCTAATATCTTCTGATAAACCGGCATCTTTGACCCGGCTCGGTTTTCAACTACAAGTTGTCAGTAAATGATCAGTCCTAATCCGGCGTTCATTAATTCAGTCTGGTTGTATTATATATGGTTAATCCAGTGTTTATCACAACCCGGTACGGTTTTATCATAAACCGGCACAATATGGAAGGAGTTATCAGTATTCAAGATTGGGGTTATCACCCTTACTACAAAAAGTTGGTAAACCAACAATGTGATTTAATGTCACAGGTATGATATATTTCATATCTGATTATTCTTAAGTGCAGCCTTGGTTATAAACCCGGGTTATATGTTGGGCATTATGACCCGTCCGGCGGTAAACCGCCAGGACACGTTAAACTTGTTGTATGCAAAAACAGGTTGAATAAAGCATGATTATAAATCACCGGCGTTTATTAACTCGGCCTGGCTTTTGACTATAAGTCGCGAGTGTATGATGAGAAATTATCGGTGTTTATTAACCCGGCCTGGCTTGGGACTATAAGTCGCCAGTACATATTTAGATTGCGCCATTGGAATCATGCGCTCATAAATCATTGGATTATATTATTCAAATCTTTAATAGCCAACACGGTTGGATTTTATTATGGTTATCAATAACCAGTATTATGATTAAGGTTTTCAAAGTCGCTTTAGCGCAATAGCTATCATATTATCAATGGATATGATTTATTCTACAAATGAAGGGATAGTCCCAAGTTGCTACAGGCTTACAACCCGGCACTTGGGGGCTATATTATTCAAGTTAAGATTACATCAAATACACAAGTCTCATGTCGCTGCAAGCATGCACCATCACACTTGGGGGCTAATGCAAAGTCATTGTTTGCTCACCTTATTTGAAGACCCGACTCATCACATCGTAATGAGCCGGACCTTGGGGGCTACCAATTGCTCCTGTCAACAATTCAAGGTACAAAGCTTTTAATCCATTATATTGAAGGGTCCACTTCTCAATTAGTAAAGCACAAGGCTCTTAACCTTGTGGACGTGGGTTCAAGCCCCATGATGGGGGTTACATCATATAATGTTATTCGCAATGAAGTATATATAAAAGTCCCAGCTCAATATTATCTTACTGAGCTGGCCCTTGGGGACTACACATTGCTGTTCAAGTCTACATGATTATATTTACAAAGTCCCTGCTCATTATTGCATATTGAACCGGCCCTTGGGGGCTACACTGGTTGAAGTTTTTATAAGCATAAGGCAATTTCAAGTCCTAGGTTGCTGCAAGCATGACAAGCCGGCACTTGGGGGCTACATATGTGGAATACTCAGTTCTGACTGGTGATTGAGATGAACAACCTGGATTTCTTCAAGCTGGTGACATTCATATTGAAGCAAGTCTTAAGCTGTTACTACGTTACCTTCTTAAGACTTGGGGGCTACAAGTGATAGGTATATAAGAGGTATATTTTCAAAACTAATGTTAACAAACAGTTCTGATCCGGCGCCATCAATATTCTTAAACCGGCAATTTTGGCAATGATAAACTGGTAAAGTTTTACATTCTTAAACTGGCCGCCCAACAAACCGACTGAAGATCAAATGAGTATTTCAAAGGCCAATATTTTTGTTAAGCATTGGGAGCTGAAGTCAAAGGAGTTATTCTTCACAATATTTCTCTGTGACAAACCAATGTCAGCAAATTGCTTATGAAGTTGGCCTATTGACTCGGATTTTATAGAAGAAAGAAGTGACAAGGACTTAAGGATGATCAGGATCAGTTTAACATGGATAAATCCAAATTAAACTAGGGGCTAATGTCAGGGATATACCCCGCGGTATGATCCGGCCGGAGTTATAACCTGGCTGGGACTTAGTAAACCGGCAGGTGTTAAGACAAGTGGTAAACCGGCAGGTGTTAAGGCAGGTGATAAACCAATTGGTGTTAAGTCAGACGGTAAACCGGCAGGTTGTTAAACCGGCTGACAGTTAAGACAGACAGGTAAAACAGGCAGTTAACCCAGACGGTAAACCGGCCAGTTGTTAAACCGGCTGACAGTTAAGACATGAGTTAAGTCAGATGATAACTCAGCAGACATTCTTAAACCGGCACCAGTTAACTCCCGGCAGACATTCTTAAACCGGCACCAGTTAACTCCTGGGTAGGCAGTGGTAACTGGGTTGCCAGGAGTTATGAAGCCCGAGATGTTATGAAGCCTGAGATGTTATGAAGCCTGAGATGTTATGAAGCCCAAGATGTTAAGAAGCCCAAGAAGAGAAGTTAGAATAGTTAAGTCTTAAGTCCGAGTTGGACTCTACATGTAACCCGCCCCTTCAACTTATATAAGGAGGGGCAGGGCTCCCCAAAGAGGGGCAAGTAAGAAGAAACAATCTTAAAGGGTTAGGGTTAACTGGGAGAGCCGGTTTACGGCGACTTCCTCATGATCATAATGAGAGATAGCCTCAAACATCATGTAGGGTTGTTACCGGATGATGTTTCTCGGGGCCCGAAGCTGTCTAAACCTTTGTCCTGCATTGCGTCTCTCAATTCCACTCAACCCCTCTCAAGCTACCACAAAGATGCGTTGGCCTCACGACTAAGTCCTCACACTAAGGACATCTGCCGTGACAAATCCACGACAATTTCTCCTTTAGATTCATCTGTACTAGTTTTCTTAGGGAACTTTTCATCCACTCCAACCTCTTGTGAAGAAGGCTACATTTTTCTAGAATGTAATCAAATGCCCATGTTAATCATGTCAGATCGAAGATGGCATGTTAGTGCATTTTACAAATCCTGCAAACCAAATAGCTAGGCCTATAGTAATGTTCAAAACTGCATGTAGGCACTAACACGTTTTCTTCTTTTGCAGATAAGATTAGGCCCAGTGGTGGATAATGTGATACAATATAACAATCACGTCGAATGCCTAGATCTGCATCTCTCAGAAATTACTTTGAACTCCTACTGAGGGACCTTACCAGAGATTATATTCGCTAGGTTCTTTGTTCTCAGAGCAAGGGTGCTGAAGGAAATGAGGTTTGCCCTACATTTATTTCGCAAAAATGAATGGTCTATTGATCAGCGCCGGCGCCTGCGCCAGAATGGAGTAGGCTCCAAAAATGCTAAATTTCATTTTGGAACTTCAAATGGCAGAGTAATCAAAAGTCATCGGGTCAACCCCATACATGACTTCTCAGTGGCTGACCCTTTGCAAAAATTGTGATGTTTTGAAGCCAGACTTAGAAGCGGTGATATTAGTTTGAACCTCTCTGATATCCATGTTCAGCGCATCAGCATGAGCGTTTGCAGCTGATGAGCTGAATTTCATTTCTAATATCAGTTTGAACCTTGTAATCTTCGAATTTGAGCCATATAACTCTGGAATTTGAACCTTGTAACATTTCGAGCTTTTGTGGTACAATCGTTGAAATGGCATCGTATGAGACTCTTATATTGCTAGCTCTATTTTGACCTTAATATGCAATGGTCTTAGATTTTATTAACCATTCTCGAATCAGTTTACCTTGTCGATCTCACAGCACGCGATCTGTATAGCTAATTCGACTGCGATCTTTGACATTATTGCACACAATTGGTTTCTTCCACCGTGTGCACTGTAGAGCGCAAAATTAATTATCGCACTCGAGTGTCCATCATCACCCTTCTTTGTAACTTTGACCTCATCACCCAAGGGTAAACTTATGACCGAAGTCATTCCACACACTTCGTTTTTACAAAGCTTTTTGCCAATAAACGCCCATGATTTGTCCCTCTTCTAGCCGACGTGTGGCCAAACTAGCCGGGCAGGAAGCTTGTGCGGTAAACAGCGCGGGAACAGGCTCTTCGAGCCCACGCCTGGGGTGCGGTGTTGTCAAGCGTGCACTGGATTCTGGAATCCTCCGCTATGAATGTCATGACAAGATGTGACGATTACAGGCCGGCCGGCCCCCATTTATTATAGCGGCCGTTTAACCTACCCTTGTGTCTCTTCAACCTTTCGATCGCGCCCCACCATTACAAGAAGCACACCCACCATGATAAATTCTTAGAGGGTATCCTGCGCGGCTCCAATGGCGCTCCGAGCGGATACCGACGACGAGCAGCAGTTCACCATGTGTGTCGTGGTGGACACCCATAGAAGGTTCATGGACCTCTCAGTGGTGTACACCAACGACCCGGTCTGGGCGGAGCACTCCATCCACATCATGGAGATGTTGCTTGCCGAGGAGAAGTACAAGGTGGTCGGGTTTGACCTCGAGAACACCCGCGCTCGTGTCGGGTCTCATCCCAAGGTCGCCGTCACCCAGATGTGCGTGCGCCACCACGTCCTCGTCTACCACTACTGCCTAGCCACAAGGCCTTGCGAGCATTTCGCCAGGTTTGTCACCATCCCCCACTACATGTTCGCTACAGTGGACATCACCAACGATGTAAAGGCGCTCGAGAATTTGGGCATCGCCTGCCATAATTTGTCGACATCCAGGGCTAATACAAGATCAGGGGCAGCAAGGAGCATGAGAAGGACTCACTAGTTCACCTCGCCGAGGCCATCATCGACCCCTACTACAAAGACATGAAGGATTCGTGCAACATGGACAAGCGTGCCTAGCACTCGGCCTGGATGGAGAAACTTGACAAAGCTCACGTCGTGTACGCGGCCAAGGAGGCGTACACGTGCTACGACATGTACAGGAGGATCATTGCCATGAGGAAGTCCCTCCTTCCCCAAAACGGTCAGTGATCCAGGTGGAAGCAGAGCAATGGCAAGCGTCATCGCAATAATAAGTAGATGATTAGATCCTCGTTTCTCCTACTTTAGTATGCATGTAATTGCTTTCTTTGGTGTGTGGAAATATTATGTGTGTAGTCACTTGTGTAATTGTATGCTTAATTTGGTTATGCAATGCTGTCTTTTTAAGTATATATGTTGATGCTGTAGACAGAGCGTAGATGTTGTGCGGGTAAAGAAAAACACATCACACACGGACTAAACAATGGAACCCGTCGGTGATGTTTTCATCAATCACTCACAATTGTATACCAGCAATCGTTTGCTCACAACACACATGGCTTGTTAGTAGTAATCATTTGTGTTGTTATCGGTCTTCGCACACGTCTCCAATTACAGACCTGTTTGCCTCGTATCACACACATCTTGTTCATTTGAACCATTTCTGTTCTCATGTCTCAACGCAAACAGTTCATCCGACTGAACTGCATGCCGTATATCGCACACACCTTTGATCTGGCTGACCGTTTCTTTTGTGTTGCCTAATCACAAACAGTTCATCCGAGTGAACCATATGTTGTGTATCGCACACGCCTCCATCTGGTTGCCCGTTTCTTTTGTTCCTCCTCATCGCAAACAGTTCATTGAACTGAAGCGTATGCCCTTCATCGCACACGGAACTAAAACATGAACCGCGTTTGATGCATCCGTCATCGCAAATGTTTTACACATTTCTGACGGTTTTCATACAACACCATTTGCGATTATGGCATCGCACACAGTTTCTCGAAGGGTCTCTGATCGTAGTGTCGCGTTAGCAGCATCCTGCAGTAGTGATATGTATTATGAGTTATGTGATTTGATGTACCGAAGGTTGTTCAGAGTCCCGGATGAGAACACGGATATGACGAGGAGTCTCGAAGTGGTCGAGAAATAAAGATTGATATATTTGAAGTTTATATTCAGACACCGAAATGGTTCCGAAGTGTATCGGGTATTTTCCGGAGTACCAGGAGGTTACCGGACCCCCCGGGGGGGATTAATGGGCCACAATGGGCCTTAGTGGAGAAGAGAGAGGGCTTGCCAGAGGTTGCGCCCCCCCCCCTTGCCCAGTCCAAATTGGACAAGGGGAAGGGGGGCTGATGTCTACTACACGACCTTCTTCGTGTAGACTGATACGTCCATTTTGCATCATGCTTTTATATCGATATTTATTGCATTATGGGCTGTTATTACACATTATGTCACAATACATATGCCTATTCTCTCTTATTTTACAAGGTTTACATGAAGAGGGAGAATGCCGGCAGCTGGGATTCTGGGCTAGAAAAGGAGCAAATATTAGAGACCTATTTTGCACAGCTCCAAAAGTCCAAAAACTTCACGGAAGCTATTTCCAGAATATATAAAAAAATACTGATCACAAGAAGTTCCAGAGGGGGGCCACACCCTGGCCACGAGGGTGGAGGGCGCGCCTACCCCCCTGGGCGCGCCCCCTGCCTCGTGGGCCTCCTGGTGGCCCTCCAATGCCCATCTTCTGCTATATGGAGTCTTTCGTCGAGGAAAAAAAATCATAAGGAAGCTTTCGGGACGAGACTCCGCCGCCACGAGGCGGAACCTTGGCGGAACCAATCTAGGGCTCCGGCGGAGCTGTTCTGCCGGGGAAACTTCCCTCCAGGAGGGGGAAATCATTACCATCGTCATCACCAACGATCCTCTCATTGGGAGGGGGTCAATCTCCATCAACATCTTCACTAGCACCATCTCATCTCAAACCCTAGTTCATCTCTTGTATCCAATCTTTGTATCCAAACCTTAGATTGGTACATGTGGGTTGCTAGTAGTGTTGATTACTCCTTGTAGTTGATGCTAGTTGGTTTACTTGGTGGAAGATCATATGTTCAGATCCATTATGCATATTAATGCCCCTATGATTATGAACATGAATATGCTTTGTGAGTAGTTACGTTTGTTCCTGAGGACATGGGAGAAGTCTTGCTATTAGTAGTCATGTGAATTTGGTATTCATTCGATATTTTGATGAGATGTATGTTGTCATCCCTCTAGTGATGGCATGTGAACGTCGACTACATGACACTTCACCATTGTTTGGGCCTATAGGGAGGCATTGGGAAGTAATAAGTAGATGATGGGTTGCTAGAGTGATAGAAGCTTAAACCCTAGTTTATGTGTTGCTTCGTAAGGGGCTGATTTGGATCCATATGTTTCATGCTATGGTTAGGTTTACCTTAATACTTCTGTTGTAGTTGTGGATGCTTGCAATGGGGGTTAATCATAAGTGGGATGCTTGTCCAAGTAAGGACAGCACCCAAGCACTGGTCCACCCACATATCAAATTATCAAAGTACCGAACGCGAATCATATGATTGTGATGAAAACTAGCTTGACGATAATTCCCATGTGTCCTCAGGAGCGCTTTCCTTCATATAAGAGTTTGTCCAGGCTTGTCCTTTTCTACAAAAAGGATTGGGACATTTTGCTGCACCTTCTTTACTTTTATTACTTTCTACTCGTTACCAATTACCTTATCACAAAACTATTTGTTACCGATAATTTCTGTGCTTGCACAGAATACCTTGCTGAAAACCGCTTATCATTTCCTTCTGCTCCTCGTTGGGTTCGACACTCTTACTTATCCAAAGGACTATGATAGATCCCCTATACTTGTGGGTCATCAAGACTCTTTTCTGGCGCCGTTGCCGGGGAGTGTAGCGCCTTTGGTAGGTGGAATTTGGTAAGGAAAAATTTATATAGTGTGCTGAAATTTACTGTCACTTGTTACTATGGAACATAATCATTTGAGGGGCTTGTTCGGGGTATCTTCACCTCGACCAGTAGAGCAAAGAGTTGCTCCTCAACCTACTGAACCTACTGAAAATGAAAATGTTTACTTCGAAATTCCTTCGGGTATGATAGAGAAACTGCTAGCTAATCCTTTTGCAGGAGATGGAACATTGCATCCCGACTTACACTTAATCTATATGGATGAAGTTTGTGGATTATTTAAGCTTGCAGGTATTCCCGATGATGTTATCAAGAAGAAGGTCTTCCCTTTATCTTTGAAGGGAGATGCATTGACATGGTATAGGCTGATGATATGGGATCATGGGACTACAAACGGTTGAAATTGGAATTCCATCAGAAGTTTTATCCTATGCATCTTATTCATCGTGATCGGAATTATATATATAATTTTTGGCCTCGCGAAGGAGAAAGCATCGTTCAAGCTTGGGGGAGGCTTAAGTCAATTTTATATTCATGCCCCAATCATGAGCTCTCAAGAAAAATGATTATTCAAAAAATTTATGCTCGGCTTTCTGACAACAAACGCTCCATGCTCGATACTTCTTGTACTGGTTCCTTTATGATGAAGACTATTGAATACAAATGGAATTTATTGGAGAGAATTAAATGCAACTCTGAAGATTAGGATCTCGATGAAGGTAAAGAGTCAAGTATAACACCTAAGTTTGATTGTGTTAAATCTTTTATGGATACCAATGTTTTCTGTAAATTTAGCAGTAAATATGGACTTGACTCTGAGATAGTAGCTTCTTTCTATGAATCCTTTGCTACTCATGTTGATCTCCCTAAGGAGAAGTGGTTTAAATATAATCCTCCCATTGAAGTAAAAGTAGTTGCACCTATTAAAGTTGAAGAAAAGACTATCACTTATAATGATCCTATTGTTCCTATTGCTTATGTTGAGAAACCACCTTTCCCTGCTAGAATAAAGAATCATGCTAAAGCTTCAACTGTGGTCAACAAAAGTAATATTAAGACACCTAAACCCCCTGAGCAAATTAAAGTTGAACCTACAATTGCTATGGTTAAAGATCTCTTGGCCGATGATATTGATGGGCATGTTATTTACTTCTGTGATGAAGCTGCTAGAATCGCTAGACCTGATGCTAAAAATAAACACAGACCTGTTGTAGGCATGCCTGTTATTTCTGTTAAAATAGGAGATCATTGTTATCATGGCTTATGTGATATGGGTGCTAGTGCTAGTGTGATACCTATTTCTTTATACAAAGAAATTATGCATGATATTGCACCAAGTGAGATAGAAGATATCGATGTTACCATTAAGCTTGCCAATAGAGATACTATTTCACCCATTGGGATTGTTAGAGATGTTGAAGTCTGGTGTGGGAAGGTTAAATATCCTGCTGATTTTCTTGTTCTTGGTTCCCCTCAAGATAGCTTTTGTCCCACTATATTTGGTAGACCCTTCTTGAACACCGTCAATGCTAAGATAGACTGCAATAAGGATATTGTTTCTGTTGGTTTTGGGGATATGTCTCATGAGCTTAATTTTGCTAAATTTCGTAGACAACCCCATGATAAGGAATTTCCTAGTAAAGATGAAATTATTGGTCTTGCTTCTATTGCCGTGCCTCCTACTGATCCATTAGAACAATATTTGCTACACCATGAAAACGATATGTTCATGAATGAAAGAAGGGAAATAGATGAAGTATTCTTTAAATAGGGACCTATTCTGAAACACAATTTGCATGTTGAAATCCTAGGGGATCCTCCTCCACCCAAGGGTGATCCCGTGTTTGAGCTTAAACCATTACCTGATACTCTTAAATATGCTTATCTTGATGAAAATAAGATATATCATGTTATTATTAGTTCTAACCTTTCAGAGCATGAAGAAGAAAAATTATTGAAAACTCTGAAGAAGCACCGTGCTGCTATTGGATATACTCTTGATGATCTTAAGGGCATTAGTCCCACTCTATGTCAACACAAAATAAATTTGGAGAAAGACGCCAAACCAGTTATTGATCACCAATGACGGCTGAATCCTAAGATGAAAGAAGTGGTAAGAAAGGAAATATTAAAGCTCCTTGAGGCAGGTATAATTTAATCTATTGTTGATAGTCAGTGGGTAAGTCCCGTCCATTGTGTCCCTAAGAAGGGAGGTATTACTGTTGTTCCTAATGATAAAGATGAATTGATTCCGCAAAGAATTATTACAGGTTATAGGATGGTAATTGATTTCCGCAAATTAAATAAGGCTACTAAAAAAGATCATTACCCCTTACTTTTCATTGATCAAATGCTAGAAAGATTATCCAAACATACACATTTTTGTTTTCTAGATGGTTACTCTGGCTTCTCTCAAATACATGTGTCAGCTGATGATCAATCAAAGACCACTTTTACTTGCCCTTTCGGTACTTTTTCTTATAGACGTATGCCTTTTGATTTATGTAATGCACATGCTACCTTTCAAAGATGCATGATGGCTATATTTTCTGACTTTTGTGAAAAGATATGTGAGGTTTTCATGGACGATTTCTCCGTTCATGGATCCTCTTTTGATGATTGCTTAAGCAACCTTGATCGAGTTTTGCAGAGATGTGAAGAAACTAATCTTGTTCTGAATTGGGAGAAATGCCACTTTATGGTTAATGAAGGTATTGTCTTGGGGCATAAAATTTCTGAAAGAGGCATTAAAGTTGATAAAGCTAAAGTTGATGCTATTGAAAAGATGCCATGTCCCAAGGACATTAAAGGTATAAGAAGCTTCCTCGGTCATGCCGGTTTTTATAGGAGGTTCATTAAGGACTTCTCAAAAATTTCTCGGCCTGTGACTAATCTATTACAAAAAGATATTCATTTTGTCTTTGATGATGATTGTGTAGAAGCATTTGAAATACTTAAGAAAGCATTGATTTCTGCACCTATTGTTCAGCCACCTGATTGGAATTTACCCTTTGAAATTATGTGTGATGCTAGCGATTATGGTGTAGGTGTTGTTCTAGGGCAAAGAGTTGATAAGAAATTAAATGTTATTCAATATGCTAGTAAAACTCTAGACAGTGCCCAAAGAAATTATGCTACTGCTGAAAAAAAATTCTTAGCAATTGTATTTTCTTGTGATAAGTTCAGACCTTATATTGTTGATTCTAAAGTAACTATTCACACTGATCATGCTGCTATTAAATACCTTATGGAAAAGAAAGATGCTAAACCTAGACTTATTAGATGGGTTCTTCTGCTACAAGAATTTGATTTGCATATTATTGATAGAAAGGGAGCCGAGAATCCCATTGCAGACAACTTGTCTAGGTTAGAAAATGTTCTTGATGACCCACTACCTATTGATGATAGCTTTCCTAATGAACAATTAAATGTCATAAATGCTTCTCGAACTGCTCCATGGTATGCTGATTATGCTAATTATATTGTTGCTAAATTTATACCACCTAGTTTCACATACCAGCAAAAGAAAAAATTATTCTATGATTTGAGACATTACTTTTGGGATGACCCACATCTTTATAAAGAAGGAGTAGATGGTATTATTAGATGTTGTGTACCTGAGCATGAACAGGAACAGATCCTACGCAAGTGTCACTCCGAGGCTTATGGAGGACACCATGCTAGAGATAGAACTACACATAAGGTATTGCAATCCGGTTTTATTGGCCTACTCTCTTCAAGGATGCCCGTAAGTTTGTCTTGTCTTGTGATGAATGTCAAAGAATTGGTAATATTAGTAGACGTCAAGAAATGCCTATGAATTATTCACTTGTTATTGAACCATTTGATGTTTGGGGCTTTGATTATATGGGACATTTTCCTTCCTCTAATGGGTATACACATATTTTAGTCATTGTTGATTACATTACTAAGTGGGTAGAAGCTATTCCAACTAGTAGTGCTGATCATAAAACCTCTATTAAGATGCTTAAACAAGTTATTTTCCCGAGGTTTGGAGTCCCTAGATATTTAATGACTGATGGTGGTTCACATTTTATTCATGGTGCCTTTCGTAAAATGCTTGCTAAGTATGACATTAATCATAGAATTGCATCTCCTTATCACCCACAGTCTAGTGGTCAACTAGAATTGAGTAACAGAGAGCTCAAATTAATTTTGCAGAAGACTGTGAATAGATCTAGAAAGAATTGGTCCAAGAAACTTGATCATGCATTATGGGCCTATAGAACTGCTATAAAAATCCTATGGGTATGTCTCCGTATAAAATGGTTTATGGTAAAGCATGTCATTTACCTCTTGAGCTAGAACATAAGGCATATTGGGATATTAAAGAGCTCAACTATGACTTCAAACTTGCCGGTGAGAAGAGGTTATTTGACATTAGCTCACTTGATGAATGGAGAATCCAGGCTTATTAAAATGCCAAGCTGTTTAAAGAAAAAGTTAAAAGATGGCATGACAAAAGGATACAAAAGCATGAGTTTAATGTAGGTGATTATGTATTGCTATACAACTCTCGTTTAAGATTTTTTTGCAGGCAAAATTCTCTCTAAATGGGAAGGTCCTTACGTTATCGAGGAGGTCTATCGTTCCGGTGCCATAAAAATCAACAACTTCGAAGGCACAAATCCGAGGGTGGTAAACGGTCAAAGAATCAAACATTATATCTCGGGTAATCCTATAAATGTTGAAACTAATATTACTGAAACCATAACCCCGGAGGAATACATAAGGGACACTTTTGGAAACATTTCAGACTCTGAAAAGGAATAGGTACGTGGTACGGTAAGTAAACCGACTCCAAAACAGTTCTAATGGCAATATTTCTTCGTTTTGGAATATTTGAGAAAATAGGAAAATAAGAAGCAGATCGGAAAGGACACGGGGCTTCCACGAGGGTCGGAGGCACGCCCTACCCCCCTGGCCGCGCCCCCTGTCTCGTGGGCACCTCGTGTGCTCTCCGAACTCCGTTTTCTTGCACGATACTTCTTTTGGTCGGTAAAAATTCATTATATAATCTCCCGAAGGTTTTGACCACCGTATCACGCAAATATCTCTTGTCTTTGTTTCGAGCTGTTTTCTGTCAGGATTGTCAAGGCAGGCATCATGTAGTCCCCCTCCTCCAACAATGGTGACAATGATGCTTGGCTAATGAAGATAGAGCTGAAGAGGGAAGAACCTATGGAGATCAACAAGGATGAAGAGATCAATAAGGCCACAGAGAACCAAGTTCCGGTAGCAGAAGACGTCCTTCAACTTGATCACAATCTTCTTACCCCAATTGAGATTGAAGCTTTCAAGATGATTGAGTTAGCTCGTATACAAAACAAGTATCTCACACGTGAAAATATTTTGTTGAAGGAGCATATCATCGCACTCAAGGGCATTATCCGCAAGTTGGAAGATCTCCTACGCTCGATGTGCGATTATCCATCATCACCAACACCCTCTTCACCGACAAAGAAGGAGATATAAACACATGGGTATGGGCACTCCCCTTGGCAACTGCCAAGCTTGGGGGAGTGCCCCGGTATCGTATCACCAACTTTTATCTTTACCGTTTTTCTTAGTTCGATCCTTTTGATAATATCTTGATCTAGTAGAATAAAGTTTTAGTATGATCTATTTGTGAGTTTTGCTTTATGATCCTTCTATGTAATCGAGTCTGTGAGCTCTATAATAAATATTAGTGTTGAGTCAAGGGCTTGATTATTTTGCTATGATCTTGAGGGAATAAAACAAAAAGAGAAGAAATAAAAGGAAACAAAGAGATCATATGGTCTTATGGAGAGTAATGAGCTCACATATAAAAAGTATGATGAATAAAAGTTGTTGAGAGTTGACAAACATAGTTTTGGTCATCGTTGCAATTAATAGTAAGTAATAAAGAAAGAGAGGTTCACATATAAATATACTATCTTGGACATCTTTTATGATTGTGAGCACTCATTAAAGTATGACATCCTAAGAGTTGACGTTGGACAAGGAAGACAACGTAATGGGTTATGTTTTCTTTCATCTGAAATAAATTATATTGCCATGGATCATCCAACATGTTGAGCTTGCCTTTCCCTCTCATGCTAGCCAATTTCTTTGCACCAAGTAGAAATACTACTTCTGCTTCCAAATATCCCTAAACCCAATTTTTGCCATGAGAGTCCACCATATCTACCTATGGATTGAGTAAGATCCTTCAAGTAAGTTGTCATCGGTGCAAGCAATAAAAATTTGCTCTCTAAATATGTATGACTTATTAGTGTGGGAGAAAATAAGCTTTATATGATCTTCTGATGTGGAAGAAATAAAAGCGACGGACTGCATAATGAAGGTCCATATCACAAGTGGCGATATAAAGTTATGTTCTTTTTTGCATTAAGATTTTGTGCATCCAACCATAAAAGCGCATGGCAACCTCTGCTTCCCTCTGCAAAGGGCCTATCTTTTACTTTTGTCTTCTACCTTACATAAGAGTCATGGTGATCTTCACCTTTCCTTTTTACATTTTATTCTTTGGCAAGCACAATATGTTGGAAAGATCCTGATATATATAGCTAATTGGATGTGAGTCTTCATGAACTATTATTGTTGACATTAGCCTTGAGGTAAAACGTTGGGAGGCAAAACTATAAGCCCCTATCTTTCTCTGTGTCCGATTAAAACTACATACCCATAAATATTGCGTGAGTGTTAGCAATTGTGAAAGACTAAAAGATGGTTGAGTATGTGGACTTGCTGAAAAACTCTTATATTAACTCTTTGCTATGTTATGATAAATTGCAATTGCCTCAATGACTGAGATTAGAGTTTGTTGGTTCTCAATGAAGTTTATGATTCATACTTGAAATTGTGATTGAATTGTTACTTTAGAACAAGAGATCATGTGACAATATATATACATATATATATATATATATATCGTTGTTCAAAGAATGATCATGATGCCCTCATGTCCGTATTTTTTTATCGACACCTCTATCTCTAAGCATGTGGACATATTTTTCGATTTCAGCTTTCGCTTGAGGACAAGCGAGTTCTAAGCTTGGGGGATTTGATACGTCCATTTTGCATCATGCTTTTATATTGATATTTATTGCATTATGTGCTGTTATTACACATTATGTCACAATACTTATGCCTATTCTCTCTTATTTTACAAGGTTTACATGAAGAGGGAGAATGCCGGCAGCTGGGATTCTGGGCTGGAAAAGGAGCAAATATTAGAGACTTATTCTGCACAGCTCCAAAAGTCCTGAAACTTCACGGAAGCTATTTCCAGAATATATAAAAAATACTGAGAGCGAGAAGTTCCAGAGGGGGGCCACACCCTGGCCACGAGGGTGGGGGCGCGCCCCCTGCCTCCTGGGCCCCCTGGCGGCCCACCGATGCCCATCTTCTGCTATATGGAGTCTTTCGTCGAGGAAAAAAATCATAAGCAAGCTTTCGGGACGAGACTCCGCCGCCACGAGGCGGAACCTTGGCGGAACCAATCTAGGGCTCCGGCGGAGCTGTTCTGCCGGGGAAACTTCCCTCCGGGAGGGGGAAATCATCACCATCGTCATCACCAATGATCCTCTCATTGGGAGGGTGTCAATCTCCATCAACATCTTCACCAGCACCATCTCATCTCAAACCCTAGTTCATCTCTTGTTTCCAATCTTCGTATCCAAACCTCAGATTGGTACATGTGGGTTTCTAGTAGTGTTGATTACTCCTTGTAGTTGATGCTAGTTGGTTTACTTGGTGGAAGATCATATGTTCAGATCCATTATGCATATTAATACCCCTTTGATTATGAACATGAATATGCTTTGTGAGTACTTACGTTTGTTCCTGAGGACATGGGAGAAGTCTTGATATTAGTAGTCATGTGAATTTGGTATTCGTTCGATATTTTGATAAGATGTATGTTGTCATCCTTCTAGTGGTGTCATGTGAACGCTGACTACATGACACTTCACCATTGTTTGGGCCTAGAGGGAGGCATTGGGAAGTAATAAGTAGATGATGGGTTGCTAGAGTGACAGATGCTTAAACCCTAGTTTATGCGTTGCTTCGTAAGGGGCTGATTTGGATACATATGTTTCATGCTATGGTTAGGTTTACCTTAATACTTCTGTTGTAGTTGCGGATGCTTGCAATGGGGGTTAATCATAAGTGGGATTCTTGTCCAAGTAAGGACAGCACTGTAGCGACCTAACCCGAATGGATCAAGTCTCTGTGCTTAAGTGTCATCCCTGGATCAGTATGCTGACACACACAGTACTCGAGGATTTATAACAGAGGTAAATCACATGTATAAAATAACGTAAATACTATTACCTCAATCCAAAATAGTGGAAGCAACAAGGTTGTGGATTCCCATCAACACCAACGACAAAGTTGAGTGTAGAATCATAACCCTAACGTATCGCTTACTCATCGTAAGATAATCCTGCAACATGAGACGTTGCAGCCACAGACGGTCAGTACATTGAATGTACTGGCAAATTCACACCATAGAGAAAATGATGAACAATGGCTATCACTATATGCATATATGGCTGGTGGAAAAGCTCTATGGTTATAATGTTTTTGTGAAAAGCCAATTTTTCCCTACTGCAAAGGAATACATTTTAATTAACTATCATGGTGGTTGTTGAACATTGAGAATGGTTGGCAGCATTCTCAATCCCAATTAAGTAACATCATTAAACCCAACAATATTCATTTAAAGTAACGTGATGAGATCAACAGGATAATCCAAGAACTAGATACTCAAGATGTCCATAACCGGGGACACGGCTAATCATGATTAGTTTGTACACCCTGCAGAGGTTTGTGCACTTTTCCCCACAAGACTCGATCTCCTCCGTTGGTTTTCTCGCACTACATGGTGTTTGAGAAACGGATGACCGAGACATAGCCTTTCAGAAGCGCTAGCACCTTACGTTGGATAGACCGGTACACCTACTTTCCCCTACATCTACTAGTCTACCCTGTAAGAGTTCGCACGACTTAATCAACTATGCCAGAGCCCATAATGGCTTGTGGCTGCACACGGAAGTTTCTAGTATGAATAATCACATGATCCCTTTGAGCCTGGGTGGCGGTCCAAAAGAAAAACAGGCAAGTCCTGGAATACCCAGGTTCCTAGACAGGCAAGTCCTGGAATACCCAGGTGCCTCAATCCACCCAGATGTGTGTTTAAGTTGCCACCTTAAGTAAATCATTAATTAACAATCTCACATCTGTCATGAAATAATCTCAAAACCCAATCCACGTCTACGAGCATAGCATGGCAATATAAGCATAACGTAATAGTAACTCCCAAGGGTTTGATAATAAACAGGTAATAGGTACTACCTCAACTACTTCCCATCCCACAATTTAATTAGATCCTAATCATGCAATGTTTGAGGATTGATCTAATGCAATAAAGACTGGGTATGAAAGGGATATGATCAAAGTGTGAACTTTCCTGCAATGTTGATGAAGATGATTCGCACTCAAAACTCTTGATAGTTCTACTCGTCACACTCCGGTCAATCTATCGTAAGCAAGCAATAGTAACCACACATAAGCAATCACTCAAAAGATCAAAAGAACGAAGAAGACGATTCGGAAAGATCAAAACCAATCAAATAACTCTTGCAACATAAAACAATTTCTAATAGTACCAAAATTATGTGAATTTGGCCTTATCAGAATGTTTAGGTCAAGAGCTTCGATTTGCAAAAAGAATCAACTCAAACGGAGCTACGAAACTCAAGTTATCATCAAACGAAGTTTGAATTCAAATCTGATCTAATTCAAATTTTAAACTTTTCAAAAACATGTTTGAGTTGGATTACTGGATAGAGGAGATCGTAACGAAGACATGAGCGTTGGTTTCGTTGGATTTGGACTAACGAGCAAAAAGTTATGCTTGTTTGAAGAGCAGGGACTATTCTGTAAATAAAGTATTCACAAACGGGTCCCTAGCCGAAAAATAAAAAGAAAAAGAGAAAAAAAACTAAATAACGAACGTTTGCTACCGAACGCTAATGAACGAACCTGGTCAATGCAGAAGCTAACATAGCGAATGTTTACTACTTAAAGAAAACGTTTCGTGGAAAAAAACAAAGCGATCTGGATCATTGGATCTAGATCCGACGACGAGGGAGGCGGCGGTTACCGCGGCGATCGCCGGAGTTCGGGAAGACGGCGGCGGCGGCTTCGGACGGGGACGGGGCGGTGGCTCCGGGGCTCGGTGGCGACGGCGGAGTAGCGGGGAAGGGGCAGCGCACCGAGGCGAGTCCAACAACGGCGTCGACGTCGGTCGAGGGCGGCGATGGAGCACGGGACGAGGCGACGGATCTCCGGTGGAACTCGCAACTCCGGCGGTGGAGTGCGGCGGCTAGGGAGGAGGAGAGAAAAGGGGGTCAGGGTCCCGGGGCTCCGGATTTATAGGGGGGGGAGGGGCGGCGAGAAGCTTGGAGGAGGGGGCAAGGGCGGCGCGGAGTCCGGCCATGGGATGGCGGCGGCGCGTACTGGCTCGGGACTTCGTCCCGAGCATGGGGAAGGAGGAGCTGGGCCGTGGCCTGCCGCTGGGCTGGGCCGGCCCAGTCGGGGAAAGTTAAAAAAAACATTTTCCAGACAAATAAAATAATAAAAGCAAAAATAAATAAAATATAATATAGGCATATTATATATCAAAATTTCAGGAGAAGATTTTCTACGACATGAACATTTTTCTAGCATTAAATAAAATACACACAAATTCTAATAATTCAAACAGTGCTACTGGTCTATTAAAATTCAACAAAAATCATTTTAAAAATTCCAAAATGATTTCAAATTAATTTTTCTCCAATTTTCTATTGTAGGGAATCATGTTACCCTAATTTCCATATATTTTATTTTTGGAGAAAAATAATTTGAATAAAACTCAAATAAATCCAAATTGAAAATTAAATTCAAAAGAACTTTGAATTAAATTCTTTGAAACTCCCAACTCATATTTCATATAATTTGAAGAAGTCATTTTATCTTCTCTCATGAAAATCATTGAGTTGCATAAAGTTTCAGAATTGGAAATATTTTCAAATGAAATTCAAATATTTTCAACAACCCTTTTCATTTAATTTAAATGGAAGAAGTCATGTCATCTTCTCTCTAGGATTTTGGGTTGAAAAGAATTTGAATTTGCGGAGATCAGAAAGCAAATATGAAAGTTTGGGAAAGTCCTTTTATTCCCTCTCATTTAACTTTCAAAAGTTTCGAATTCACTCACTTTCAGTCAATCAATCAAACAATCAATCAAATCTATCTATTTATTATAACATTCCAAAATTTAGAATTTTGGGATGTTACAAACCTACCACCCTTAAATGAATCTCGTCCTCGAGATTCGGAGAGGCTAGAAAGAAATAGGTTAGGCTCGGGGTCTTCTCAAAATCCATCAATCGTCTCCGGGGTCTGGGGTGCTACCACCCTTAGAAACATCGTTACGGTCCCATCAATACTCATATACTCCATCCTTATGCTTGACAGGGTCGGTCTTCTCAGATCCTCGAGAAAATTCCTTCTCTGAGCTCTTCCGGTAGTGGCATAACCTTTTCCTCAATTCTTCTGTCCTTTTATCTTGGTAAGGTTATTCCGAGATTGGGTCTTCATAGCTGATAGGTCCGGCGCCAAAACTAAACAACTATCGATATCTCATGGTGGTCAACAATTTATGGTTTCTCCTGCAGGAAATGGGTCTGAGTTGAACCTCACCGTATAACCTACGGTTGGCAAAGCTGCCTTGTACAAGGGAAAAATACTTATATCATTCTAAGTTTAAACAGGGTTTTGATCGTCGTCTCTCTACTATAGGTAAGTCACTCAGATTTACCACCCCATATAGCAAGGCGAATAATAAGAGTAAGTCGGGTATGGTGATCAATCCATCCCGCACCCAAATCATTACCTTGTATACGGTTTAGCGAATCTCGCATTGTAACACTCGGTCATCCTCACAAGCATTGCAGAATTTCTCTCATCGACGAACTGGGTTCGGATAAATCCATGGATTCTGCAAGCCAAACAATCATCTAGCGTTCCTTCACCACTCTCAGGTTTGCGTAAACTCCTATAAGATCGTCTATCGATAAACGTCGTATCTTCCTCCGGGGTTTTCCCTTCAGCAAGAGTGTGCTTGCTTCTTGGCAGGTCCTGGGGCATGTGGGTTATGGCCCATCTCATCACTTGTAGTCCTTGAACTTATCATCGGGGCAGCTAATCGTTATTCCAACATCCAACTACCAGCTTCCAAGCATACTTAAAATCCATCCAATTGTACTATCTTCCTTCCTTCTATTGGCACCAAACTAGGACATGATTACTCGGACTCATCATGGAGTTTCCATTGATCCATATTTCCGACATCATGCCTCCTTTATATCCAATAGTAATTCATCTCTTCATCCTCGTGGGTTATCCCACATACCGAGGTAAAACTTATACTTATGAAGTCCATACTCTACTTCGTGGAACATCATTATCCTTTCCAGGGTCAAGCGTCCTTACAGGGGAATATTGGCCATCTCTGCATGGCACTTCTTCAAATGGGAAACGTGAAACACATCATGAACTCCTGATAGTCCTTCGGGTGACTCCAACTTGTTGGCCACTTCTCCCATACGCTCCAAAACTCGGTATGGTCCTACAAATCTCGGGGCTAACTTTACCTTAACTCCAATTAGTTTAACTCCTCGCAGAGGGAACACATGAAGACATGCTCTGTCTCCAATTTCATAGACTACTTCCTTGTGTTTTTAAGTCTGCATAACTCTTCTGCCTGGACTGAGCTACCTTCAGTCTATCTCGAATCAACTTAACATTCTCTTCCGACTCCTTGATCACATTTGGTCCAAGCAACTGACGGTCTCCAACTTCATCCCACATACTCTTGGGGTATCACACATATCGAGACAAAACTCATTTTCATTTTGTCCAAAATCCACTCAGTGGAGTATCCTTATCTTTTCCAGGGGTCAACGGTTCTTTACAGGGTACTACCACCCTTAAAATGCACAAATCTTCCATAGACCATATTTCTCATATCCTCAGAATGGCCAAAATTCTTCTTCATAGAGTAACAACTCATAAAATCCATATCAGTACCAACGATGCTAACTTTATTCATTCTCAAGTGATTACCATCTCTTGCTTTTCCATTACATGTCTCAACTCAACACCTCAATATAAAAGAAAATGTTCTCACTTCTACTACCCCATTTCTTTTGTTACAAACTCAACTATCTAGCACAAGTTTCCTTCTCGTTGGGGCATTCTTTGGCAAAGTGCCCTGCTTCATTACAACGGAAACATATTACTTCTGACAGGTTTCGAGGTTTCCTTGTGATTACGTAGCCTACTTGGGTCCTTGGCTTCCTTTTTGGGCAATTGCTGAGGTAGTGCCCTGACTCCTTGCACTTATAACAGGTGACATGACTTAGATCCTTCCTGGAATCCAATCTACTTCTCTTTCTGGACTTTTCCATTCCCATCAGAGCTTCTATTTCCAGTGGGCCATACTCTACTTCCTCTGTCGGGAATTCTACTAAATCCCCATTCAAACAATTCTGGGAGATGTGTCCTTCTTCTCCACATGAATAGCATGACTTGGTGCAGGGTTTAATTGGCTCTTGTTTGGGTGTGTCCTCCACATCTTCCTTCATCACAGGTTCTTCTAAACTTTCCATAAGGGCTCCTCTCGTTGCTTCTTTCTTCCGTTGGATGGTTCTTTGTACCATGGGGTAAATGTGACACTAAGCAGGGTAGTGGGTAGTCCCTTCACACAAGAAACAAGTGATCTGCCTAGTTGGGCATTCTTCAGCTGGGTGACTTCCTTCACAATTAGGGCATTCATCCGTGTGTTCTTTATGGTTGTGTCCTATTTCTCCACAAAGCTTGCATGCACAAGTTTTTTTCATATCCTTTCCATAAGGCTTCAATTTCTGGGACACAAATTGAGACTTTAGCAAAGTCATCTTAAATTCTTTCCAAGTGGTTACTCCTTGCCATCCATTGATGGTTTGGTACATCCTCCACCAAGTAGCAGCACCTCTTTCAAAGCATTGAAGAGCATGCTGGGCCATATCCTTTCCGACTATAGGGTTGTTCTCCATATGATCCTCCATGTTCTGAATCCATCGGTCGGTCTCCAATTGACTCATTGGTCCCGAAAATACAAGCTCATCTCCATTCATCCTCTATTGGGTCCATGGGTTTTGGGGTGAGATAAGAGAGATAGGGAGGGATACACACAATACAAACAAAAGTTTTGAAAAGACAGATTTTATTGTGGCTGTCAGAAAAAACATTAAACAAATGACAGCTCACAAACATCGCATCTAATGTAGGTATAAAACAGGGGTTTGGTCTTCTAAAGGTCAATAAATCTTCAAGGTCGTCTAACTCTACGAGTTTTGTTCATGTCTCCAATGGCTTCCTCCGATCGTGCTTATCCTTCTCAACTCCTTTGGCTAGATCATCTCTGTTGACGTGAAATCTCTCGTGACATCCTTTAATATTCTGGACTTGCATTTCAAACTTCTGGTTTCAACATACTTCACATGAACCATGGTCATACTGTCCTTCAGTTCCTGGCAATTCTCCGGTATCTCGAGGTTTTACTTCTCTAGCTTGGCTACTTTCAACTTTTGGGTCCTGAGTTCTTCACGAAATGCTTCCTTTCAAATACGGCTTCTTGTGGCTCCATCTTAACTTCTTGATGTAATACTCCAGATCCTGGTGATACACCGGCTAAGGTTAAAACTTCATCTTACTAATAGGTGCTCCATCAAACTTCTTCCATCAATCCATTCTGAAGAAATGCATCCTTAACTCAGCACGGTGACAATAGCATCAGCGGCGATGACATCACGGATAACCGTGTTTCCCTTGTCATTGCCATGAGCTATCTTCCATAGTTGATATCTCCTGCCTTAGGGTTTTCTTGACAAAACTTTGAGTTCTCATGCTTCATGCTCCGGTCTTTCTCCGATACACCTTGATCTCGGGTATTGACAACTTCCATAGTCTGTCAAGTTCCATAAGGGTTGCCTTCCTAGGTCACACAAATCTGGAAATTCTTCAGAGCCTTCAAATTCTACTTGTCTTCAGCCTTCAACCGTTGTAGTTTCCATTATTCAGATGCATGGAAAATACTCTTCATTCTGAAGTGGTCTTAATTGTCCGATATCTTGTATTTCTTGGAGTGGTCTCATCAGTGGAATCTTCGAGTGGTCAAAAGGGGAAAGGGGTATGGTCTCACTAAAAGGGAATATTTGAATAAACTCAGAAGAGAAGAGAGGTAAAAGGTCTTTTTAAAAAGGAAAGTTGTAGGGAAAATCTTTCCTATGGGCTTGCCAGCTTCTAGGGTCACGTCCTACAGTCAACATGTGCTCTGATACCATCTTGTAGCGACCTGACCCGAATGGATCAAGTCTCTGTGCTTAAGTGTCATCCCTGGATCGGTATGTTGACACACACAGTACTCGAGGATTTATAACAGAGGTAAATCACATGTATAAAATAACGTAAATACTATTACCTCAATCCAAAATAGCAGAAGCAACAAGGTTGTGGATTCCCGTCAACACCAACGGCAAAGTTGAGTGTAGAATCGTAACCCTAACGTATCACTTACTCATCGTAAGATAATCCTGCAACATGAGACGTTGCAGCCACAGAGGGTCAGTACATTGAATGTACTGGCAAATTCACACCATAGAGAAAATGATGAACAATGGCTATCACTATATGCATATATGGCTGGTGGAAAAGCTCTATGGTTATAATGTTTTTGCGAAAAGCCAATTTTTCCCTACTGCAAAGGAATACATTTTAATTAACTATCATGGTGGTTGTTGAACATTGAGAATGGTTGATAGCATTCTCAATCCCAATTAAGTAACATCATTAAACCCAACAATATTCATTTAAAGTAACGTGATGAGATCAACAGGATAATCCAAGAACTAGATACTCAAGATGTCCATAACCGGGGACACGGCTAATCATGATTAGTTTGTACACTCTGCATAGGTTTGCGCACTTTTCCCCACAAGACTCGATCTCCTCCATTGGTTTTCTCGCACTACATGGTGTTTGAGAAACGGATGACCGAGACATAGCCTTTCAGAAGCGCTAGCACCTTACGTTGGATAGACCGGTACACCTACTTTCCCCTACATCTGCTAGTATACCCTGTAAGAGTTCGCATGACTTAATCAACTATGCCAGAGCCCATAATGGCTTGTGGCTGCACACGGAAGTTTCTAGTATGAATAATCTCATGATCCCTTTGAGCCTGGGTGGCGGTCCAAAAGAAAAATAGGCAAGTCCTGGAATACCCAGGTGCCTAGACAGGCAAGTCCTGGAATACCCAGGTGCCTCAATCTACCCAGATGTGTGTTTAAGTTGCCACCTTAAGTAAACCATTAATTAACAATCTCACATCTGTCATGAAATAATCTCAAAACCCAATCCACGTCTAAGAGCATAGCATGGCAATATAAGCATAATGTAATAGTAACTCCCAAGGGTTTGATAATAAACAGGTAATATGTACTACCTCAACTACTTCACATCCCACAATTTAATTAGATCCTAATCATGCAATGTTTGAGGATTGATCTAATGCAATAAAGACTGGGTATGAAAGGGATATGATCAAAGTGTGAACTTGCCTGCAATGTTGATGAAGATGATTCGCACTCAAAACTCTTGATAGTTCTACTCGTCACACTCCGGTCAATCTATCGTAAGCAAGCAATAGTAACCACACATAAGCAATCACTCAAAAGATCAAAAAGAACGAAGAAGACGATTCGGAAACATCAAAACCAAGCAAATAACTCTTGCAACATAAAACAATTTATAATAGTACCAAAATTATGTGAATTTGGCCTTATCAGAATGTTTAGGTCAAGAGCTTCGATTTGCAAAAAGAATCAACTCAAACGGAGCTACGAAACTCAAGTTATGATCAAACGAAGTTTGAATTCAAATCTGATCTAATTCAAATTTTAAACTTTTCAAAAACATGTTTGAGTTGGATTACTGGATAGAGGAGATCGTAACGAAGACGTGAGCGTTGGTTTCGTTGGATTTGGACTAACGAGCAAAAAGTTATGCTTGTTTGAAGAACAGGGGCTATTCTGTAAATAAAGTATTCACAAACGGGTCCCTGGCCGAAAAATAAAAAGAAAAAGAGAAAGAAAAAAAATAAATAACGAACGTTTGCTACCGAACGCTAATGAACGAACCTGTTCAATGCAGAAGCTAACATAGCGAACGTTTACTAATTAAAGAAAACGTTTCGTGGAAAAAAAACAAAGCGATCTGGATCATTGGATCCAGATCCGACGACGAGGGAGGCGGCGGTTACCGCAGCGATCGCCGGAGTTCGGGAAGACAGCGGCAGCTTCGGACGGGGACGGGGCGGTGGCTCCGGGGCTCGGTGGCGACGGCGGAGTAGCGGGGAAGGGGCAGCGCACCGAGGCGAGTCCAACAACGGCGTCGACGTCGGTCGAGGGCGGCGATGGAGCACGGGACGAGGCGACGGATCTCCGGCGGAACTCGCAACTCCGGCGGCGGAGTGCGGCAGCTAGGGAGGAGGAGAGAAAAGGGGGTCAGGGTCCCGGGGCTCCGGATTTATAGGGGGGGGAGGGGCGGCGAGAAGCTTGGAGGAGGGGGCAAGGGCGGCGCGGAGTCCGGCCATGGGACGGCGGCGGCGCGTACTGGCTCGGGACTTCGTCCCGAGCATGGGGAAGGAGGAGCTGGGCCGTGGCATGGCGCTGGGCTGGGCCGGCCCAGTCGGGGAAAGTTAAAAAAACGTTTTCCAGACAAATAAAATAATAAAAGCAAAATATAAATAAAATATAATATAGGCATATTATATATCAAAATTTTCAGAAAAAGATTTTCTACGACATGAACATTTTTCTAGCATTAAATAAAATACACACAAATTCTAATAATTCAAACAGTGCTACTGGTCTATTAAAATTCAACAAAAATCATTTTAAAAATTCCAAAATGATTTCAAATTAATTTTTCTCCAATTTTCTATTGTAGGGAATCATGTTACCCTAATTTCCATATATTTTATTTTTGGAGAAAAATAATTTGAATAAAACTCAAATAAATCCAAATTGAAAATTAAATTCAAAAGAACTTTGAATTAAATTCTTTGAAACTCCCAACTCATATTTCATATAATTTGAAGAAGTCATTTTATCTTCTCTCATGAAAATCATTGAGTTGCATAAAGTTTCAGAATTGGAAATATTTTCAAATGAAATTCAAATATTTTCAACAACCCTTTTCATTTAATTTAAATGGAAGAAGTCATGTCATCTTCTCTCTAGGATTTTGGGTTGAAAAGAATTTGAATTCGCGGAGATCAGAAAGCAAATATGAAAGTTTGGGAAAGTCCTTTTATTCCCTCTCATTTAACTTTCAAAAGTTTCAAATTCACTCACTTTCAGTCAATCAATCAAACAATCAATCAAATCCATCAATTTATTATAACATTCCAAAATTTAGAATTTTGGGATGTTACAAGCACCCAAGCACCGGTCCACCCACATATCAAATTATCAAAGTACCGAACGCGAATCATATGATCGTGATGAAAACTAGCTTGACGATAATTCCCATGTGTCCTCGGGAGCGCTTTCCTTCATATAAGAGTTTGTCCAGGCTTGTCCTTTGCTACAAAAAGGATTGGGCCATCTTGCTGCACCTTCTTTACTTTTATTACTTGCTACTCGTTACCAATTACCTTATCACAAAACTATCTGTTACCGATAATTTCAGTGCTTGTAGAGAATACCTTGCTGAAAACCACTTATCATTTCCTTCTGCTCCTCGTTGGGTTCGACACTCTTACTTATTGAAAGGACTACGATAGATCCCCTATACATGTGGGTCATCATAGACATTGTTGGGCCTCCAAGTGTAGAGGTTTGTAGGATAGTAGCAAATTTCCCTTAAGTGGATGGCCTAAGGTTTATCAATCCGTGGGAGGCGTAGGATGAAGATGGTCTCTCTCAAACAACCCTGCAACCAAATAACAAAGAGTCTCTTGTGTCCCCAACACACCCAATACAATGGTAAATTGTATTGATGCACTAGTTCGGCGAAGAGATGGTGATACAAGTGCAATATGGATGGTAGATATAGGTTTTTGTAATCTGAAAATATAAAAACAGCAAGGTAACTAATGATAAAAGTGAGCAGAATCGGTATTGCAATGCTTCGAAACAAGGCCTAGGGTTCATACTTTCACTAGTGAAAGTTCTCTCAACAATAATAACATAATTGGATCATATAACAATCCATCAACGTGCAACAAAGAGTCACTCCAAAGTCACTAATAGTGGAGAACAAACGAAGAGATTATTGTAGGGTACGAAACCACCTCAAAGTTATTCTTTCCGATCAATCCGTTGGGCTATTCCTATAAGTGTCACAAACAACCCTAGAGTTTGTGGTAAAATAACACCTTAAGACACAAATCAACCAAAACCCTAATGTCACCTAGATACTCCAATGTCACCTCAAGTATCCGTGGGTTTGATTATATGATAACCCACAAGTATAGGGGATTGCAACAGTTTTCAAGGGTAGTGTATTCAACCCAAATTTATTTATTCGGCACAAGGGGAACCAAATAATATTCTCAAGTATTAACAGTTGAGTTGTCAACCGCACCTGAAAGACTTAATATCTGCAGGAAAGTATTTAGTAGCAAAGTAATATGGAAGTAACAGCAATGGTGGCAAAAGTAATAGTAGTATTGGTTTTGTAGCAATCGTAATAGTGGCAACTGAAAAGTAACTAAGCAAAGATCAATATGAGAAAAGCTCGTAGGCAATGGATCAGTGATGGATAATTGTGTCGGATGCGATTCCTCATGTAACAGCTATAACACAGGGTGACACAGAACTAGCTCCAGTTCATCAATGTAATGTAGGCATGTATTCCGAATATAGTAATACGTGCTTATGGAAAAGAACTTGCATGACATCTTTTGCCCTATGCTCCCGTGGCAGCGGGGTCCTATTGAAAACTAAGGGATATTAAGGCCTCCTTTTAATAGAGTAACGAAACAAAGCATTAACACTTAGTGAATACATGAACTCCTCAAACTATAGTCATCACCGGGAGTGGTCCCGATTATTGTCACTTCGGGGTTACCGGATCATAACACATAGTAGGTGACTATTGACTTGCAAAATAGGATCAAGAACTCACATATATTCATGAAAACATAATAGGTTCAGATCTGAAATCATGGCACTCGGGCCCTAGTGACAAGCATTAAGCATAGAAAAGTCATAGCAACATCAATCTTAGAACAAATGGATACTAGGGATCAAACCCTAACAAAACTAACTCGATTACATGATAAATCTCATCCAACCCATCACCGTCCAGCAAGCCTACGATGGAATTACTCACGCACGACGGTGAGCATCATGAAATTGGTGATGGAGGAAGGTTAATGATGACGATGGCGATGGATTCCCCTCTTCGGAGCCCCGAACGGACTCCAGATCATCCCTCCCGAGAGAGATTAGGGCTTGGCGGCGGCTTCGTATCGTAAAATGTGATGAATCCTTCTCCCTGGTTTTTTTCTCCCCGAACATGAACATATAGAGTTGGAGTTGACGTCGGTGGAGCCTCAGGGGGCCCACGAGGCAGGGGGCATGCCCCCCTGGGGCGTGCCCTAGGGGGGTGCGCCATGCACCCTCGTGGACAGGGTGTGGGCCCCCTGGTGTTGATTCTTTTGCCAGTATTTTTTATTTATTCCAAAACGTGTCTCCGTTGATTTTTAGGTCATTCCGAGAAATTTTATTTCTGCACAAAAATAACACCATGGCAATTCTGCTGAAAACAGCGTCAGTCCGGGTTAGTTCCATTCAAATCATGCAAGTTAAAGTCCAAAACAAGATCAAAAGTGTTTGGAAAAGAAGATACATTGGAGACGTATCAACTCCCCCAAGCTTAAACCTTTGCTTGTCCTCAAGCAATTCTGTTGACAAACTGAAACTGATAAAGAAAAACTTTTACAAACTCTATTTAACCTTGTTGTTGCAAATATGTAAAGCCAGCATTCAAGTTTTCAGCAAAGATTATGAACTAACCATATTCACAATAACATTTAGGTCTCATGTTTACTCATATCAATGGCATAATCAACTAGCGAGCAATAATAATAAATCTCGGATGACAACACTTTCTCAAAACAATCATAATATGATATAACAAGATGGTATCTCGCTAGCCCTTTCTGAGACCACAAAACGTAAATGCAAAGCACCTCTAAAGATCAAGGACTGTCTAAACATTGTAATTCATGGCAAAAGAGATCTAGTCACAGTCATACTCAATGTAAATTAATAGTAATGCATGCACATGACAGCGGTGCTCTCCAACTAGTGATTTTTAATAAGAGGATGATGACTCAACATAAAAGTAAATAGATAGGCCCTTCTCAGAGGGAAGTAGGGATTTGTAGAGGTGCCAAAGCTCGAGTTTTGAAATAGAGATGATTAATATTTTCAGTGGTATACTTTCATTGTCAACATAACAACCAAGAGATCTCGATATCTTCCATGCTACACACATTATAGGCGGTTCCCAAATGGAATGGTAAAGTTTATACTCCCCCACCACCAAGAAACATCAATCCATGGCTTGTCCGAAACAACGGGTGCCTCCAACTAGCAACAATCCTGGGGGAGTTCTATTTGCAATTATTTTAATTTAAGAATGGGACTGGGCATCCCGGTTACCAGCCATTTTCTCATGAATGATGAGCAGAGTCCACTCATCTTGAGAATAACCCACTGATACGTCCATTTTGCATCATGCTTTTATATCGATATTTATTGCATTATGGGCTGTTATTTCACATTATGTCACAATACTTATGGCTATTCTCTCTTATTTTACAAGGTTTACATAAGGGGGAGAATGCCGGCAGCTGGAATTCTGGGCTGGAAAAGGAGCAAATATTAGGGACCTATTCTGCACAACTCCAAAAGTCCTGAAACTCCATGGAACACCTTATAATAAATAATGAAAAATCCTCGCCAAAGATGAAGACCAGGGGGACCACACCCTGCTCACGAGGGTGGGGCGCCCCCCCCCTAGGGCGCGCCCCCTTCCTCGTGGCCCCCCTGGTGGTTCTCCGATGACCATCTTCTCCTATATGAAGTCTTTCATCGAGAAAAAAAATAAGAAGCAACCTTTCGGGAGGAAACTCTGCCGCCACGAGGCGGAACCTTGGCAGATCCAATCTAGAGCTCTGGCAGAGCTGTTCTGCCGGGGAAACTTCCCTCCCGGAGGGGGAAATCATCGCCGTCGTCATCACCAACGCTCCTCTCATCGGGAGAGGGAAATCTCCATCAACATCTTCATCAGCACCATCTCATCTCAAAACCCTAGTTCATCTCTTGTATCCAATTCTTGTCTCCAAGTCCGGGATTGGTGCTAGTAGGTTGCTAGTAGTGTTAATTACTCCTTGTAGTTGATGCTAGTTGGTTTAATTGGTGGAAGATCATATGTTCAGATCCTTTATGCATATTAATACCCCTCTAATTATGAACATGTTTATGCTTTGTGAGTAGTTACGTTTGTTCCTGAGGACAAGGGAGAAGTCTTGCTATTAGTAGTCATGTGAATTTGGTATTCGTTCGATATTTTGATGAGATGTATGTTGTCTAGCCTCTAGTGGTGTTATGTGAACGTCGACTACATAACACTTCACCATTATTTGGGCCTAGAGGAAGGCATTGGGAAGTAATAAGTAGATGATGGGTTGCTAGAGTGACAGAAGCTTAAACCCTAGTTTATGCGTTGCTTCGTAAGGGGCTTATTTGGATCCATATGTTTCATGCTATGGTTAGGTTTACCTTAATACTTTTGTTGTAGTTGCGGATGCTTGCAATAGAGGTTAATCATAAGTGGTATGCTTGTTCAAGTAAGAATAGCACCCAAGCACCGGTCCACCCACATATCAAATTATCAAAGTACCGAACGCGAATCATATGAGCGTGATGAAAACTAGCTTGATGATATTCCCATGTGTCCTCGGGAGCGCTTTTCCTTATATAAGAGTTTGTCCAGGCTTGTCCTTTGCTAAAAAAAAGGATTGGGCCACCTTTCTGCACTTTATTTACTTTTGTTACTTGTTGCTCGTTACAAATTATCTCATCACAAAACTATCTGTTACCACTTATTTCAGTACTTGTAGAGAATACCTTGCTGAAAACCGTTTATCATTTCCTTTTGCTCCTCGTTGGGTTCGACACTCTTACTTACCGAAAGGACTATGATAGATCCCCTATACTTGTGGGTCATCAAGACTCTTTTCTGGCGCCGTTGCCGGGGAGTGAAGCGCCTTTGGTAGGTGGAATTTGGTAAGGAAAAATTTATGTAGTGTGCTGAAATTTACTATCACTTGTAATATGGAAAGTAATCCTCTAAGGGGCTTGTTCAGTGTATCTTCACCCTGACCAGTAGAGCAAAGAGTTGCTCCTCAACCTACTAAACCTATTGAAAATGAAATTCATTATGAGTATCCTTAGAGTATAATAGAAAAACTGCTAGCTAATCCTTTTACAGGAGATGGAACAAAGCATCCTAATGAACACCTAATATATGTGGATGAAGTTTGTGGATTATTTAAGCTTGAAGGTATTCCCGATGATGTTGCTAAGAAGAAGGTCTTCCCTTTATCTTTGAAGGGAGACGCATTGACATGGTATAGGCTATCTGATGATATGGGATCATGGAACTATAGAAGATCGAAATTGGAATTTCATCAAAAGTATTACCCTATGCATCTTGTTCATCGTGATCATAATTATATATATAATTTTTGGCCTCGCGAAGGAGAAAGCATCGCTCAAGCTTGGGGAGGCTTAAATAAATGTTATATTCATGCCCCAATCATGAGCTTCCAAGAGAAACAATTCTTCAAAAAAATTTATGCTCGGCTTTCTCAAAATAATCGCACCATGCTTAATACTTCTTGTGCTGACTCTTTTATGATGAAGACTATTGGATTTAGATGGGATTTATTGGATAGAATTAAACGCAACTCTGAAGATTGGGACCTCGACAATGGTAAGGAGTCAGGTATGACACCTAAGTTTGATTGTGTTAAATCTTTTATGGATACCGATATTTTCCGTAAGTTTAGCACTAAATATGGACTTGATTCTGAGATAGTAGCTTCGTTCTATGAATCTTTTGCTACTTATGTTGATCTCCCTAGGGAGAAGTGGTTTAAATATCATCCCCCCATAGAAGTAAAAGTAGTTGCACCTATTAAAGTTGAATAAAAGACTGTCACTTATAATGATCCTATTGTTCCTACTTGTTATGTTGAGAAACCACCTTTCCCTGTTAGGATAAAGGATCATGCTAAAGCTTCAACTGTGGTTCGTAAAAGCAATATTAAAACATATACACCTCCTGAGCAAGTTAAAGTTGAACCTAATATTGCTATTGTTAAAGAGCTCTTGTCTAATAATATTGATGGGCATGTTATTCAGTTCTGCGGTGAAACTGCTAGAATTGCTAAACCTTGTGCTAAAGATAAACATAGACCTGTGGTAGGCGTGCCTGTTATTTTTGTTAAAATAGGAGATCATTTTTATCATGGCTTATGTGATATGGGTGCTAGTGCTAGTGTTATACCTTATGACTTGTATAAAGAAATCAAGCATGAAATTGCACCTGCCGAGTTAGAAGATATTGATGTCACAATTAAACTTGCTAATAGAGATACTATTTCAGCAATGGGAATTGTTAGAGATGTTGAAGTCTTGTGCGGGAAAACTAAATATCCTGTTGATTTTCTTGTTCTTAGTTTTCCACAAGATAGCTTTTGTCCCATTATATTTGGTAGACCCTTCTTGAATACAGTTAATGCTAGGATAGACTGCGAAAAGAATGTTGTTACTATTGGCTTGGATGATATGACTCATGAGTTTAATTTCTCTAAATTTAGTAAACAACACCGTGAAGAAGAATTGCCTAGTAAGGATGAAATTATTGGTCTTGCTTCTATTGCCGTACCTCCTAATGATCCTTTAGAACAATATTTGCTAGACCATGAGAATGATATGTTTATGAATGAAATAAGGGAAATAGATGAAGTATTCTTTAAACAAGAACCTATGCTAAAACACAATTTTCCTGTTGAAATCCTAGGGGATCCTCCTCCACCTAAGGGTGATCCCGTGTTTGAGCTTAAATCGTTGCCTGATAATCTTAAATATGCTTATCTTGATGAAAAGAAGATATATCCTGTTATTATTAGTGCTAACCTTTCAGAGCATGAAGAAGAAAGATTATTGAAAACTCTGAAGAAGCACCGTGCTGCTATTGGATATACTCTTGATGATCTTAAGGGCATTAGTCCCACTCTATGTCAACATAAAATAAATTTGGAAGCAGATGCCAAACCAGTTCGTGATCCTCAACGACGTCTGAATCCTAAAATGAAAGAAGTGGTAAGAAAAGAAATACTAAAGCTTCTAGAGGCAGGTATAATTTATCCCGTTGCTGATAGTCAGTGGGTAAGTCTTGTTCATTGTGTGGAGGTATTGCTGTTGTTCCTAATGATAAAGATGAATTGATTCCACAAAGAATTATTACAGGTGATAGGATGGTAATTGATTTCCGCAAATTAAACAAGGCTACTAAGAAAGATCATTACCCCTTACTTTTTATCGATCAAATGCTAGAAAGATTATGCAAACATACACATTACTGCTTTCTAGATGGTTATTCTGGTTTCTCTCAAATACCTGTGTCAGCTAAAGATCAATCAAAGATTACTTTTACATGCCCTTTTGGTACTTTTGCTTATAGATGTATGCCTTTTGGTTTATGTAGTGCACCTGCTACCTTTCAAAGATGCATGATGGCTATATTCTCTGACTTTTGTGAAAAGATTTGTGAGGTTTTCATGGACGACTTTTCTGTCTATGGATCTTCTTTTGATGATTGCTTGAGCAACCTTGATCGAGTTTTGCAGAGATGTGAAGAAACTAATCTTGTCTTGAATTGGGAAAAGTGCCACTTTATGGTTAATGAAGGTATTGTCTTGGAGCATAAAGTTTCTGAAAGAGGTATTGAAGTTGATAAAGCCAATGTTGATGCTATTGAAAAGATGCCATGTCCCAAGGACATCAAAGGTATAAGAAGTTTCCTTGGTCACGCCGGATTTTATAGGAGGTTTATTAAGGACTTCTCAACAATTTCTCGGCCTCTGACTAATTTATTACAAAAAGATATACCATTTGTCTTTTATGATGATTGTGTAGAAGCATTTGAAATACTTAAGAAAGCATTAGTCTCTGCACCTATTGTTCAGCCACCTGATTGGAATTTACCCTTTGAAATTATGTGTGATGCTAGTGATTATGTTGTAGGTGTTGTTCTAGTGCAAAGAGTTGATAAGAAATTAAATGTTATCCATTATGCTAGTAAGACTCTAGATAATGCTCAAAGAAATTATGCTACTACTGAAAAGGAACTTTTAGCAGTTGTATTTGCTTGTGATAAGTTCAGACCTTATATTGTTGATTCTAAAGTAACTATCCACACTGATCATGTTGCTATTAAATATCTTATGGAGAAGAAAGATGCTAAACCTAGACTTATTAGATGGGTTCTCTTGCTACAAGAATTTGATTTGCATATTCTTGATAGAAAAGGAGCTGAGAACCCCGTTGCAGACAACTTATCAAGGTTAGAGAATGTTCTTGATGACCCACTACCTATTGATGATAGCTTTCCTGATGAACAATTAAATGTCATAAGTACTTCTTGTAGTACCCCTTGGTATGCTGATTATGCTAATTACATAGTTGCTAAATTTATACCACCTAGCTTCACATACCAACAAAAGAAAAAGTTATTCTATGATTTGAGACATTACTTTTGGGATGACCGACATATTTATAAAGAAGGAGTAGATGGTGTTATTAGATGTTGTGTACCTGAGCATGAACAGGAACAGATCCTACGCAAGTGCCACTCCGAAACTTATGGAGGACACCACGCGGGAGATAGAACTGCACATAAGGTATTGCAATACGGTTTTTATTGGCCTACTCTCTTCAAGGATGCCCGTAAGTTTGTCCTATCTTGTGATGAATGTCAAAGAATTGGTAATATTAGTAGATGTCAAGAAATGCCTATGAATTATTCAGTTGTTATTGAACCGTTTGATGTTTGGGGCTTTGATTATATGGGACCTTTTCCTGCCTCCAATGGATATACACATATTTTAGTTGTTGTTGATTACGTTACTAAGTGGGTAGAAGCTATTCCAACTAGTAGTGCTGATCATAACACTTCTATTAAAATGCTTAAAGAAGTTATTTTCCCGAGGTTTGGAGTCCCTAGATATTTAATGACTGATGGTGGTTCACATTTTATTCATGGTGCTTTCCGTAAAATGCTTGCTAAATATGACGTCAATCATAGAATTGCATCTCCGTATCACCCACAGTCTAGTGGTCAAGTAGAATTGAGTAATAGAGAACTCAAATTAATTTTGCAAAAGACTGTCAATAGGTCTAGAAAGAATTGGTCCAAGAAACTTGATGATGCATTATGGGCCTATAGAACTGCATATAAAAATCCTATGGGTATGTCTCCGTATAAAATGGTATTTGGAAAAGCATGTCACTTACCTCTCGAACTAGAACACAAGGCATATTGGGCTATTAAAGAGCTCAACTATGATTTTAAACTTGCCGGTGAAAAGAGGTTATTTGATATTAGCTCACTTGATGAATGGAGAACCCAAGCTTATGAAAATGCCGAGCTGTTTAAAGAAAAGGTTAAAAGATGGCATGACAAAAGGATACAAAAGCGTGAGTTTAATGTAGGTGATTATGTATTGCTATACAACTCTCGTTTAAGATTTTTTGCAGGAAAACTTCTCTCTAAATGGGAAGGCCCCTATGTTATCGAGGAGGTCTATCGTTCCGGTGCAATAAAAATCAACAACTTCGAAGGCACAAATCCGAAGGTGGTAAATGGTCAGAGAATTAAATATTATATCTCACGTAATCCCATAAATATTGAAACCAATATTATTGAAACCGTAACCCCGGAGGAATACATAAGGGACACTTTCCAGAGCGTTTCAGACTCCGAAAAGGAATAGGTATGTGGTACGGTAAGTAAACCGACTCCAAAACAATTTTTAAGGCAATATTTCTCTGTTTTGGAATATTTAGAAAAATAGAAAATTAAGTAGCAGTCCAGGAAGGACACGAGGGCCCCACGAGGGTGGAGGGTGCGCCCTACCCCCCTGGGCGCGCCCCCCTACCTCGTGAGAACCTCGTGTGCCTTCCGGACTCCGTTTTCTTGCATGATACGTATTTTGGTCGGTAAAAATTCACTATATAATCTCCCGGGAGTTTCGACTCCCGTATCACGCAAAAATCTCCTATTTTTGTTTCAAGCTGTTTTTCTGACAGATCTAGATTATCATGGCGTCCCCAAGTGCTTCCAAGGACAAGTTCTTCGAGAAGGTCATCAACCCTTTACCTCGCGGAGGTGCTGCGACACCCTCAAACCATTGAGATGCGTGATGGGTTGCTGCACATCCGCGATGCTGAGGGACCAAAGGGAATCGGAAGCGTGGAGACGAGGCTTGAAGAAATGGAGCAACAAGTTTTCAAGTGCCAGGGGATGGTGGAGCGTGGAATCAACGCTAGCCACATGATGCTCGCGGAGTTCACTAACAACTACAAGCCGGATGCCAAGAACACCGAGGAGGCCATCTTCAAGCTACATGAGAAGATTGAGCACCTCCAAGCCCAAATCTATGACCTGCAAAACCAAAATTGTGAGTATGAATATAGATTCAAAAGAATGAGTTTGGCTGCAGATTCGAGGATTCCAAAGATTCGATCATCCTTCTATGATGGTGAACCCATGCCTTGGAAGATGGATGACAAGCCCGCATCATCAACAACACCTCCACCGTCTCCTCCACCAAAGAAGAATTGAGTATCTGGGTGTGGGCACTCCACTTGGAAACTGCCAAGCTTGGGGGAGTGCCCCGGTATCATATCACCATCACTTTTATCTTTACCGTTTTCCTTAGTTCGATCTTATTAGTAGTATCTTGATCTAGTAGAATAAAAGTTCTTAGTGTGATCTAGTTGTGAGTTTTGCTTTATTATCCTTCTATGTAATCGAGTCCGTGAGCTATATAATAAAGATTAGTGTTGAGTCAAGGGCTTGATTATTTTGCCATGATCCTAAGTGAATAAAAGAAAAGAAAAATAAATAAAAAAACAAAGAAATCATATGGATCTCATGGAGAGTAATGAGCTCACATAGAAAAAGTATGATGAATAAAAGTTGTTGAGAGTTGACAAGCATAGTTTTGGTCATCGTTGCAATTAATAGGAAGTAATAAAGAAAGAGAGGTCTTCACATATGGATATACTATCTTGGACATCTTTATGATTGTGAGCACTCATTAAAATATGACATGCTAAAGAGTTGACATTGGACAAGGAAGACAACGTAATGGGTTATGTTTTCTTACATCTGAGATGAATTATATTGTCTTGGATCTTCCAACATGATGAGCTTGCCTTTCCCCCTCATGCTAGCCAAATTCTCAGCACCAAGTAGAGATACTACTTGTGCTTCCAAATACCTTTAAACCAGTTTTGCCATGAGAGTCCACCATATCTACCTATGGATTGAGTAAGATCCTTCAAGTAAGTTGTCATCGGTGCAAGCAATAAAAATATTGCTCTCTAAATATGTATGATTGATTGGTGTGGAGGAAATAAGCTTTATACGATCGTGTGATATGGAAGTAATAAAAGCGACAGACTGCATAATAAAGGTCCATATCACAAGTGGCAATATAAAGTGACGTTCTTTCGCATTAGAATTTTGTGCATCCAACCATAAAAGCGCATGACAACCTCTGCTTCCCTCTGTGAAGGGCCTATCTTTTACTTTTATCTCCTATACTGCAAAAGAGTCAAGGTGATATTCACCCTTCCTTTTTACATTTATCCTTTGGCAAGCACAATATGTTGGAAAGATCTTGGTATATATGGCTAATTGGATGTGAGTTTTCATGAATTATTACTGTTGACATTACCCTTGAGGTAAAACGTTGGGAGGCAAAACTATAAGCCCCTATCTTTCTCTGTGTCCGATTAAAACTCCATACCCATAAGTATTGCGTGGGTGTCAGCAATTGTGAAAGACTATATGATAGTTGAGTATGTGGACTTGCTGAAAAGCTCTTATACATTGACTCTTTCCTATGTTATGATAAATTGCAATTGCCTCAATGATTGAGATTATAGTTTGTTAGTTTTCAATGAAGTTTACGATTCATACTTGATATTGTGATTGAATTATTACTCTAGCATAAGATATCATATGACAAGAATTATATAAGTTGCTATTCTAAGAATGATCATGATGCCGTCATGTCCGTATCTTATTTTTATCGACACCTTCATCTCTAAACATGTGGACATATTTTTCGATTTCGGCTTTTCGCTTGACGACAAGCGAGGTCTAAGCTTGGGGGAGTTGATACGTCCATTTTGCATCATGCTTTTATATCGATATTTGTTGCATTATGGGTTGTTATTTAACATTATGTCACAATACTTATGGCTATTCTCTCTTATTTTACAAGATTTACATAAGGGGGGAGAATGCCGGCAACTGGAATTCTGGGCTGGAAAAGGAGCAAATATTAGAGACCTATTCTGCACAACTCCAAAAGTCCTGAAACTCCACGGAACACCTTATAATAAATAATGAAAAATCCTCACCAAAGATGAAGACCAGGGGGGCCACACCCTACTCACGAGGGTGGGGGTGCCCCCCCCTAGGGCGCGCCCCCTACCTCGTGGGCCCCCTGGTGGCTCTCCGATGACCATCTTCTCCTATATGAAGTCTTTCGTCGAGAAAAAAAATAAGAAGCAACCTTTCGGGACAAAACTCCGCCGCCACGAGGCGGAACCTTGGCGGATCCAATCTAGAGCTCCGGCAGAGCTGTTCTGCTGGGGAAACTTCCCTCCCGGAGGGGGAAATCATCGCCGTCGTCATCACCAACGCTCCTCTCATCGGGAGAGGGCAATCTCCATCAGCATCTTCATCAGCACCATCTCATCTCAAAACCCTAGTTCATCTCTTGTATCCAATTCTTGTCTCCAAGTCCGGGATTGGTGCTAGTAGGTTGCTAGTAGTGTTAATTACTCCTTGTAGTTGATGCTAGTTGGTTTAATTGGTGGAAGATCATATGTTCAGATCCTTTATGCATATTAATACCCCTCTGATTATGAACATGTTTATGCTTTGTGAGTAGTTATGTTTGTTCCTGAGGACAAGGGAGAAGTCTTACTATTAGTAGTCATGTGAATTTGGTATTCATTCGATATTTTGATGAGATGTATGTTGTCTAGCCTCTAGTGGTGTTATGTGAACGTCGACTACATAACACTTCACCATTATTTGGGCCTAGAGGAAGGCATTGGGAAGTAATAAGTAGATGATGGGTTGCTAGAGTGACAGAAGCTTAAACCCTAGTTTATGCGTTGCTTCGTAAGGGGCTGATTTGGATCCGTATGTTTCATGCTATGGTTAGGTTTACCTTAATACTTTTGTTGTAGTTGCGGATGCTTGCAATAGAGGTTAATCATAAGTGGGATGCTTGTTCAAGTAAGAACAGCAACCAAGCACCGGTCCACCCACATATCAAATTATCAAAGTACCGAACGTGAATCATATGAGCGTGATGAAAACTAGCTTGACGATATTCCCATGTGTCCTCGGGAGCGCTTTTCCTTATATAAGAGTTTGTCCAGGCTTGTCCTTTGCTACAAAAAGGATTGGGCCACCTTGCTGCACTTTATTTACTTTTGTTACTTGTTGCTCATTACAAATTATCTCATCAAAAAACTATCTGTTACCACTTATTTCAGTACTTGCAGAGAATACCTTGCTGAAAACCGTTTATCATTTCCTTCTGCTCCTCGTTGGGTTCGACACTCTTACTTATCGAAAGGACTACGATAGATCCCCTATACTTGTGGGTCATCACCCACCTAGCATGGAAGATATAGACAGCCCTAGGTTATACATGAGCTATTCGAGCGTACAAAACAGAATTTCATTTGAAGGTTTAGAGTTTGGCACATACAAATTTACTTGGAACGGCAGGTAGACACCGCTTATAGGAAGGTATGGTGGGCTCATATGGAATAACTTTGGGGTTTAGGGAAGTGGATGCACAAGCAGTATTCCCGCTTAGTACAAGTGAAGGCTAGAAAAAGACTGGGAAGCGACCAACTAGCTAGAGAGCGACAACAGTCATGAACATGCATTAAAATTAATCAACACTGAGTGAAAGCATGAGTAGGATATAATTCACCATGAACATAAATATCGTGGAGGCTATGTTGATTTTGTTTCAACTACATTCATGAACATGTGCCAAGTCAAGCCACTCAAATCGTTTAAAGGAGGATACCACCCTATCATACCACATCACAACCATTTTAATAGCATGTTGGCACACAAGGTAAACCATTATAAACTCCTAGCTAATTAAGCATGGAATGAGCAACTATAATCTCTAATTGTCATTGCAAACATGTTTCATTCATAATAGGCTGAATCAGGAACGATGAACTAATCATATTTACAAAAACAAGATAGGTCGAGTTCATACCAGCTTTTCTCATCTCAATCAGTTCATCATATATCGTCATTATTGCCTTTCACTTGCACGAGCGAACGGTGTGGATAATAATAATAATAATAATAATAATAATAATAATAGTGCACGTGCATTGGACTAAGCTGGAATCTACAAGCATTTAATACAAGGGAGAAGACAATGTAATATGGGCTCTTGGTTAGATCAACAATAATGCATATGAGAGCCACTCAACATTTTCATCATGGTCTTCTCCTCTCGACCCCCAAAGAAAAGAAATAAAACTATTTACACGGGAAAGCTCCCAACAAGCGAAAGAAGAATGAGAAATCTTTTTGGGTTTTCTTTTAATTACTACTACTAGAAGCATGGAAAGTAAACTAGCTAAAAGCTACAACTAATTTTTTTTTGTTTTTATTAAGGTTTTTCAAACAGACAATAAGAATGCTGGAAAAGAAAATAAACTAGCATGGATAGTACAATGAAAAAGTATGAGCACCGACAACTGGAGTGAGTGTGAACATGAATGTAATGTCGGTGAGAAATACGTACTCCCCCCAGCTTAGGCTTTTGGCCTAAGTTGGTCTATGGCCACTGGTGGCCTGGTGGATATCCAAAGTTGTAGCTGGGGTCGTACTGAGATGCAGTTGCTACTGCTTGACGAGCTGCAGCTTGGAGGGGAGCTGCCTCCGCCCTCCTCTCATATTCATTTGCTTCCTCCCTAGTTATAACATATCTCCTTTTTGCCTGAAAGTCAAAGAAAGTATGATCAGGGAGGGCAACATGGATGGTGCGCCGTCTGTCAAAGATTAGTCGGTACTGGAGGAATTGTTCATTCCTCTCAACAAACTGATGGTGAACCATAGCATTATAATCTAGATAAGCAGGAGGCAATTCCATATCGTTTCCATGTATGGGTATATTAAGATAATTAGCTACACGAGTTGCATAAATTCCACCAAACAAATCTCCACTTATACTGTTGTGATGCAACCTTCGTGCAACAATGGCCCCAAGTTATATTGTTTATCACCTAATACCGCACTCTTGAGGACACTAAGATCTGGAACGCACTTGTGGCAAGCCTCATCTTTACCGTTAATGCATCCACCAATGAAGAGAGCAAAATAATGTATGGAAGGGAAATGAATACTCCCTATGGTAGCTTGTGTGATTTCCCTAGATTCCCCCACAGTGATACTAGCAAGAAAGTCTTTATATTCAGATTTGCGAGGTTCACTAACATTGCCCACTGCGGGAGTTTACAAGCAATATTGAAATCTTCTAGGTCCATGGTATATGATTTACCATAGAGATCAAATAAAACAGTGTGAGAATTGCACGAGGATGTAAATTTAAACCTTCTCACAAAGGAATCAGTTAGATAGTGGTATTGCCGACACTTATCTAACACGAAGCCCTCAAGATCAGTGTTACACACATACGCGTAAAATTCATCCTTGATGCCTGTTTGGACCATAAACTCCTCTGATGGCCATTCACAAGGCCGCACTTGGGCTTCCCTCGGTGGTTCATCGTCCGGCTCACGTATCGCGAGCCTCGGTCCTTGCTTCCTTGAGGAACCACCTTGGTACATTTTCCTAAACATTTTTCTTCCTCTGAAAAATTTCTAAAATTTTTAGTGACTCAAAATAAAAGTGAACCAAACTCAACAAGATTGATAGCAACAACTCCTACAAGTGCCTAGAGGCCATATCATGCATTAAAACTACTTTTGACCACATAAATTTGACATGCAAGCTCAAGAACGGGGTCACCTAAGCAGCAAAAATTTGCAATAAATAAATCACTAGAACAAAAACTAATTGGACCATTGGAGGAGTCACATACCAAAGAACAATCCCCCAAAGCGGTTTTGTGAATGGAGCTTTGAGCTAAGAGATCAAAAATGGAAGCAAGATGAGCTAGAACACGGGTTTGAGCTGTGGGATGATTTTTTCTATAGGAAGAGGAAGTGTGTGGGTGCAAGAATAAGTGGAGGGGGCCCACGTGGGGTCCACGAGGCAGGGGGTGCGCCCCAGGGGGGTGGGCGCGCCCTGGACCCTTGTGGCTAGGTGGTGTGGCCCCAGGTGTGTTCTTAGTGCTAATAATTCTCAAATATTCTATAAAAAATCATATTTCATTTTCAGGACATTTGGAGAACTTTTATTTTCGGGTATTTTTTATTGCAAGGATAATACAGAAAATAGACAGAAAATACTATTTTTGCTTTATTTAATCTAAATAACAGAAAGTAAAAGGAGGGTACAGAGGGTTGTGCTTTCTAACTTCATCCATCTCATGCTCATCAAAAGGAATCCACTAACAAGGTTGATCAAGTCTTGTTAACAAACCCTTTTCGAATAACATGAAACCGGAGAATTTTTGAATAACACTAAGTTACCTCAACGGGGATATGCATGTCCCCAACAATAAGAATATCATATTTCTTCTTGACAGTAGGAAGAGGGAATTCAAAACCTCCAATAGTGATCATTGGAATTTTTCCAATAGAATTGATACTGTTGACTTGAGGCTGTTTCCTCGGAAAGTGTACCGTATGCTCATTACCATTAACATGAAAAGTGACATTGCCTTTGTTGCAATCAATAACAGCCCCTGCAGTATTCAGAAAGGTTCTACCAAGGATAATAGACATACTATCTTCCTCGGGAATATCAAGAATAACAAAGTCCGTTAAAATACTAACGTTTGCAACCACAACAAGCAAATCCTCACAAATACCGACAGGTATAGCAGTTGATTTATCAGCCATTTGCAAAGATATTTCAGTAGGTGTCAACTTATTCAAATCAAGCCTACGATATAAAGAGAGAGGCATAACACTAACACCGGCTCCAAGATCACATAAAGCAGTTTTAACATAGTTTCTTTTAATGGAGCATGGTATAGTTGGTACTCCTGGATCTCCTAGTTTCTTAGGTATTCCACCTTTAAAAGTATAATTGGCAAGCATGGTGGAAATTTCAGCTTCCGGTATCTTTCTTTTATTTGTAACAACATCTTTCATATACTTAGCATAAGGATTCATTTTAAGCATATCAGTCAAACGCATACGCAAAAAGATAGGTCTAATCATTTTAGCAAAGCGCTCAAAATCCTCATCATCCTTTTTCTTGGATGGTTTAGGAGGAAAAGGCATGGGTTTCTGAACCCATGGTTCTCTTTCTTTACCGTGCTTCCTAGCAACGAAGTCTCTCTTATCATAATGTTGATTCTTTGATTGTGGGTTATCAAGATCAACAGCAGGTTCAATCTCTACATCATTGTTATTGCTAGGTTGAGCATCATCATTAACATTATCACTAGGTTCATGTTCATTACCAAATTGTGTTTCAACGTCAGAAATAGAAATATCATTGGGATTCTCAGGTGTATCAACAACAGGTTCACTAGAAACATGCAAAGTCCTATCATTTTTCTTTTTCTTCTTTTTAGAAGGACTAGGTGCATCAACATTAGTTCTTTGAGAATCTTGCTCAACTCTCTTAGGGTGTGCTACCTCTTGAGCACTGCGTTGGTTTTCCCTTGAAGAGGAAAGGGTGGTGCAGTAAAGCAGCATAAGTATTTCCCTCAGTTTTTGAGAACCAAGGTATCAATCCAGTAGGAGACCACGCACGAGTCACCTCATACCTACACAAACAAATAAGAACCTCGCAACCAACAAGATAAAGGGGTTGTCAATCTCTTCACGGCCACTTGCAAGAGTGAGATCTGATAGAGATGATAATAATAAGATAAGTATTTTTGGTATTTTTATGATATAGATTGAAAGTAAAGATTGCAAAATAAAATAGATTGGAAACTTGTATGATGGAAAATAGACCCGGGGGCCATAGGTTTCACTAGTGGCTTCTCTCAAGATAGCATAAGTATTACTGTGGGTGAACATATTACTGTCGAGCAATTGATAGAAAAGCGAATAATTATGAGAATATCTAGGCATGATCATGTATATAGGCATCACGTCCGTGAAAAGTAGACCGAAACGATTCTGCATCTACTAGTATTAAGTTCATAAGAACAGAGTAACGCCTTAAGCAAGGTGACATGATGTAGAGGGATAAACTCATGCAATATGGTATAAACCCCGTCTTTTTATCCTCGATGGCAACAATACAATACGTGCCGTTTCCCTTTCTGTCACTGGGATCGAGCACCGCAAGATTGAACCCAAAGCTAAGCACTTCTCCCATTGCAAGAAAGATCAATCTAGTAGGCCAAACCAAACTGATAGTTCGAAGAGACTTGCAAAGATAAACCAATCGTACATAAAAGAATTCAGAGAAGATTCAACTATTGTTCATAGATAAACTTGATCATAAACCCACAATTCATCGGATCTCGACAAACACACCGCAAAAAAAGATTACATCGAATAGATATCCAAGAGAATCGAGGAGAACTTTGTATTGAGATCCAAAGAGAGAGAAGAAGCCAACTAGCTATGGACCTAAAGGTCTGAGGTAAACTACTCACACATCATCGGAGGGGCCATGAGTTGATGTAGAGGCCCTACGTGATTGATGCCCCCTCCGGCAGAGCTCCGGAAAAGGCCCCAAGATGGGACCTCTTGTGTACATAAGGTTGCGGCGGTGGAAATAGGGTTTCATGGTGCTCCTGGATGTTTGCAGGGTATATGGATATATATATAGGAGGAAGAAGTAGGTCAGTGGAGCAACGAGGGGCCCACGAGGGTGGAGGGCGCGCCCAGGGGGGTAGGCGCGCCCCCTGCCTCATGGCCGCCTCGTTGATTGCTTGACGTCCACTCCAAGCCCACTGGATCACATTTGTTCCAAAAATCACGTTCCCGAAGGTTTCATTCTGTTTGGACTCCGTTTGATATTCCTTTTCTGTGAAACACTGAAATAGGTAAAAAAACAGCAATTTGGGTTGGACCTCCGGTTAATAGGTTAGTCCCAAAAATAATATAAAAGTGTAAAATAAAGCCCGTTATCATCCAAAACAGATAATATAATAGCATGGAACAATCAAAAATTATAGATACGTTGGAGACGTATCAAGCATCCCCAAGCTTAATTCCTGCTCATTCTCGAGTAGGTAAATGATAAAAATAGAATTTTTGATGTGGAATGCTTCCTAACATATTTCGCAATGTAATTTTCTTTATTGTGGCATGAATGTTCAGATCTGAAAGATTCAAGATAAAAGTTTAATATTGACATAAAAAAATACTTCAAGCATACTAACTAAGCAATCATGTCTTCTCAAAATAACATGGCCAAAGTAAGTTCATCCATACAAAATCATATAGTTTGGTCATGCTCCATTTTCGTCACACAAGAATGCTCTCATCATGCACAACCCCGATGACAAGCCAAGCAATTGTTTCATACTTTAGGAATCTTGTACTTTTTTAACTTTCACGCAATACATGAGCGTGAGCCATGGATATAGCACTATGGGTGGAATAGAATATAATGAAGGGGGTTATGTGGAGAAGACAAAAAGGAGAAAGTCTCACATCGACGCGGCTAATCAATGGGCTAGGGAGATGCCCATCAATTGATGTCAATGCAAGAAGTAGGGATTGCCATGCAACGGATGCACTAGAGCTATAAATGTATGAAAGCTCAACAAAAGAAACTAAATGGGTGTGCATCCAACTTGCTTGCTCACGAAGACCTAGGGCACTTGAGGAGGCCCATTGTTGGAATATACAAGCCAAGTTCTGTAATGAAAAATTCCCACTAGTATATGAAAATGACAAAACAAGAGACTCTCTATCATAAAGATCATGGTGCTACTTTGAAGCACAAGTGTGGAAAAAAGGATAGTAGCATTGCCCCCTTTTTATATTTTTTTATCATTTTTGGAACTTCTTTTTTTTGTTTGGCCTTTCTTTTTTTTCTTTTTTATGGGACAATGCTCTATTACTGATGATCATCACACTTCTATTTATTTACAACTCAATGATTACAACTCGATACTAGAACAAGATATGACTCTATATGAATGCCTCCGGCAGTGTACCGGGATGTGCAATGACTCATGAGTGACATGTATGAAAGAATTATGAATGGTGGCTTTGCCACAAATACGATGTCAATTACATGATCATGCAAAGCAATATGACAATGATGATGCGTGTCATAATAAACGGAACGGTGGAAAGTTGCATGGCAATATATCTCAGAATGGCTATGGAAATGCCATAATAGGTAGGTATGGTGGCTGTTTTGAGGAATATATAAGGAGGTTTATGTGCGATAGAGCGTATCGTATCACGGGGTTTGGATGCACCGGCGAAGTTTGCACCAACTCTCAAGGTGAGAAAGGGCAATGCACGGTACCGAAGAGGCTAGCAATGATGGAAGGGTGAGAGTGTGTATAATCCATGGACTCAACATTAGTCATAAAGAACTCACATATACTTATTGCAAAAATCTACAAGTCATCAAAAACCAAGTATTACGCGCATGCTCCTAGGGGGATAGATTGGTAGGAAAAGACCATCGCTCGTCCCCGACCGCCACTCATAGGGAAGAAAATCAAATAACACCTCATGTTTCAAATTTGTTACACAACATTTACCATTCGTGCATGCTACGGGACTTGCAAACTTCAACACAAGTATTCCTCAAATTCACAGCTACCCAACTAGCACAACTTTGATATCACTATCTCCATATCTCAAAACAATCATCAAGTATCAAACTTCTCTTAGTATTCAATGCACTTATATGAAAGTTTTTATTATGCCTAAAAGAAAATTGCCATGTTGTTCTAAAGGACTCTCAAAATAATATAAGTGAATCATGAGAGATCAATTATTTCTACAAAATAAAACCAACACCGTGCTCTAAAAGATATAAGTGAAGTACTAGAGCAAAAACTATATAGCTCAAAAGATATAAGTGAAGCACATAGAGTATTCTAATAAATTCCAATTCATGTGTGTCTCTCTCAAAAGGTGTGTACAGAAATTATGATTGTGATAAACTAAAAATCAAAGACTCAAATCATACAAAACGCTCCAAGCAAAACACATATCATGTGGCCAATAAAAATATAGCTCCAAGTAAAGTTACTGATGAACGAAGACAAAAGAGGGGATGCCTTCCGGGGCATCCCCAAGCTTAGGCTTTTTGGTGTCCTTGGATTTTACCTTGGGGTGCCTTGGTCATCCCCAAGCTTAGGCTCTTGCCACTCCTTGTTCCATAATCCATCAAATCCTTACCCAAAACTTGAAAACTTCACAACACAAAACTTAAAAGAAAATCTCTGTGAGCTCCGTTAGTAAAAGAAAACAAACCACCACTTCAAGGTACTGTAATGAACTCATTCTTTATTTATATTGGTGTTAAACCTACTGTATTCCAACTTCTATATGGTTCATAAACTCTATTACTAGCCATAGATTCATCAAAATAAGCAAACAACACACGAAAAACAGAATCTGTCAAAAACAGAACAGTCTGTAGTAATCTGTAGGTTTCGAATACTTCTGGAACCCCAAAAATTCTAAAATAAATTTATGTACGTGTGGAATTTATATATTAATCATATGCAAAAATAATTAACTAAATATAACTCTCCAGTAAAAAATGGCAGCAATTCTCGTGAGCGCTAAAGTTTCTGTTTTTTACAGCAAGATCAAAAAAGACTTTCCCCAAGTCTAACGGTTCTATTTGGCACAAACACTAATTAAACACAAAAAACACAACCAAAACAGAGGATAGATAAATTATTTATTACTAAACAGGAGCAAAAGGCAAGGAACAAAAATAAAATTGGGTTGCCTCCATACAAGCGCTATTGTTTAACGCTCTTAGCTAGGCATAAAAGCAAGGATAGATCTAGGTATTGTCATCTTTGGTATGCAATCCATAAGTGGCTCTCATAATAGATTCATAAGGTAATTTAATTTTATTTCTAGGGAAGTGTTCCATGACTTTCCTTAACGGAAATTGGAATCTAATATTCCCTTCCTTCATATCAATAATTGCACCAATCGTTCTAAGGAAAGGTCTACTAAGAATAATAGGACATGAAGGATTGCAATCTATATCAAGAACAATGAAATCAGCGGGCACATAGTTCCAATTTGCAACAATAAGAACATCATTAATTCTTCCCATAGGTTTCTTAATGATGGAATCCGCAAGGTGCAAGTTTAGAGAACAATCATCAAATTCACGGAAACCTAGCAAATCACACAAAGTTTTTGGAATCGTGAAAACACTTGCACCCAAATCACACAAAGCATAGCATTCATGATCTTTAATTTTAATTTTTTATTGTAGGTTCCCACTCATCATAAAGTTTTCTAGGGATAGAAACTTCCAACTCAAGTTTTTCTTCATAAGATTGCATCAAAGCATCAACGATATGTTTAGTAAAAGCTTTATTTTTGTTGGAAATATGCCCTAGAGGCAATAATAAATTGATTATTATTATATTTCCTTGTTCATGATAATCGTTTATTATCCATGCTAGAATTGTATTGATAGGAAACTCAGATACATGTGTGGATACATAGACAACACCATGTCCCTAGTAAGCCTCTAGTTGACTAGCTCGTTGATCAATAGATGGTTACGGTTTCCTGACCATGGACATTGGATGTCATTGATAACGGGATCACATCATTAGGAGAATGATGTGATGGACAAGACCCAATCCTAAGCTTAGCTCAAAGATCGTGTAGTTCGTATGCTAAAGCTTTTCTAATGTCATGTATCATTTCCTTAGACCATGAGATTGTGCAACTCCCGGATACCGTAGGAGTGCTTTGGGTGTTCCAAACGTCACAACGTAACTGGGTGGCTATAAAGGTACACTACAGGTATCTCCGAAAGTGTCTGTTGGGTTGGCACGAATTGAGACTGGGATTTGTCACTCTGTGTGACGGAGAGGTATCTCTGGGCCCACTCGGTAGGACATCATCATAATGTGCACAATGTGATCAAGGAGTTGATCACGGGATGATGTGTTACGGAACGAGTAAAAGAGACTTGCCGGTAACGAGATTGAACAAGGTATCGGGATACCGACGATCGAATCTCGGGCAAGTATCGTACCGCTAGACAAAGGGAATTGTATACGGGATTGATTATGTCCTTGACATCGTGGTTCATCCGATGAGATCATCGTGGAACATGTGGGAGCCAACATGGGTATCCATATCCCGCTGTTGGTTATTAACCGGAGAGTCATCTCAGTCATGTCAGCATGTCTCCCGAACCCGTAGGGTCTACACACTTAAGGTTCGGTGACGCTAGGGTTATAGAGATATTAGTATGCGGTAACCCGAAAGTTGTTCGGAGTCCCGGATGAGATCCTGGACGTCACGAGGAGTTCCGGAATGGTCCGGAGGTAAAGAATTATATATAGGAAGTGCTATTTCGGCCATCGGGACAAGTTTTGGGGTCACCGGTATTGTACCGGGACCACCGGAAGGGTCCCGGGGGTCCACCGGGTGGGGCCACCTGCCCCGGGGGGGCACATGGGCTGTAGGGGGTGCGCCTTGGCCTATATGGGCCAAGGGCACCAGCCCCAAGAGGCCCATGCGCCAAGAGTGGAGGAAAAGGGAGAGTCCTAAAGGGGGAAGGCACCTCCGAGGTGCCTTGGGGAGGATGGACTCCTCCCCCCCCCTTGGCCGCACCCTTCCTTGGAGGAAGGGGCAAGGCTGCGCCCTCCCCCTCTCCCTTGGCCCTATATATAGTGGGGGAAGGGAGGGCAACCAAACCTAAGGCCTGGCGCCTCCCTCTCCCTCCCGTGACACATCTCCCTCCTCCCGCAGCGCTTAGCGAAGCCCTGTTGGAATCCCGCTACTTCCACCACCACACCGTCGTGTTGTTGGATCTCCATCAACCTCTCCTTCCCCCTTGCTGGATCAAGAAGGAGGAGACGTCGCTGCTCCGTACGTGTGTTGAACGCGGAGGTGCCGTCCGTTCGGCGCTAGGATCATCAGTGATCTGGATCACGACGAGGACGACTCCATCAACCCCGTTCTCTTGAACGCTTCCGCGCGCGATCTACAAGGGTATGTAGATCCACTCCTCCCTCGTTGCTAGATGACTCCATAGATGGATCTTGGTGACACGTAGGAAAATTTTGAATTTATGCTACGTTACCCAACAGTGGCATCATGAGCTAGGTCTATGCGTAGTTTCTATGCACGAGTAGAACACAAAGTAGTTGTGGGCGTTGATTTTGTTCAATATGCTTTCCGTTACTAGTCTTATCTTGATTCGGCGGCATCGTGGGATGAAGCGGCCCGGACCAACCTTACACGTATGCTTACGTGAGACAGGTTCCACCGACTGACATGCACTAGTTGCATAAGGTGGCTAGCGGGTGTCTGTCTCTCCTACTTTAGTCGGATCGGATTCGATGAAAAGGGTCCTTATGAAGGGTAAATAGCAATTGGCATATCACGTTGTGGTTTTGCATAGGTAAGAAACATTCTTGCTAGAAACCCATAGCAGCCACGTAAAACATGCAAACAACAATTAGAGGACGTCTAACTTGTTTTTGCAGGGTATGCTATGTGATGTGATATGGCCTAAAGGATGTGATGAATGATATATGTGATGTATGAGATTGATCATGTTCTTGTAATAGATGATCATGGAGCCCCAAGATGGAGATCAAAGGATCTATATGATATTGGCCATATCATGTCACTATTATTTGATTGCATGTGATGTTTATCATGTTTATACATCTTATTTACTTAGAATGACGGTAGTAAATAAGATGATCCCTCACTAAAATTTCAAGAAGTGTTCTCCCCTAACTGTGCACCGTTGCTAAAGTTCGTCGTTTCGAAGCACCACGTGATGATCGGGTGTGATAGATCCTTACGTTCACATACAACGGGTGTAAGACAGTTTTACACATGCAAAACACTTAGGGTTAACTTGACGAGCCTAGCATGTGCATAGACATGGCCTCGGAACACAGAAGACTGAAAGGTCGAGCATGAGTCGTATAGAAGATACGATCAATATGAAGATGTTCACCGATGTTGACTAGTCCGTCTCACGTGATGATCGGACACGGCCTAGTTGACTCGGATCATGTAATCGCTTAGATGACTAGAGGGATGTCTATCTGAGTGGGAGTTCATAAGATGAACTTAATTATCCTGAACATAGTCAAAAGGTCTTCGCAAATTATGTCGTAGCTCGCGCTTCAGTTCTACTGTTTAGTTATGTTCCTAGAGAAATTTAGTTGAAAGTTGATAGTAGCAATTATGCGGACTAGGTCCGTAAACTGAGGATTGTCCTCATTGCTTCATAGAAGGCTTATGTCCTTAATGCACCGCTCATTGTGCTAAACCTCGAACGTCGTCTGTGGATGTTGCGAACATCTGACATACACGTTTTGATGACTACATGATAGTTCAGTGCGTAATGCTAAATGGTTTAGAATTGAGGCACCAAAGATGTTTTTTGAAATGTCGCGAAACATATGAGATGTTTTGAGGGCTGAAATTGGGATTTCAGGCTCATGCCCACGTCAAGAGGTATAAGACCTCTGACGATTTTGTTAGCCTGCAAACTAAGGAGAAAAGCTCAATTGTTGCGCTTGTGCTCAGATTGTCTGAGTACAACAATCGCTTGAATCGAGTGGGAGTTGATCTTCCAGATGAAATAGTGATGGTTCTCCGAAGTCATTACCACCAAGCTGCTAGAGCTTCGTGATGAACAATGATATATCAGGGACATATATGGTGATCCTTGAGATATTCGCGATGTTTGACACCGCGAAAGTAGAAATCAAGAAGGAGCATCAATTGTTGATGGTTGGTGAAACCACTAGTTTCAAGAAGGGCAAGGGAACAAAGGGATGCTTCATGAAACGGCAATTCAGCTGCTGCTCTAGTGAAGAAACCCAAGGTTGAACCCAAACCCGAGACTGAGTGCTTCTGTAATAAGGGGAACAGCCACTGGAGCAGAATTACCCTAGATACTTGGTAGATGAGAAGGCTGTTGATAGAAGTATATTGGATATACATTGTGTTGATGTGTACTTTACTAGTACTCCTAGTAGCACCAGGGTATTAGATACCGGTTCGGTTGCTAACTGTTAGTAACTCGAAATAAAAGGCTGCGGAGTAAACGGAGACTAGCTAAAGGTGAGCTGGCGATATGTGTTGGAAGTTTTTCCCAAGCTTGATGTGATCAAGCATCGCACGCTCCCTCTACCATCGAGATTGGTGTTTGCGTTGAGCATAGACATGATTGGATTATGTCTATCGCAATACGGTTATTCATTTAAGAAGAATAACGGTTACTCTGTGTATTTAAATAATACCTTCAATGGTCTTGCACCTAAAATGAATGGTTCATTGAATCTCGATCATAGTGATACACATGTCCATGCCAAAAGATATAAGATAGTAATGATAGTACCACCTACTTGTGGCACTGCCACTTAAGTCATATCAGTATAAAACGCATGAAGAGGCTCCATGTTGATGGATCTTTGGACTCACTCATTTTTGAAAAGTTTGAGACATGCGAACCATGTCTATTGGTGTATATGCATGAAGAAACTCCATGCAAATGGACCGTTTGGACTCACTTGATTTTTGAATCACTTGAGACATGCAAATCATACCACATGGGCAAGATGACTGAAAGCCTCGGTTTCAGTAAAATGGAACTAGAAAGCAACTTGTTGGAAGTAATACATTTTGATGTGTGCAGTCCAATGAGTGCTGAGGCGTGTAGTGGATATCATTATGTTCTTACTTCACAGATGATTTGAGTAGATGTTGAGTATATTTACTTGATGAATCACGAGTCTGAATTATTGAAAGGTTCAAATAATTTCAGGGTGAAGTTGAAAGATCATCGTGACAAGAGGATAAAATATCTATGATATGATCATAGAGATGAATATCTGAATTACGAGTTTGGCACAGAATTAAGACATTGTGGAAATTGTTTCAGAACTAATATAGCCTGGAACACCATAGTGTGATGGTGTGTCCGAACATCATAACTGCACCCTATTGGATATGATGCATACCATGATGTCTCTTATCGAATTACCACGATAGTTTATGGGTTAGGCATTAGAGACAACCACATTCACTTTAAATAGGGCACCACGTAATTCCGATGAGATGACACCGTATGAACTATGGTTTAGAGAAACCTAAGCTGTCATTTCTTGAAAGTTTGGGGCTGCGATGCTTATGTGAAAAAGTTTCAGGCTGATAAGCTCGAACCCAAAGCGGATAAATGCATCTTCATAGGACACCCAAAAACAGTTGGGTATACCTCCTGTCTCAGATCCGAAAGCAATAAGGGATTGTTTCTAGAATCGGGTCCTTTCTCGAGGAAAAGTTTCTCTCGAAAGAATTGAGTGGGAGGATGGTGGAGACTTGATGAGGTTATTGAACCGTCTCTTAAACTAGTGTGTGGCAGGGCACAGGAGTTGTTCCTGTGGCACCTACACCAATTGAAGTGGAAGCTTATGATAGTGATCATGAAACTTCAGATCAAGTCACTACCAAATCTCGTGGGATGACAAGGATGCGTACTACTTCAGAGTGGTATGTAATCCTGTCTTGGAAGTAATGTTGCTAGACAACAATGAACCTACGAGCTATGGAGAAGTGATGGTGGGCCCATATTCCGATAAATGGCTCAAGGCCATAAAATCCGAGAGAGGATCCATGTATGAAAACAAAGTGTAGACTTTGGGAGAACGGCTCGATGGTCATAAGGCTGTTGAGTACAGATGGATTTTAAAAGGAAGACGGACAATGATGGTAAGTATCACCATTGAGAAAGCTCGAATTGTCGTTAAGATGTTTTTCGACAAGTTCAAGGAGTTGACTACGATGAGACTTTCTCACTCGTAGTGATGCTAAGAGTCTGTTGGAATTATATTAGCAATTACTGCATTATTTATGAAATCTTGCAGATAGGATGTCAAAACATTGTTTCCTCGACGTTTTTTTGAGGAAAGGTTGTATGTGATACAAACCGGAAGGTTTTGTCAATCCTGAAAGATTCTAATAAGTATGCAAAGCTCCAGCAATCCTTCTACGGACTGGAGTAAGCATCTCGGAGTTGGAATGTATGCTTTGATGATGATCAAAGATTTTGGGTTTATACAAAGTTTATGAGAAACTTGTATTTCCAAAGAAGTGAGTGGGAGCACTATAGAATTTCTGATGAATATATGTTGTTGACATATTGTTGATCAGAAATGACGTAGAATTTCTGGAAAGCATATAGGGTTATTTGGAAAGTGTTTTTCAATGGAAAGCCTGGATTAAGCTACTTGAACATTGAGCATCAAGATCTATAAGGATAGATCAAAACGCTTAATGGTACTTTCAAATGAGCACATACCTTGACATGATCTTGAAGGTGTTCAAGATGGATCAGTCAAAGAAGGAGTTCTTGCCTGAGTTGTAAGGTATGAAGTTAAGACTTAAAGCTCGACCACGGCAGAATAGAGAGAAAGGACGAAGGTCGTCCCCTATGCTTAAGACATAGGCCCTACAGTATGCTATGCTGTGTACCGCACCTGAAATGTGCCTTGCCATGAGTCAGTCAAGGGGGTACAAGAGTGATCCAAGAATGGATCACAAGACAGCGGTCAAAGTTATCCTTAGTAACTAGTGGACTAAGGAATTTTCTCGATTATGGAGGTGGTAAAAGAGTTCGTCGTAAAGGGTGACGCCGATGCAAACTTTGACACTAATCCAGATTATTCTGAGTAGTAAACTGGATTCGTATAGTAGAAGAGTTATTTGGAATAGCTCCAAATATAGCGTAGTAGCTGCATCTGCAAGATGACATAGAGATTTGCGAAGTACATACGGATCTGAAAGATTCAGACCCGTTGACTATAACATCTCTCACAAGCATAACATGATCAAACCCAGAACTCATCGAGTGTTAATCACATGGTAATGTGAACTAGATTATTGACTCTAGTAAACTCTTTGGGTGTTAGTCACATGGGGATGTGACCTTGAGTGTTAATCACATATCGATGTGAACTGGATTATTGACTCTAGTGCAAGTGGGAGACTGTTGGAAATATGCCCTAGAGGCAATAATAAATTGATTATTATTATATTTCCTTGTTCATGATAATCGTTTATTATCCATGCTAGAATTGTATTGATAGGAAACTCAGATACATGTGTGGATACATAGACAACACCATGTCCCTAGTAAGCCTCTAGTTGACTAGCTCGTTGATCAATAGATGGTTACGGTTTCCTGACCATGGACATTGGATGTCATTGATAACGGGATCACATCATTAGGAGAATGATGTGATGGACAAGACCCAATCCTAAGCTTAGCTCAAAGATCGTGTAGTTCGTATGCTAAAGCTTTTCTAATGTCAAGTATCATTTCCTTAGACCATGAGATTGTGCAACTCCCGGATACCGTAGTAGTGCTTTGGGTGTGCCAAACGTCACAACGTAACTGGGTGGCTATAAAGGTACACTACAGGTATCTCCGAAAGTGTCTGTTGGGTTGGCACGAATCGAGACTAGGATTTGTCACTCCGTGTGACGGAGAGGTATCTCTGGGCCCACTCGGTAGGACATCATCATAATGTGCATAATGTGATCAAGGAGTTGATCACGGGATGATGTGTTACGGAACGAGTAAAAGAGACTTGCCGGTAACGAGATTGAACAAGGTATCGGGATACCGACGATCGAATCTCGGGCAAGTATCGTACCGCTAGACAAAGGGAATTGTATACGGGATTGATTAAGTCCTTGACATCGTGGTTCATCCGATGAGATCATCGTGGAACATGTGGGAGCCAACATGGGTATCCAGATCCCGCTGTTGGTTATTGACCGGAGAGTCATCTCGGTCATGTCTGCATGTCTCCCGAACCCGTAGGGTCTACACACTTAAGGTTCGGTGACGCTAGGGTTATAGAGATATTAGTATGCGGTAACCCGAAAGTTGTTCGGAGTCCCGGATGAGATCCCGGACGTCACGAGGAGTTCCGGAATGGTCCGGAGGTAAAGAATTATATATAGGAAGTGCTATTTCGGCCATCGGGACAAGTTTCGGGGTCACCGATATTGTACCGGGACCACCGGAAGGGTCCCGGGGGTCCACCGGGTGGGGCCACCTGCCCCGGGGGGGCACATGGGTTGTAGGGGGTGTGCCTTGGCCTATATGGGCCAAGGGCACCATCCCCAAGAGGCCCATGCGCCAAGAGTGGAGGAAAAGGGAGAGTCCTAAAGGGGGAAGGCACCTCCGAGGTGCCTTGGGGAGGATGGACTCCTCCCCCCTTGGCCGCACCCTTCCTTGGAGGAAGGGGCAAGGCTGCGCCCTCCCCCTCTCCCTTGGCCCTATATATAGTGGGGGGAAGGGAGGGCAACCAAACCTAAGGCCTGGCGCCTCCCTCTCCCTCCCGTGACACATCTCCCTCCTCCCGCAGCGCTTAGCGAAGCCTTGTTGGAATCCCGCTACTTCCACCACCACGCCGTCGTGTTGTTGGATCTCCATCAACCTCTCCTTCCCCCTTGCTGGATCAAGAAGGAGGAGACGTCGCTGCTCCGTACGTGTGTTGAACGCGGAGGTGCCGTCCGTTCGGCGCTAGGATCATCAGTGATTTGGATCACGACGAGCACGACTCCATCAACCCCGTTCTCTTGAACGCTTCCGCGCGCGATCTACAAGGGTATGTAGATCCACTCTTCCCTCGTTGCTAGATGACTCAATAGATGGATCTTGGTGACACGTAGGAAAATTTTGAATTTATGCTACGTTACCCAACAATTTTGACTATAAGCATGAGGGGAATTTAGCACAGATTGCAACAAGGAAATACAGTCTATCAAAGAGCAATTATCATAATTAAATTCCTTGAAATCCAAGATAGTGGGTTCATTGCTATTTAAAGTTTTGACCTCTCAAATCCCACTTTTATCAACTTTTGCATCAAGATCTAAAAACTCTGAATTTTTGGGACGCCTTCTAACTAAAGTTGACTCATCTCCAGTCCCGTCATTATCAAGATTCATATTGCAAAACAAGGATTTAATAGGGGACACATCAATTACTTTTAGATCTTCATCTTTATTGTCATGAAAACTAGAAGAACACGCTTTCACAAAGCAATCTTTCTTAGCACGCATCCTAGCGGTTCTTTCTTTGCACTTATCAATGGAAATTCTCATGGCTTTTAGAGACTCATTGATATCATGCTTAGGTGGAATAGATCTAAGTTTCAAAGAATCAACATCAAGAGAAATTCTATCCACGTTCCTAGCCAACTCATCAACCTTAAGCAATTTTTCTTCAATCAAAGCATTGATACTCTTTTGCGAATTAATAAATTATTTAATACTAGATTCAAAATTAGAGAGCATCTTATTATAATTTCCATAAGAATTGTTGTAGGAATTACCATAATTATTAGAGTAATTACTAGGAAACGGCCTAGAATTAAAATTACCTCTATACGCGTTATTACCAAAATTGTTCCTACCAACAAAATTAGCATCCATAGATTCATTATTATTCTCAATCAAAGTAGACAAAGGCATATCATTAGGATCAGTAGGAGCACTCTTATTAGCAAACAATTTCATAAGTTCATCCATCTTTCCACTCAAAACATTAATCTCTTCAATTGCATGCACCTTTTTACTAGTAGATCTTTCAGTGTGCCATTGAGAATAATTAACCATAATATTATCTAGGAGTTTGGTAGCTTCTCCTAAAGTGATTTCCATAAAAGCGCCTCCCGCGGCCGAATCTAAAAGATTTCTAGAAGCAAAATTCAATCCGGCATAATTTTTTTTGTATAATCATCCATAAATTCAAACCATGTGTAGGGCAATTACGTATCATTAATTTCATCCTCTCCCAAGATTGTGCAACATGTTCATGATCAAGTTTCTTAAAATTCATAATATCGTTTCTAAGAGAGATGATATTAGCGGAAGGAAAATACTTAGAGATAAAAGCATCTTTGCACTTATTCCATGAATCAATACTATTTTTAGGCAAAGACAAATACCAAGCTTTAGCACGATCTCTAAGCGAAAACGGAAATAGCTTAAGTTGAACAATATCGTTGTCCACATCTTTCTTATTTTGCATATCACACAAATCAACAAAGTTGTTTAGATGGGTAGCGGCATCTTCACTAGGAAGGCCAGAAAACAGATCTTTCATGACAACATTGAGCAAAACAGTATTAATTTCACAAGATTCAGCATCGGTAAGAGGAGCAATCGGAGTGCTAATAAAATCATTATTGTTGGTATTGGCAAAGTCACACAATTTAGTATTATCTTGAGCTATCGTGACAAGCAAGTAATCCAACACGCAAGCAAACAAGCAAAGAAGCAAAAGAGGCAAATTGAAAAAGAGAAGGGGAACGGAAAAAGAGGGCAAAAGGAAAAGAGGGCGAATAAAATGGCAATGGTGAAGTGGGGGAGAGGAAAATGAGAGGAAAATGGCAAATAATGTAATGCGAAGGATAAGGGTTGTGATGGGTACTTGGTATGTCTTGACTTGGCGTAGATCTCCCCGGCAACGGCGCCAGAAATCCTTGTTGCTACCTCTTGAGCACTGCGTTGGTTTTCCCTTGAAGAGGAAAGGGTGGTGCAGTAAAGCAGCATAAGTATTTCCCTCAGTTTTTGAGAACCAAGGTATCAATCCAGTAGGAGACCACGCGCGAGTCACCTCGTACCTACACAAACAAATAAGAACCTTGCAACCAACGCGATAAAGGGGTTGTCAATCCCTTCATAGCCACTTGAAAGAGTGAGATCTGATAGAGATGATAATAATAAGATAAGTATTTTTGGTATTTTTATGATATATATTGAAATTAAAGATTGCAAAATAAAATAGATTGGAAACTTGTATGATGGAAAATAGACCCGGGGGCCATAGGTTTCACTAGTGGCTTCTCTCAAGATAGCATAAGTATTATGGTGGGTGAACATATTATTGTCAAGCAATTGATAGAAAAGAGAATAATTATGAGAATATCTAGGCATGATCATGTATATAGGCATCACGTCCCTGACAAGTAGACCGAAACAATTCTGCATCTACTACTATTAGTCCACACATCGACCGCTATCTAGCATGCATCTAGAGTATTAAGTTCATAAGAACAGAGTAACGCCTTAAGCAAGATGACATGATGTAGAGGGATAAACTCATGCAATATGATATAAACCCCATCTTTTTATCCTCGATGGCAACAATACAATACGTGTCATTTCCCTTTCTGTCACTGGGATCGAGCACCGCAAGATTGAACCCAAAGCTAAGCACTTCTCCCATTGCAAGAAAGATCAATCTAGTAGGCCAAAATAAATTGATAATTCGAAGAGACTTGCAAAGATAAATCAATCATACATAAAAGAATTCAGAGAAGATTCAAATATTGTTCATAGATAAACTTGATCATAAACCCACAATTCATCGGATCTCCACAAACACACCGCAAAAGAAGATTACATCGAATAGATCTCCAAGAGAATCGAGGAGAACTTTGTATTGAGATCCAAAGAGAGAGAAGAAGCCATCTAGCTACTAGCTATGGACCCGAAGGTCTGAGGTAAACTACTCACACATCATCGGAGGGGCCATGGAGTTGATGTAGAGGCCCTCCGTGATCGATGACCCCTCCGGCGGAGCTCCAGAAAAGGCCCCAAGATGGGATCTCTTGGGTACAGAAGGTTGCGGCGGTGGAAATAGGGTTTCGTGGTGCTCCTGGATGTTTGCGGGGTATACGGATATATATATAGGAGGAAGAAGTAGGTCGATGGACCAACGAGGGGCCCGCGAGGGTGGAGGGCGCGCCCAGGGGGTAGGCGCGCCCCCTGCCTCGTGGCCGCCTCGTTGATTGCTTGACGTCCACTCCAAGTCCTCTGGATCACGTTTGTTCCAAAAATCACGTTCCCGAAGGTTTCATTCCGTTTGGACTCCGTTTGATATTCCTTTTCTGCGAAACACTAAAATAGGCAAAAAACAACAATTTGGGCTGGGCCTCCGGTTAATAGGTTAGTCCCAAAAATAATATAAAAGTGTAAAATAAAGCCCGTTATCATCCAAAACAAATAATATAATAGCATGGAACAATCAAAAATTATAGATACGTTGGAGAAGTATCAGGGTGGCCCTCAGGATACAAAGGTTCCTGAGTCATTTTACCCCCTCTAGTCACAACTCTAACAACATTATTATTTTTCTTAATATTTAATTCATTGAGCAAATCATCTTGTGCTTTAAGCACTTGTTCTACTTGAGTGGTAACCATTGAAGCATGTTTACTAATAAGTTTAAGTTCACCTTTAACTCTAGACATATAATCACTAAAGTGTTCAATCATATAAGCATTACGTTTCAATTGTCTACCAACATAAGCATTGAAGTCTTCTTGTTTAACAATAAAATTATCAAACTCATCCAAGCATTGGCTAGCAAACTTAGTAGATGGGATTTCAACCTTATTAAATCTATAGAGAGAATTTACCTTTACTACCTATGTCGGGTTATCAAGACCATGTATTTCTTCAATAGGTGGTAAATTCTTAACATCTTCAGCTTTAATACCTTTTTCTTTCATAGATTTCTTTGCCTCTTGCATATCTTCAGGACTGAGAAATAGAATACCCCTTTTCTTCGGAGTTAGCTTAGGAGTTGGTTCAAGAAGTGTCCAATCATTATCATTACTCAACATATTATTCAATAGCAATTCAGCTTGATCAACAGTTCTTTCCCTGAAAACACAACCAGCACAACTATCTAGGTGGTCTGTGGAAGCATCGGTTAGTCCATTATAAAAGATATCAAGTATTTCATTTTTCTTGATAGGATGATCAGGCAAAGCATTAAGTAATCGGAGAAGCCTCCCCCAAGCTTGTGGGAGACACTCTTCTTCAATTTGCACAAAATTATATATTTCCCTTTAGGCAGCTTGTTTCTTATGAGCGGGGAAATATTTAGCAGAGAAGTAATAAATCATATCCTGGGGACTACGCACACAACCAAGAGTAAGAGAATTAAACCATGTTTTAGCATCACCCTTTAATGAGAACGGAAACAACTTAAGGATATAGTAGTAACGAATTTTTTCCTCATTAGTGAATAGGGTGGCTATATCATTCAATTTAGTAAGATGTGCCACAACGGTTTCAGATTCATAGCCATAAAAAGGATCAGATTCAACCAAGGTAATTATCTCAGGATCGACAGAGAAATCATAACCCTTATCAGAAATACAGATAGGTGAAGTAGCAAAAGCAGGGTCATATTTCATTCTAGCATTCAAAGACTTTTCTTTCAGCTTAGCTAACAGTTTCTTAAGACCATATCTATCTTTGCAAACAAAAAGATCTCTAGCAGTTTCTTCATCCATGACATAACCCTCAGCACATCAGGCAATTCATATCTAGGAGGAGAATCTTCATCGTCACTTTCATCAATATTATCAGTTTCAATAATTTCATTCTCTCTAACCCTAGCAAGTTGTTCATCAAGAAATTCACCCAATGGTACAGTATTATCAAGCATAGAAGTAGTTTCATCATAAGCATCATGCATAGCAGAAGTGGCATCATCAATAACACGCAACAATCAGAATAAATAGCAGGAGTACGTGTCGCAAGTTTACTCAAAACATAAGGTGAATCAAGTGCAGAGCTAGATGGCAGTTCCTTACCTCCCCTCGTAATTGAGGGAAAATCTTGGTTCTTTCATATTTCAAGTTCCTCATAGTGATCAACAGATATAAATCCCAAGTGACTCGAATAGAGCTATGCTCCCCGGCAACAGCGCCAGAAAATAGTCTTGATAACCCACAAGTATAGGGGATCGCAACAGTTTTCGAGGGTAGAGTATTCAACCCAAATTTATTGATTCGACACAAGAGGAGCCAAAAAATATTCTCAAGTATTAACAGTTGAGTTGTCAATTCAACCACACCTGAAATACTTAATATCTGCAGCAAAGTATTTAGTAGCAAAGTAATATGGAAGTAACGATAACGGTGGCAAAAGTAACAGTAGTATTGGTTTTGTGGCAATAGTAACAGTGGCAACGGAAAAGTAACTAAGCAAAGATCAATATGACAAAAGCTCGTAGGCAATGGATCAGTGATGGATAATTATGTCGGATGTGATTCCTCATGTAACAGCTATAACATAGGGTGACACAGAACTAGCTCCAGTTCATCAATGTAATGTAGGCATGTATTCCGAATATAGTCATACGTGCTTATGGAAAAGAATTTGCATGACATCTTTTGTCCTATCCTCCCGTGGCAGCGGGGTCCTATTGGAAACTAAGGGATATTAATGCCTCCTTTTAATAGAGTACCGGAACAAAGCATTAACACTTAGTGAATACATGAACTCCTCAAACTATAGTCATCACCAGGAGTGGTCCCGATTATTGTCACTTTGGGGTTACCGGATCATAACACATAGTAGGTGACTATTGACTTGCAAAATAGGATCAAGAACTCACATATATTCATGAAAACATAATAGGTTCAGATCTGAAATCATGGCACTCGGGCCCTAGTGACAAGCATTAAGCATAGCAAAGTCATAGCAACATCAATCTTAGAACATAATGGATACTAGGGATCAAACCCTAACAAAACTAACTCGATTACATGATAAATCTCATCCAACCCATCACCGTCCAGCAAGCCTACGATGGAATTACTCACGCACGGAGGTGAGCATCATGAAATTGGTGATGGAGGAAGGTTGATGATGATGATAGCGATGGATTCCCCTCTCCGGAGCCCCGAACGGACTCCAGATCAGCCCTCCCGAGAGAGATTAGGGCTTGGCGGCGGCTCTGTATCGTAAAACGTGATGAATCCTTCTCCATGATTTTTCTACCTGAACGTGAATATATAGAGTTGGAGTTGATGTCGGTGGAGCCTCAGGGGGCCCACGAGGCAGGGGGTGCGCCCAAGGGGGGCGCCCTGCACCCTCGTGGATAGGGTGTGGGCCCCCTGGTGTTGATTCTTTCACCAGTATTTTTATTTAATCCAAAACGTGTCTCCGTTGATTTTTAGGTCATTCCGAGAAATTCTATATCTGCACAAAAATAACACCATGGCACTTCGGCCAAAAACAGCGTCAGTCCGGGTTAGTTCCATTCAAATCATGCAAGTTAGAGTCCAAAACAAGGTCAAAAGTGTTTGGAAAATTAGATACGTTGGAGACGTATCATTATACGACATGCATCACACAATCTCAGATTCATCTATTCAACCAACACAAAGAACTTCAAAGAGTGCCCCAAAGTTTCTACTAGAGAGTCAAGACGAAAACATGCCAACCCCTATGCATAAGTTCAGAAGGTCACAGAACTCGCAAGTCGATCACCGAAACATACATCTAGTGGATCACATGAATATCCCATTGTCACCATAGATAAGCACATGCAAGACATACATCAAGTGTTCTCAAATCCTTAAAGACTCAATCTGATAAGATAACTTCAAAGAGAAAACTCAATTCAACATAAGGAGATAGAGGGGGAGAAACATCAGAAGATCCGACTATAATAGCAAAGCTCGTGGTACATCAAGATTGTGCCATATCAAGAACATGAGAGAGAGAGAGATTAAACACATAGCTACTAGTACATACCCTCAGCCCCGAGGGTGAACAACTCCCTCCTCATAATGGAGAGTGTCGGGATGATGAATATGGCCACCAGTGATGGATCCCCCCTCCGATAGGGTACCGAAACAGGGTCACGATTGGTTTTTGGTGGCTACAGAGGCTTGCGGCGGAGGAACTCCGATCTAGGTTATTTTCTGGAGGTTTTTGTATTTATAGGATTTTTTGGCGTCGGTCTCACATCAGGAGGGTCTCCAAGTCGTCCATGAGATAGGGGGCGCGCCCAGGGGGGTAGGGCGCGCCCTCCACCCTCCTGGACGGCTCGGGACTCTTCTGGCCCAACTATTTTACTCCAGGGGCTTCTTTTGGTCCATTAAAAATCATTAAAAATTGGCACATCAATTGGACTCCGTTTTGTATTCCTTTCCTATAAAACTCAAAAACAAGGAAAAAACAGAAACTGGCACTGGGCTCTAGGTTAATAGGTTAGTCCCAAAAATCATATAAAATAGCATAGAAATGCATATAAAACATCCTAGATGGATAATATAATAGCATGGAACAATAAAAATTATAGATACGTTGGAGACGTATCAAGCATCCCCAAGCTTAATTCCTGCTCGCCCTCGAGTAGGTAAATGATAAAAACAGAATTTTTGATGCGGAATGCTACCTAACATATTTGTAATGTAATCTTCTCTATTGTGGCAAGAATATTCAGATCAAAAAGATTCAAGACAAAAGTTTAATATTGACATAAAAATAATAATACTTCAAGCATACTAACAAAATAATTATGTCTTTTCAAAATAACATGGCCAAAGAAAGTTTATCCCTACAAAATCATATAGTCTGGCTATGCTCCATCTTCATAACACAAAATATTCAAATCATGCACAACCCCGATGACAAGCAAGCAATTTTTTCATACTTTAGTATTCTCAAACTTTTTTAACTTTCACGCAATACATGAGCGTGAGCCATGGACATAGCACTATAGGTGGAATAGAGTGGTGGTTGTGGAGAAGACAAAAAGGAGAAATATGGTCTCAGATCAACTAGGCATATTAATGGGCTATGGAGATGCCCATCAATAGATATCAATGTGAGTGAGTAGGGATTGCCATGCAACGGATGCACTAGAGCTATAAGTTTATGAAAGCTAAAAAACAAACTAAGCGGGTGTGCATCCAACTTGCTTGCTCATTAAGACCTAGGGCATTTGAGGAAGCCCATCGTTGGAATATACAAGCCAAGTTCTATAATGAAAAATTCCCAGTAGTATATGGAAGTGACAACATAGGAGACTCTCTATCATGAAGATCATGGTGCTACTTTTAAGCACAAGTGTGGTAAAAGGATAGTAGCATTGCCCCTTCTCTCTTTTTCTCTCATTTTTTATATTTTTTTATTTGGGCCTTTCTCCTTTTTTGGCCTCTTTTTTATTTTTATTTTTTCCGTCTGGAGTCTCATCCCGACTTGTGGGGGAATCATAGTCTCCATCATCCTTTCCTCACTGGCACAATGCTCTAATAATGATGATCATCACACTTTTATCTACTTACAACTCAATACTTAGAACAAAATATGACTCTATATGAATGCCTCCGGCGGTGTACCGGGATGTGTATGAATCAAGAGCGACATGTATGAAAGAATTATGAATGGTGGCTTTACCACAAATACAATGTCAACTACATGATCATGCAAAGCAATATGACAATGATGGAGCGTGTCATAATAAACGGAACGGTGGAAAGTTGCATGGTAATATATCTCGGAATGGCTATGGAAATGCCATAATAGGTAGGTATGCTGGCTGTTTTGAGGAAGGTAATGGTGGGTGTTATGGTACCGGCAAAAGTTGCGCGGCACAAGAGAGGCTAGCAATGATGGAAGGGCGAGAGTGTGTATAATCCATGGACTCAACATTAGTCATAAAGAACTCACATACTTATTGGAAAAATCTATTGGTTATCAAAACGAAGTACTACGCGCATGCTCCTAGGGGGATAGATTGGTGGAAAAGACCATCGCTCGTCCCTGACCGCCACTCATAAGGAAGACAATCAATAAATAAATCATGCTCCAACTTCATCACATAACGGTTCACCATACGTGCATGCTACGGGAATCACAAACTTTAAAACAAGTATCTCTCAAATTCACAACTACTCCACTAGCATGACTCTAATATCACCATCTTCATATCTCAAAACAATCATAAAGAATCAAACTTCTCATAGTATTCAGTGCACTTTATATGAAAGTTTTTATTATATCCCTCTTGGATGCCTATCATATTAGGACTAAATTCATAACCTAAGCAAATTACCATGCTGTTTAAGACTCTCAAAATAATATAAGTGAAGCATGAGAGTTTAAAATTTTCTTTAAAATAAAACTACCGGCATGCTCTAAAAAGATATAAGTGAAGCACTAGAGCAAACGACAAACTACTCCAAAAGATACAAGTGAAGCACAATGAGTAGTTGAATAATTATGTAACTATGTGAAGACTCCTTCTCATAGATAAAATTTCAGATCTTAAGTACTTTATTCTAAAAGCAAGCAAAACAAAATAAAATGACATTGCAAGGATAGCACATATCATGTAAAGAAGCAAAAACTTAGGCTCAACCAAAACTGACCGATAGTTGTTGAAGAAGAAAGGTGGGATGCCAACCGGGGCATCTCCAAGCTTAGATGCTTGAGACTTCTTGAAATATTAATTAGTGATGCCTTGGGCATCCCCAAGCTTGAGCTTTTGTGTCTCCTTAATTCCTTTCATATCGCGGTTTTCCTAAATCTTAAAAACTTCATCCACACAAAACTCAACAAAAACTTGTGAGATAAGTTAGTATAAATCCATGCTAAACCTTATCATTCTCTACTGTATAAAATCACATAAAATTATAATTTGACATTGCACACTGAATGCCTGTGCATATTTAGTACTCATATCATCAAATAGAATCATTAAACAAGCAAACATATGCAAACAATGCAATCATAATAGCAATCTGTCTAAACAGGATAGTCCATAAAGAGTGCAAGAAGAATCATACTTATTTAACTCCAAAAATTATGAAAATTTACCACAATGTAGATAATTTGTTGTTACTCATTGTGTAAAAAAATTAAGATTTTATCATATCCTGACTATTCACAAATATTCAAAACATTACAGCAAACTTTCTGTTTTTAAAATAGCAACATATGGACTTGCAAAATAAGCATGGTAAAGGCTATACTTGACCTTTTTATTGAAGTAAAATATGCAAAATATTACTCTAAATAACAGCAAGCAAATCCTAATAAAATAAAATGACGCTCCAAGCAAAACATATATCATGTGGTGAATAAAAATATAGCTCCAAGTAAGGTTATCGATGAACGAAGACGAAAGAGGGGGTGCCATCCGAGGAATCCCCAAGCTTAGGCTCTTGGTTGTCCTTGAATATTACCTTGGGGTGCCTTGGGCATCCCCAAGCTTAGGCTCTTGCCATTCCTTATTCCTTAGTCCATCGAATCTTTACCCAAAACTTGAAAACTTCACAACACAAAACTTAACAGAAAACTCGTAAGCTCCGTTAGTATAAGAAAGCAAATCACCACTTAGGTATTGTCAAGACAAGATTCATAATTTTTCTCACATGATGCCTACTGTTCCCTATCATTTTTACAATTTATATTAATCAATATAAGCCATAGAAACTAGAAAACAAGCAAACTATGCATCAAAAACAGAATCTGTCAAAAATAGGACAGTCTGTAGTAATCTGCAACTCTCGAATACTTATGTAACTCCAAAAATCCTGAGAAATTAGGAAGTCCTAAGCAAATTTTTTATTAATCTTCTGCAAAATGAATCAGTATTTTATCGCATTTCTGCTAAAAATGAAAACTAATCTCCTGGGCGCAAAAGTTTCTGTTTTTCAGCAAGATCAAATCAACTATCACCATGGATCATCCCAAAGGTCTTACTTGGCACTTTATTAAAACAAAAGATATAAAACATGATTAATACAGTAGCATGATCATGTGAACACACAAAAACAGTAGGTAAAGGTGTTGGGTTGTCTCCCGACAAGCGCTTTTATTTAATGCCTTTCTAGCTAGGCATGATAATTTCAATGATGCTCACATAAAAGATAAGAATTGAAACATAATGGGAGCATCATGAAGCATATGAAAAGCACATTCAAGTCGAACCCACTTCCTATGCATATGGATTTTGTGAGCAAACAACTTGTGGGAACAAGAGTCAACTTGCATAGGAAGGTAAAACAAGGATAACTTCAAGATTTTCAACACATAGAGAGGAAACTTGATACTATTGCAATATGTAAAAGCATATGTTCCTCTCTCATAATAATTTTCAGTGGCATCATGAATGAATTCAACAATATAACCATCACATAAAGCATTCTTTTCATGATCTACAAGCATAGAATTTTTATTACTCTCCACATAAGCAAATTTCTTCTCATGAATAGTAGCGGGAGCAAACTCAACAAAATAACTATCATGTGAGGCATAATCCAATTGAAAGTTAAAATCATGATGACAAGTTTAATGGATATCAATATTCTTTATAGCATAATAAATTGTGTCCCCAAGCGCTAACCTCCCCGGCAACGGTGCCAGAAAAGAGCGTGATGTCTACTACACAACCTTCTTCTTGTAGACGTTGTTGGGCCTCCAAGTGCAGAGGTTTGTAGGATAGTAGCGAATTTCCCTCAAGTGGATGACCTAAGGTTTATCAATCCATGGGAGGCGTAGGATGAAGATGGTATCTCTCAAACAACCCTGCAATCAAATAACAAAGAGTCTCTTGTGTCCCCAACACACCTAATACAATGGTAAATTGTATAGGTGCACTATTTCGGCGAAGAGATGGTGATACAAGTGCAATATGGATGGTAGATATAGGTTTTTGTAATCTGAAAATATAAAAACAGCAAGGTAACTAATGATAAAAGTGAGCGCAAACGGTATTGCAATGCTTCGAAACAAGGCCTAGGGTTCATACTTTCACTAGTGCAAGTTCTCTCAACAATAATAACATAATTGGATCATATAACAATCCCTCAACATGCAACAAAGAGTCACTCCAAAGTCACTAATAGCAGAGAACAAACGAAGAGATTATTGTAGGGTATGAAACCAGCTCAAAGTTATTATTTCCGATCAATCCGTTGGGCTATTCTTATAAGTGTCACAACAGCCCTAGAGTTCGTAGTAAAATAATACCTTAAGACACAAATCAACCAAAACCCTAATGTCACCTAGATACTCCAATGTCACCTCAAGTATCCGTGGGTTTGATTATACGACATGCATCACACAATCTTAGATTCATCTATTCAACCAACACAAAGAACTTCAAAGAGTGCCCCAAAGTTTCTACCAGAGAGTTAAGACGAAAACATGTGCCAACCCCTATGCATAAGTTCACAAGGTCACATAACTCGCAAGTTGATCACCAAAACATGCATCAAGTGGATCACATGAATATCCCATTGTCACAGCAGATAAGCACATGCAAGACATACATTAAGTGTTCTCAAATCCTTAAAGACTCAATCCGATAAGATAACTTCAAAGAGAAAACTCAATTCATCACAAGGAGATAGAGGGGGAGAAACATCATAAGATCCAGCTATATAGCAAATCTCGCAGTACATCAAGATCGTGCCATATCAAGAACACGAGAGAGAGAGAGAGAGAGATCAAACACATAACTACTGGTACATACCCTCAGCCCCGAGGGTGAACTACTCCCTCCTTGTCATGGAGAGCGCCGGGATGATGAAGATGGCCACCGGTGATGGATCCCCCTCCGGCAGGGTGCTGGAACAGGGTCCCGATTGGTTTTTGGTGGCTACAGAGGTTTGCGGCGGCGGAACTCCCGATCTAGGTTATTTTCTAGAGGTTTCTGTATTTATAGGAATTTTTGGCGTCGGTCTCACGTCAGGGGGGGGGGGTCTCTGAGTCGTCCACGAGATAGGGGGCGCGCCCTCCACCCTCGTGGTCTGCTCGGGACTCTTCTGGCCCAACTATTTTACTCCGGGGGCTTCTTTTGGTCCATAAAAAATCATCAAAAATTGACACGTCAATTGGACTCCGTTTGGTATTCCTTTTCTGTAAAACTAAAAAACAAGGAAAAAACAGAAACTGGCACTAGGCTCTAGGTTAATAGGTTAGTCCCAAAAATCATATAAAATAGCATATAAATGCATATAAAATATCCTAGATGGATAATATAATAGTATGGAACAATAAAAAATTATAGATACGTTGGAGACGTATCAGCCCCCCCCCCCCCTCCTTCCTTCTCTTCTCTCCTCTTTCCTTTCTTCTCCTTCTTGGACTAGGAAAGGGGGAAACCTACTCCTACTATGAGTAGGATTTCTCCCCCCTTCGCGCGCGCCTTGTGGCTGGCTGGCCTCCTCCTCCCCTCCTTTATATATAGGGGAGGGGGGCACCCCATAGATTATTTGATACCCCTTTATCGGTAAGGGAATGATGGTCATATATTTGTAAAAGTGGCCGACCCGCCCGCACACTACGTATATGTATTCATACGTCCGCGATCCGAAGACTTGTTGTGACAGATTTTAGGCTTTTTTGTTTTTCATCCATAGGGCAGCAGTGATTTATTTTTTACTCCCTCCATTCCAAAATAGATGACATAGTTAGTACAAAGTTGAGTCATCTATTCTGGAATGGAGGGAGTATTTTTGTCGGCGCCGGGTCATGATATTTGTATTGCATGACGCGCCGTGGCACGCGGGGCTGTTCAACGTGCCCGGTTGACAATCAGGGCTGCACCCCTACCGCTTACCGCCGTTGTCTCGTCTGTCGTGCCACATCCGTTGCCGTCTGTCGCTCGCATGCCGCATCGCCTGCCCCGCCATTAAGTCGTCGCGTCGCGCTGCCTGCTCTGGCATTCACATTGATGCGGCACCCTCGAACCCCCCTCCCCCGCAGCCCCCGGGCTATAAAAAGCTGGGGTCGGCCAGCCGCCGCACGCCGCCCTTCCTTCTCCTCCTCCTCAGACCCCTGTCGGCCCTACTCTTTTTGATGGCGAGCTCCGGATCCGATAGCGAGACGGTCGCTCTTGGTCGTCAACTCTCTCGTGGCCGCATGCAGAGTTGAGCCGCTTCGGACTGCTCATTCCATCGTTGGCATGGCTGTCAAAGGAGTGGCACATCACTGCCGATGGATACGCGACATTGGGGCCCGACACAACACTGGAGCAGCTCCGCTCCCACGCAAAAATGAATGAATTCGGACAACGAACATGTTCCGTCACCTGTATTTTAGCGTTTTTTCACCTAAAAGCCATAGAAAATGCATAGAATGCCAGAAATGAATGAAACTTGGCATGCATGCTGGCCATGGTGATGCCATTATGTGGGAAAATTTTGGATACATTTGGTGTAGGTGAAAAAAATTGCTTCAAGACTTGCAAATACCGGCAGACCCGAATAGTCACGGTCGAACAGGGTGTATTTGTTGTCATGCACGAAATGACATCAAATTTGGGCAGCATGCTGCACGCCCATGGTAGTTCCCCATGCAAAAATTGAACGAATTCGGACACAAAACGCACGTTGCGTCACATCTGCCCTGTGTTTTAGGGTTTTCACGTCTACCCTGTGTTTTAGACTTTTAGGGTCTTACTCTAGCGTCTAGTCGGTGGAGATCTAGTATATAAAGGAGACTAGGAGGGTGCTGGTCAAGAGGAACTGCATCAACCATGACATGCATTGAATGAGTAAAATGAAAACGTAATAAAATGCCAGAACCAACGGGTGCCTGAGTTGGTCGAGGTACTCGATGCCAGAACCATAAAAGTTCGAAATTCTAATTTTGTTCACTTTCCAAAAAAATTACGATGTTAAAAAAAGTTCTCCATATTGAACAAAAATGTTCACCATGCATTGGGAAAAATATTCACTGTGTATAAGAACATGTTCATCGTGTATAGCAATTTTGTTTAGCGTGCATTTCAAAATGTTCACGATGTATTTGAAAAATGTTTGTTTTGTATTTGATAAAGTTCATCAGATACAGCGTGCTCTCAGACGAAGCCTTGCGGTCACCTGAGCACCCTCTGTTAAATGTTGTTTGTTTTGTCTTACATGTCAGGTTTGAAGTAAACAAGTATTTACAATTATTATCTAAAAAGTAACCAAGTTTTAAAACAATAATAAAGTTCAAAAAGCAGAAAAAAGAATTAACAAAAAAAGAAAAAATATATAAAAGAAAAAATGCTTAGGCTTTGGCCCAACTAGGCGACAACATCGCTCCTGTCAGGCACCTGTTAGGCCGGCCTAAGCGTTCGTGGATTTTAAAAAGTTCATCGATTTTTAGAAAAATGTTCACGGATATGAAAATTTTCATTGATTTTCAAAAACGAAGTTCACTAAAGAAAGTTCCAAAAAAAGGTTCCCGGTTTTGGGAACCTTAGCTTGCCAGCCGGTTTTTGAAAAAAAATCTATGTGTAAAAAGTTCATCAATCTGAAAAAAGGTTCGTGCATTTGAAAAAAGTTCATGGTTTTAAAAAAAATAAGGATTGAAAAATTCACAGATTTGGAAAATATTTCGTAAATTCAATAAAAGTTCACAAATTTTAAAAAAGAAAAAGAAAAAGATTAAAACAAGAAAAAAGCAGATGAAAACTCGGCCAAAACAAAACAAAAAGAAAACTACTGATTATTATAACTAAGAGAGCTTTTGTACCTCCAAATATCACAAGTGCTAATGTGGCCTGTTGGTCTCGTTGGTGTACCCTCTAACAAGGGGTCCCTAGTTCCAACCTTGTTGGCTTCTTTATTTTTACACTTTAAAAATGGTGAAACTTTAAGTGAAGAGAAGAAAAAAGATAGACATATGGGTCTATATGTATATACATACCGACGAATGACTCATTATACATACGAAAGTGTGGAAGGTCCATGTTACCCTTTTATACGGTTTGTAGGGGGTGTGTCTACCGAAGCGAGTCTCCCTTACCTTAATGTATCACCAGCTGAACTTTCTTTGGTACTGCAATGTAAAATTGTACGTGTACGATGTTGCTAATCTATGAAATTTTGTGGGTTAAAAAAATGTTGATGGCGAAGTTTTAAGAAATGATGGAAAAAGTTGTTGTGGCTATTTGCCGAGACCAAAGCGGCCTCTATCTTTGCTCATCTTAAGTTGCATTTAATGGTATAACTGATGTACCGACTCTAGAAGGCATAGCGTATCAGGAAGCCCAAGAGCCAAGAGCTTGCCGATGATCTACTAGTCAGGCGGATCCTAATAGCTTTGGATTGTGCCACATTTGTAAAGGATATCTCTGATAAAGTGGGTGGGCATCATGGAGCGATAACTGATCAATGCTCGTGTAATTTCAAGGAATGCAACTTCACCTATGACAGTCGAGATGACAATCATGAAGCCGAAGTTTAGCTAAATATTCTCAAGATTTATATTTTGGATGTCATGTCCGGCTTGCTGCACCACATGATCCTGTAACATTTCCACTGAACATCGTTGATCAATAAAATGCCGCTTAAGTTCTCTACAAAAACTACTGTTTGTAGCTAACCTTTTAATATTTCTGTGTTTTTTCAATTAAAAAATGTTCACCAATTTTAATAAAATGACTTAAATTTTATAAAAAAAATATCCAGGAGTTCTTCTAAATGCTCATGAGTTTAAAATAAAAAATTCATGTATTTTAGGAAATGAAACCGGAGAAACAAAAACAAAAAATGTTTGTGGATTCTAAAAATGTACATGATACTCTTTATAATCGATCACGTACTTTCATATATCCAATCATGTTCAGCACACATACATTTTGCAGAAGAGAGCTACAAGCTTTATGTGAGGCATCAAGCCATCAACAACATCATCACTTGTTATAGCACCTTGCTAGCAACGACGATCACGACCGGATCTCCCCTTCCTCTAAATCTTCCTGGAAGCTCTGATGATGCTGATGCTGCTTTCAGTCGCCGGAGTCAACCTTGCGGAAGAGTCCAATCTGCTACAACAAGTTACTATTCAAACTTTTTGAAGTTGCAATTTTGTTTTCTTTTTTAGTTCAGAAGAACACATAATTCATCTTTGCGAAACTTCATACCTATGTAGAACACTCCATCATGTTCACCGCAATTTTTTTCAGAATTGTTTGATTTTTTATATTTAAAAAATTAAAATGCTATATACAGTGTGCCTAGAACCATGTCCAAAAAATTATGTCCTTATATATGCTTTTAAATCATGTTTAGTAATCAGTACTCGGAGTATGATACTGGAAATGGCCTCTGTTAATCTTTCTCGGAGATGGGCCAACTTTATGATAAGCATTTATACACCGCAAAACATGTGTGAAAAAATCACTAATTTTGCTGGTTATAATCAACCATGTACTTTCATATTTCCAATCATGTTGAGCACACATACATTTTGCGAAAGAGAGCTACAAGCTTTGTGTGAGGCATCAAGCCATCAACAACAACATCATTTGTTATAGCACCTTGCTAGCAACGACAATCACAACCAAATCTCTCCTTCTTTTAAATCTTCCTGGAAGCTTTGATGCTGCTGCTGCTGCTTTCGGTCGTCGTCAACCTCACGGAAGAGTCCAATCTGCCGCAACAAGTCAGAATTCAAAAAATTTGAAGTTACAATTTTTTTTAGATCAGAAGAACGCCGAACTCATCTTTGCAAAACTTGATACGTATGTAGAATACTCGATCATGTTCGCCACAATTTTTTTAGAATTGTTTGATTTTATATTTTTTAAATTAAGATGTTATATACGGTGTGCCTAGAACCATGTCCAAAAAATTGATGTCGTTATATAATTTTGCAAAAGAGAGCTACAAGCTTTCTATAAGGCATCATGCCATGTGTAAAAATACTATTGTTTGTAGCCAACTTTTTATATATTTTTTCTTTTAATTTTTAAAATTTAAAGGTTCAAAAATTCCAAAACAATATTCACAAATTTTAAAAACATCTACAATTCTGTTTTTTCACCATTTTTAATAAAGTGACTTAATTTTAAAAAGTATTCATGAGTTTTAAATTACTATCCATGTATTTCAGAAAATGAAACCGGAGAGAAACAAAAACAAAAAAAATCATAAATTTTAAAAATATCCAATGTAGATGATACTCAGTGTAATTGATCATGTACTTACATATATCCAATCATGTTGAGCACAGATACATTTTGCAGAAGAGAGCTACAACTACAAGCTTTCTGTGAGGCATCAACCCATCAGCAATTACAACACTTGTTATAGCAACTTGCTAGTAACGATGATCACGATCGAATCTCCCCTTCCTCAAGGTCTTCTTCGAAGATTTGATGCTGCTGCTTCCAGTCGTGGTCGTCAAGCTTGAGGTGGAGTCCAATCTGCCGCAACAAGTTGCTGGGCCTCGCCGTGTTGTACTCATCAATGCCGAGCCTCTTCAGATCCTCTCGGTGTAGGGTATCGTCGGGCATTGCCGTCTTCTCCATCTGGAGCAGCTCCTGACAGGCCTTCTCCCTCGCCCGGGACGTGGCCTCCTTTCGCTGCCTTTCCAGAGCACGGGCGAGCTGCTCGCATGTTGGAGGAGCTGGGCTGTCGACGATCTCGTCTGAATCAGAATCTGAGTCACTGCCGCAGGAGTCGCTGCTGCCGGAATCAGTATCTGAATCGCTGTCGCTGGAAGAATCAGTATCCGAACTGCTGCTGCTGGAGCTTGGGCTGCCACAGCCACTGGCTGCTTCATCTTCGACGAGCAGAAGAGGTGCCGACACGATCGGTAAGGGGGAGACGCCACCACAGATGTCAACATCTTCCTCCTCCTCCTCTTCGGCCATGGCCTTAGGGCCGTCTTGGTGCCGTTCTTGGGCCAGAGGTGCCGGCACGATCGCTAAGGGGGAGACGCCGCCACAGATGTCAACTTCTTCGTCGTCCTCCTCCTCTTGGGCCATCACCTTAGGGCCGTCTTGGTGCCGTTCTTGCGGTGGCGGATTCGACCTCCTCTCTCGAGCGAACTTGTCAACCTGCTCCTGTAACTCGACGGCGGCGGCGTCATCCAACGCGTGGACGTCGATCTCGATTTCGCCGGGGCGGGTGGCGCAGCTGTGCTTCTTCAAGAGCTCGACGACGTGATCGGGGATCTCCGCAACGAACAGCTCCAGGTCTTCCGCGAGCATCTCCCTCTCAGAGCCCGTCATCATCTTCTTCCTGGGCGCCTTCTTGCTCTTGATCAGAGGAACGGGAGGGGACGCCTTCCTCTTCTTGGCCGGCGGCTCCTCGGCCAAGAAACCTCGACGACTCTCCTTGACGCGGGGAGTCAACGGGGACGAGGCGGGAACTAGCACGGCGGCCGCCTTATGGAGGAGGCGACGGACGGCGACGAGCTCGGATTGGAAGCGCTGCCGAAGGATCTCCATCTCCCTCGCGCGCTTCGGGCCGGACATGATGCCGGTCTTGGCACCAAACGGCTCGCCTGTCATGAAGCCGTGCTTCCCCGTGAGCTCCCCGCCGTAGGGGTAGGCAATCTCCATGGGCGCTGGAACAGGGGACGCCGGTCGCTGGGGACGATGCGGCTGGTGATTGGTGTAGGAGGCGATGGGGGAAGATCGGAGGTGCGAGAAGAGAAGTCAGAGCGATATGAGGGCAAAGGCAGCAGGTTGGCTGCCTTATATCGATGAGCTCAGGTGTGATGCCGATTCCAAACCGTGGATGCGTATGTGATATTGTGATCCGTCAGGAAATCGGATTTGCTTGCGTGCACTTCAAGCTGAGTGCCAAAGCTTAATTGAGCATGAATTGGGAGTTTGAGAGCATCTCGGAAGCCCTCTCGGAAGACTTTACCTGAAGACTTTGCTATTCCGCTGCTCTATGTCATTTTCTGGTTTATCTTCTGTCTAGCTATACTTAAGTGTACTTGCATGCTTGTTCGTATAGTCTACTTGTATTGATATTTAGGAGTAGTTTGCATGTTATCTTTCTCTTCTGATGACTTTGGCACAACATTGATCGCACGCTTAAGTATAGGTGTATACCCTTAGTTTAACTTCCATTGTCACGCTATGGGGAGGAGAACAAATTACAGCACAACAAGGAAAATCGATCATTTATTTTAGTAGGGGAACAAAAATATAATTGTTCCAAGACATATGTAACAACAGTGATGTACAGGCAATCTTTGGAGCAACTAGGGAATAGCAAGTCAAATGTTCTTCCAAAAGACAGTAAAGATGATGAATGTGCCAAGACTTACTTTTCAACTATTGAGCATATTTTTGTTGTGAGGTCTTGCTTGAAGTCATCATCACTTATTTCTCTGTTCTGCTCTAGCTGCTAATTCTTCAAAGTAGTAGCTCTTTCGAAGAACTTGATAAAAAAACTCCCATTACCCACCCCCTTGTGGTTGATAAACACGCTTTCAATGTCTCATCATACTTTAGGAATAGCAAGTTATTAAGGATAAGGCTAAAAAATAACCCAATGTACACATGTTTTTATTGTCTCCATTGGTTGGCACCACTCGCCTACCGTTTCTCCGTCGCCGCCCGGTGGCCATCAAGATCTTCTCCTCAAAAATCATTCTCGTTTCCAAGGCTTACGCTTCAGCCACAACACACTACCAAAAAATGCTTCTTTGCCGCGTGTCGAAGTGTTTGCCGAGTGTTTTTTCGGGGTACTCGACAAACATAACCTTTGTCGAGTGTTTACAAAAATACACTCGGCAATGCCTAGTGTTACACTCAGCAATAGAAAAACACTTGGCAACAGGCGCATATTTGTGATTTTTTTTTTGAAACTATGATGATTTTTATAGCAAATTCGGAAACTATACACCCTAATGCATAAAAATCAAAAGTATCATTCTGTCGGCTTCCTGTTGGCCGAAGAGAGACTTTTCGGTCTACTGTTGGCCGAAGAGGGTCTTTTCGGCCAACCATTGGCCAAAGAGGACTTTTCAGCCAACCCTTGGCCAAAAAGTGGTCTTCGGTCAATGGTAGGCCAAAAAGTGGTCTTCGGTCAACACCTGCTCTTCTGTTTTAAAAAATTCATATCAATTAGGATTTTTAGTATTTTAATTTGATTCTTTTTGCATCAGATTATAAATTTTATGAAGTTTCTGTAAATATCAAGTTTGACTAGATTTGAAAGTTTGAATTTGAATTTTCATGAATTTGCTTAAATCACTAGATTGCCTATAATCTGAGCTAGGAGTATTTTCTAGATGATTCTTTTTTGCTACTGGTTCTTTGTGACTTTGTTTTTCAGTAGTAATTAATTTGCATATTTTAGGATTATTTAAAATTAGATTTTTATGAAAACAGTTATGTTTTAGTGTTTTATAGGTTTTGTGCTATTTCTTTTAATTTTAATTACTCTAAATTGTTTTCTTTAGCTTTTTTGACATATTCTTTTAGTTTCTGTTAATTTATCAGTAGCTATTTTATTTGTAGTATTTTTTTGTATTTTATTTCTTTTATCCTACTAGAAAACTTTGAGCTTGGTAGGAGTTTATATTTAAAAGTGCCTTATAAATCCTGTACAACCATTGCCGTTTTATACATGAAAAAACTATACTTTCCCGCAATCTTTTTTCCTCCATTTTCTTTCCCGCCATTTTCTCTGCTGCCGTTTTCTCCCGCCATTCTCTCCCGCCACACCAAGGAGGCCAGTGTAGTCTCGTCAAGATGTCCGGTATGTTCAAATGTCTTTTGAGTTTAGACACCAATTTCACGATAGACAATAGGATAGTTCCATGGGACGAACTCCTCAGTAGTGACACCTTACTGAATGAGTTGGTTCACACATTAAGTAGGTGCGGGTAGCCTGCAAGGACCTTTGAGGAGATACGAAAAGAACTTCTTAGGTTGCATGGAAGATGGAAGAAGCAACAACATAAGGGTGAAGCATTCCTAAAGGTTGCAGCAGAACATACTTATTTATGGACCCAAGACAGCGAGGATGAAGACGATATTTTCATGCCGAGCACCAAGGGCAAGAGTACCGCATCGTCAAAGGGCAATAGTACCGCATCATCAAAGGGCAAGAGTGCTGCATCGGCGGAGGATGACGATGATGCCTTCATGTGGAGTGTGAAACACTCTCTAAGAGAAGTCATAAGTGCGAAAAACTCTCCGATGATGATGACGGATCGTAGTTATTTTCACCCTAGTATGTTCAAATGTCTTTTGAGTTTAGACACCAATTTCACGATAGACAATAGGATAGTTCCATGGGACGAACTCCTCAGTAGTGACACCTTACTGAATGAGTTGGCTCACGCATTAAGTAGGTGCGGGTAGCCTGCAAGGACCTTTGAGGAGATACGAAAAGAACTTCTTAGGTTGCATGGAAGATGGAAGAAGCAACAACATAAGGGTGAAGCATTCCTAAAGGCTCCAGAAGAACATACTTATTTATGGACCCAAGACAGCGAGGATGAAGACGATATTTTCATGTCGAGCACCAAGGGCAAGAGTACCGCATCGTCAAAGGGCAATAGTACCGCATCATCAAAGGGCAAGAGTGCTGCATCGGCGGAGGATGACGATGATGCCTTCATGTGGAGTGTGAAACACTCTCTAAGAGAAGTCATAAGTGTGAAACACTCTCCGATGATGATGACGAAGCTGCAAACACTTATGACTTCTCTCAGACAGTGTTTCACACTCCACCACCAGCACCGACGCAGGAGACACATACCGTGTCAGACGATGTTATCTACGTTCGTGGACACCGTGAGGCTCGTTTTATAAGTTGAGAAGAGAAGATGGCGAGAAAGAAGATGGCAGGAGAGAATGGCGGGAAAAATGGCAGGGGAGAATGGCGGGAAAGAAAATGGCGGGAGAGAATGGTGGGAAAGAAAATGGCGAGACAGAATGGCGTGAAAGAAAATGGCGGGAGAAAATGGAAGGAGAGAATGGCGGCAAATAAAATGACGGGAAAGAAAATGGCAGGAGCAAATGGCGGCAAAGAATGGCGGGAGAAAATGGCGGCAAAGAATGGCAGGAAAGAAAATAGCGGGAGAAAATGAAGGAAAAGAACGGCGGGAAAGAAAATGGAGGATAAAAGAAATAAAATACAAAAAATACTACAAATAAAATATCTACTGTTAACTTAACAGAAACTAAAAGAATATGTCAAAAAACTAAAGAAAACAATTCAAAGCAATTAAAATTAAAAGAAATAGCTCAAATTAAAAGAATCATCTAAAAAAATACTCCTAGCTCAAATTATAGGCAATCTAGTGATTTGAGCAAATTCTTGAAAATTCAAATTCAAAGTTTTAAATCTAGTCAAACTTCATATCTACAGAAACTTCATAAAATTTCTAATCTAATGCAAAAAGAATCAAATTAAAATATTAAAAATCCTAATTGACATGAATTTTTTTAGACAGGAGAGCATGTGTTGGCCATTAGGCCGAAGAGGGCTCTTTGGCCAATAGTTGGTCAAAAAGTCCCTCTTCGGCCAACGATAGGCCAAAAAGTCCCTCTTCGGCCAACGGTAGGCTGACGGGGTGATAATTTTGATTTTTATACATTAGGGTGTATAGTTTCCGAATTTGCTATAAAAATCATCATAGTTTGAAGAAAAAATCCATATTTGTTAAGTGTCCAAAAATATACAGTCGCATGTCTATCTATAGATTTCTACTAGCTTGGCAAGTACTACCTAACCTTCTATAAGACGTTTTTAGAGTCTATGACAGTCAAAAAACGTTTCATGTTAAGTTCTAAAGGGAGTAGTTTTCGTCCATCGGTGCCATGGTATCTATTTGAAATGACAACTATTTGTACATCTTTTGTCATTTGTTAGGAAGCGTTTTTCTTAAATCTGCCTTGTAATCATTTGCATACATTTTCAAAAATTGCCATAAGTAGAGAACACACTCCCTCTAAACTTGTCATGTGATGATTCAAAAAAAAATCACAACTTGTCATGGTCTGTTTTACAGATCTGTCATGTGACCATTACACGCCATGAATTAGAAAACAAATCTTTTTGCAAAGAAATTCCCATGATTTTTACAAAAAAAAATCTAAAAAATCACCGCGCATAAAACAAGGGTTTTTATCACTTATGCCATTAGTTGTATCCTGCTACTCACTTTTGCCATCGGAAATTACAACTGCTAAACAATGCCATCATTCTATGAGATGTTTGCTAAAATGCCATTAGATATCTAAAAATGCCATCATTTCATTAGATGTTTTCTCAAAAATGCCATTAGACACCATTATTTTCAGGTCAAACCCGTTGACCATGTTATATGACCAAAATACCCCTAGACCCATATGTCAGCTTTCTCCATCTCATAATGACAAGTGTGAGCCCCACTTGTCAGAAGTAAGCAAGCTAATAATTCTAGAGAAAAATAAGAATGTTGTTCGGATCAAGTGGGACCCACACTTTATTATAGTGAGATAGAGGGAGAGCTGACATATTGCTCCATGGGTATTTAGGTCATTATAACATGGTAAACATACTTTGAGCTGATAGTCATGGTGTCTAGTGGCATTTTTTAGCAAGTGCCTAACGGACCGATGGCGTTTTTGAGCAGTTGAAATTCCTTGGCAAAACTGAGTAGCGGGACACAAGCAGCGGCATGATTGATAAAAACCCAACAAACAAAACTTTTAACATTTTTGCCATGCATTTTTTATAATTTTTGTCACCTTGTTGTATATAGAGCATTGGTTTTTTATTATTAAGGGAATGACATTTTTTCAATACCGAAATCATGGTAATTTTATATTTAATGTATGAAATTTTTAATTTTTTTTGGATCATGACAATTCTAGGTGTGATTTTTTTATGATAAATATAGAGCATGTCAATTTTATTATTAAGAGCATGTCAATTTCATTTGTAATGTCATGGTAATTTATGTTATTTTGATCATGGTAATTTTCTTTGTTTTTAGCATTTCAATTTTGCATCATTCTCATCAAAAACTAAAAAACTTTGTTGTCATGGCAACATAATTTTTGTCGACATGACAACTTAAATTATACAACCACATCAACTTAAAATATAGTTGTGTTATGTTCTTTTAGTGTACGATGGCAATCCTGTATGCCGTTTTTAGATTAATATGCAATTTTTCCATGTATGATTTTACTTTTCTGTAGTGGGGCATGTCAATGTTATGTTAATTTATTCCTTTTACTATGGCATTTTTTTGCCATGTATGTATTTTTTTGTACTTGAGCATGACAATTTCCTATAAGTATTTTGCATTTTGTAGTTGAGCACGACAATTTTTCTTTGAGACTTTTTTCCTCCAGCCGTCATGTGGGGCCGCATGTGGAGCTCCGGACGCGGCTCCGGCAGCAGATCCGGCGGTGGAAGGGACCCGGAGCGCGAGCGGCGCGTCCGGTCCGACGGCGCGCGGAAGCGCAGGGCCCGGAAATGGACCAACCGTGGCCTGTCACTGCCGGCGAGCTTCCAGCGGAGCGAGACGGCGGAGTACGACCGCCGGCGCGCGTCCTTCTTCTCCGCGAGGTTCTCGTGTGCCGGGAGCTCATCCTCCTCCGGCGCGGGCCTTCTCCCCGTGAAGAGGGAGTGGTCGGACGACGAGGAGGAGCCAGCGTCGTTCGCCTTCGTCCCCGTGAAGGAGGAGCCGCTCCGCTCAGCCGCCGCGGAGTCGTCAGGCCCGAGGACTACGTCGCAGACGTCGACTTCGCGGCCGCCATCGCCGAGCGAAGCGTGCGCGAGGAGGCGGAGCGCCAGCGCCATGCCGAGTAGATCAAAGATCTTGAGTGGCGGCAGGCGGTCACCGCCAACGTCGCCACCAACGAGAAGGCCGAGGAGTGGTGCCGCATCCGCGCGGAGCAGGCGGCGAAGTACGTCGACCTGTGCAGCTTCGTCAAGGAGGATTGAGCGTCCGGCTCCTCCATGGCGTCGTCCATTTGCCGCGACCTCGCCGTCGTTTAGATCCGACCCCTCTAGTACTAGTTTAACGTAGTATGTAGTATAACTATGCTTGTAGTTTGTTGATCATGTGATGAACTATGTAGTATGTAATTATAACACCCTCGATGCGACTATAGCTCCCACGTGTCGAGGCACGACTTAGAGACATAATCGCATTGAAGGCATATGTCGCAAGTTAGGCAATCTTCACAAACATCCCATGTAATGTAATAATAAAAGGGGAGATACATAGTTGGCTTACACTCGCCACGTCAATCAAGTACATAAATAACATTACATCATCCAAACACTCATGGCCCAACTACGGCGCCAAAATCAAAGAGAACCCAACATGCGACACGGTCCCAATCACCCCCAACTGGGCACCACTACTGATCATCGGGAAAGGAGACATAGTAACGTTGAGAGTCTTCGTCGAACTCCCACTTGAGCTCACACGCGTCTCCTAGAGCGGAATCATCAGGCCATGCATCTGGTGTAATAGTAATCTGTGAGCCACAGAGACTCAGCAATCTCGCACCCTCGCGATCAAGACTATTCAAGCTTATAGGTAAGGCAAGGTAGAATATAAGTGGAGCTGCAGCAAGCGACTAGCAAGTATGGTGGCTAACTTATTCGCAAAGGAGAGCGGGAAGAGGAGGCAAAGCACGAGCGAGAAACTAGAGAGCAACCTGCGCAAACATTACTCCAACACCGTGTCCACTTCCCGGACTCCGCCGAGAAGAGGCCATCAAGGTAACACACTCGGTTGATTCATTTTAGCTTAATTAAGGTTCAAGTTATCTACAACCAGACATTAACAAACTCCCATCTGCCCATAACCGCGGGCACGGCTTTCGAAAGTTCAATCCCTGCAGGGGAGTCCCAACTTAGCCCATGACAAGCTCTCACGGTCAACGAAGGAATAGACCTCCTCCCAAGACGTTTCGATCAGACTCGGTATCTCGGTAACTCAAGACACTTCGACAGGTTAAAACAAGACCAGCAACACCGCCCGAATGTGCCGACAAATCCCGATAGGAGCTGCACATATCTCTTTCTCAGGGCACACTCAGATTCTCCTAGGTACGGGTAGGCCAGCCCAGAGTTGCCCCTGGTGGCCACCGGTAGCTGACAGGTGGACCAACACTCAGAGGAGCACTGGCCCGGGGGGGTTAAAATAAGATGACCCTTGAGTCTGCAGAACCCAAGGGAAAGAAAAGGGCTAGGTGGAGAATGGTAAAACCAAGGTTGAGCATTGCTGGAAAAGCTTTAATCAAGGCAAAATATCAAGGGGTTCCCATTATAACCCAACCGCGTAAGGAACACAAAATCCGGGAACATAACACCGATATGACAGAAACTAGGGCGGCAAGAGTGGAACAAAACACTAGGCGAGAGGCCGATCCTTCCACCCTTTACCAAGTATATAGATGCATTTAGATAACATAGCAATATAATGATATCCCAACAAGTAAATAAATGTTTCAACAAGGAACGGCCTCCAATCTTCACCTGCAACTAGCAACGCTATTAGAGGGGCTGAGCAAAGCGGTAACATAGCCAATCAACGGTTTGCTAGGACAATGGTGGGTTAGAGGTTTGACATGGCAATTTAGGAGGCTTGCAAGCAAGTGGTAGGCATCGTAACATTGGCATAGCAAAAGAGCGAGCAAACTAGCATAGCAAAGATAGTAGTGATTTCGAGGGTTTGATCATCTTGCCTGCATAGTTGTCAGAGTTGACTGGATCCTCGAAAGCAAACTCAACGGGCTCCTCGCTAGCGAACTTGTCTCCCGGCTCTACCCAAACAAAACAAACAAGCAACAAGGATACAATCAACCACGTGCAAGACCAAGCGATATGATGAAATGATGATATGCTATGCGGGATACGATGCGGGATGGCAAATGCATGATATGACAGGAAATGCATGAACCTGGCCTCAACTTGGAATTCCAAGTGTTCCACTGGAAAGATGAGATGAATTCTCTTGAAAACGATATAAAGAACGCCGGAATCGGAGTTACGGTTTGGAAATGGCAAGCGATTCAAAAATGACACCGGTCTGCGATTTACAGCAAGTAGGCATCTAAATGCAACGAGATGAACATGCTACAGCACTCAAACATGGCATCAAAATACATGGCAGGGAAGTATTCAAGATGATTAACAAAAGTCTAGCACTGAGATACGGCCAATTCATCCATTAGGAGGTCCAAACAAGCATGGCAAAAACGCAAATGGTAAAACAGATCTCAGACTTAGTGAAATTAACACTTGTCTGAAATTTCAGATCATATAGCCCTCTTCGGAGCAACAAAACAACATGCTACAGGACCTGAACATGACGAAGAAAGACATGGCATGGAGCTACTCAACAAGCTTAACAAAAGTCCCTTAGTGACCTTGAGACAAAAGGGATCACAAAATATACTAACAAGCACACGAACATAGCAAAAACATAATCAGTTTTCAGACTTAGTGAAAACTGGGACATGCTGAAACATAACTCACGAAGGCATGTTTACGAGCTCGATGCACTCACCACGGTGCAAGTCATGGCAAGACAAGCATACATCCCTTAAGAAGGCACAAAATTCAAGCAGGACATGGTAAGAACAATGGCATAGCATGCACGGATCAACTATAATAACATCGGCAAAATCACAAACAAGTTGACGATCTGCCCAGATTCGCAATGAAGCAAAAGTAGAGCTCGATTGACTCAAGCTAGGGTGCTCCATAATTGCCAACAAAGACATGGATGGATAGAGCACTACAATATTAACAAAACTCCCTTACTAATCATCCTCAAAAGAGTCACGGATCGCTAGAAAACAACATGATCATATGGCATCGTGAACTAAACAATCCCAGGACTTAGTGAAATTACTAAGTCCCTGAAAACAGAATTAGCAAGTGCACCACTTTGCAAGCTTGCACAAGTCACCACACACATCCTAAAAATATATGGGTTGCACCTATGGAAAGATGACAAAACCCTTAACAAAACACATGTAGAACTCACGGGCATAGCATGCACACAATAATCATGGCAAAAATGACAAAAGTGCTAAACGGAGTAACAGATCTGACAATTAACTCAAGTAGCCCTATTCTAACAGCATTTCGGGCATCAAGATGAGCTCAAATGAAAATGATGCAATGGAATGAAATGATGTACTCTCTAAGATGAACATTTTGATATGCTATATGCCCAAATCGGAGTTACGGATGCAAAGTTACAGGGCCGCGAATAGGGGCATATGAACTAAAAAATATCCGGGACTTGGTGAAAAAAACTACCCCTAGGGTTTACTATAGCAATCCCGATCCAGATCGGATCTCGCGACACTGTAGCTGGCCGGACCCGAGTTCACCGGAGCCGGCGTGGAGGAGGGGGGAGGCGGCCGGCGAGGGCGCGGTCGCCGTTGGCCGAGGCGGCGGCGGCGAGCGGAACTGGGACGACGCCGGCGAGCTCCTGCGGCGGCTCGGGGCGGCGACCCCAACGACGAGGCGGCGGCGAACCAGGACGGCGGCGGCGGACGGCTGGGGGGCGACGGCCGGGCGGGGCGGCGGCGGCGGCGGAGGCGGAGGCGGCGGCGGCGGCGGAGGCGGCGGCCGGGCCGAGGAGGGAGGCGGCGCGGGGCGGCCGGCTCGCGGGCTCGCGGGGGCCTCGCCTAGGCCGGGCGGGCCGGCGGCGGTGGGAGGTGGCGGCCGCCACGTGTCGACGCGCGGGTGGCTGGAGGCGGCGGGCGGACGCTGTCCGGCCCCGTCCGGACACGTCCGGCGGCGGCGGCGGATGGATCTAGGGTTTAGGGGGGAGGGGAGACCCGTGAATTTCGGAGGGGGGTGTATATATAGGCATAGAGGGAGCTAGGAGAGTCCAAATGAGGTGCGGTTTTCGGCCACGCCATGGTGATCGAACGCTCTAGGACATGGAGCAGAGTTTGGTGGGTTTTGGGCCAAATTGGAGGGGTGTTGGGCTGCAACACACACGAGGCCTTTTCGGTCCCTCGGTTAACCGTTGGAGTATCAAACGACGTCCAAATGGTACGAAACTTGACAGGCGGTCTACTGGTAGTAAACCAAGGCCGCTTGGCAAGTCTCGGTCCAATCCGGAAATGTTTAATCCCCACACACGAAAGAAAGCTAGAAATGACCACCGGAGGAGAACGAAGCGCCGGAATGCAAAACGGACAACGGGAAAAATGCTCGAATGCATGAGACGAACACGTATGCAAATGCAATGCACATGATGACATGATATGAGATGCATGACAACGACAACAACACACGGAGACAAAAACCCGAGCCCGAGAAAATAAATATAACTTAACGCCGAAAACGGCAAGAGTTGGAGTACAAATAGGGAAATTTACATCCGGGGTGTTACAGTAATGAACTATGTTTGTGCAATTTCTCCTGCGAAAGTGTTTTTTTAAATTACACATGTTTAGATACGGGTTCTGTTCGACCGCGCTAGTTTTCGACTCGCAAACGCGTTTTACGGGTCGATTTTTTGTGGGGTCTGCTAGAGTTGCTCTTAGTCACGCGGCTACTTCCTGCTAGCGCCAACCCTGGCAGTGGTAGAGACACGGGGTGCTAGCAGGGACCATGGTCCGTAACATAATGAATCTGTTATCAAATTACTAATAAACATGCAGAATTAAAACTTTTATACTGCTAAATATCTACTGCACTAAATGGTCTTATATTTCTTTTAAGTTTTGGCCCTACCCAACCTATTTTAATAGCACTTGCCCCTACCCTCACCCCAATCTGAATTTTCTATCTCTGCCATTGGTTTCTTGGACGGTCGCATGTTATTAGGATGACTAGTAGACTGCTCATGCATTGCTACATGCCGGAAATGAATATGTAAACAATGCTCAATTTATAGCTGCAATCATCTTCCGTTGTAAACGTTGCCGCGGGCCTCGTTGTAAGATTTTTTTTCAGGTTTCTTGCTCCTCCATTTTATAGCTGCAATCATCTTCTATTCCTACACATGCTTCCAATCGTATGTTTTGGATACCTCCAGATCGAATGCAGCCCAATTATTTCTATCCTTATCTTTCTTCTCGCGGAGGCAGCATCTCCTTAACCATCAGTGAAAAACAAAGTGGCCTATCTATTGTCGTCCCTCCTCCCCATTCACCTTTATCTCTTTTTTTGAAACGAGACAAAAGACTTGCCATTTTCATTGATTAGAGAGTGAGAATTGCACGTTAATTGACTAGAAACCAGGCTAAACCGATATTTCCAACCCACATAACATACACAAGCCAACCTGGCTATCGACATAGAACATAAAGCTATAAAGAGGAAAAGACATCTGGCGAGTAGTCGCAAGCGTCATCGTCATCACCGGTTACCTCCAAACGAGCAACTCCGACTTCACCATAGACCTTCATCGTCGAAGCCAACCCCGCAAGCAGATGCACCGAAACCATGACGACACATGCCAACAGAAGGCCACACGCGCAAACAACCGACAACTCCGACTCTGACGACGAGCATCACAAGGGAAATGTGCAGGACTTGCGGCGTTGCATCTTTGACTTCAAAGCAACCAAACAACCAGCGAAAGAGCACCTCGGACACGTCGAGAAGATCTGACTACCGAAGCCCGAGCCACGAACGAAGCTCCTCTCGACTCCATCATCGTTGCCAAACAGACACCATCGCCCCCAAAATGGCTGCCTCAACAAACTACACAGCGAAGATGCCGCAAAGTATGCAGCGAACATGCCGCCATCCACCAGTCTCCGGGTAGTGGCTGACTCTGAGACGATTCCCCAAAGAAGGAAGAAGACGTGAAGGCCCCTTTGTCGCCCGATCCTGAGGATCTGAGCTTTCCCTCCAGAGACAAGGCCACGGGGACGGGCCGAGAGGAGCACCACACAGCAACAACGCTTCCAAGAAAGAGCACGACGCCCACGGGCATCGCCGTCACCGGACCCGGCAAAGGCCAAACATAGGATTTCTTCCGGAGATACTCAACCATCAACTGCTCGCACCAGCACAACAAACAAACCCATCCTGCCGAGGCCGACAATGAACTTGTCATGGGATTCCACGATGCACCACGTCTAGACGCACGCACCACCCCCCCCAGCCAAAGCTGCTAACACCAAATCCGGGGCCATCGCTCTAGAAGCCTCCACCATGCCACAACCACGCCGGGCTAGCAAGATGGCCAGATTCGTCGCACCAAGCCTGGAGGGGGGCCGCCACCCTGCCCCATCCCACAAAGTAGATCTGTAGGGCCGAAGCCTGAGCAACCCGTAGCAGCCGCAACCCCACCCTTGGAGTGGGTGGCAAGTAGCCAACCGTCAGATCCACACGCCAGTAGCCGCCGGAGCGCTGCCAACCGCCACGCCGTCCCTGCCAGATGTCATCGAGGCGCCCCAAGGATGCTCCCCAAGCAACATGAAGAAGGACACCCATCTCCCGGTTGCCTCGTCGTCGCCCACGCAGCCGAAGGGGACCGCCGCATCTGCAGTCACACCGACCAAACCAACGTCGCGACCAACCTCAGGGCCGCCGCCGCGAGCTCCCAGCATCGTTGTCAGAACGACGTATGGGTGCCCCGCCGCCGCCACGCAAGCGCCAGAGGCAGTGGCGGGAGGCCGCTAGATTTGTCCTATCCTCTGGCGGCTAGGTTTGGTGCCCTGGTGCCGCCAGGAGCGGCACTCGAGCGGGGTCTTTTCTCTATGGGACCAAATTTTACCTCTATGTTTTCATCCGCCCTTACTATAGTATTATTGTCAATCCCAAACTTTATCTTCTCGTTTTACCATCATTTGACGTTTTTATTTTCAACTTTAGGAAATCAATGAAATGGTCCTCATGTACTGCGAAAGATGGTATATTGTCTGCTTTAAAAATGAAACAGTTCTCACGGGCACTGTCGTGGATCTAAGACTGACAGTAGAATGGGGGGTAGGTATGAGGAGGCAAGATCCTAGCTATGGTGAAGTTGTACACACGAGTTTTACGAGTTCAGACCCTTCTCGGAGGAAGTAACAACCCTACATCTCGGTGCCCAGAGGCGGCCGACCGGATTATGTATGCGTGTGTTTACGGGGGGTGCCAACCCTTGTGCCAGTGGAGGGGGTGGCTTATATAGAGTGCGCCAGTACCCTAGCCAGCCCACGTTACAAGGGGTTTAAGGTACATCAAGAGGGGGGCATTACTGGTAACGCTAGCATTTAAGTGACATAAATGCTTATTAAGTCTATGAAGTAAACGTCCGACCGTTGTCGTGCAGAGTGACTTTAGGTCTTCTGCTGTCGACTAATAATTGTTGTGGTCGAGTGACTTTGAATCTTCCGAGTGGAATGCCTTGTAGTCGAGTGGATGATGCTATCCCTTGAATGCTTCTAGTTTTAAGATGGTGTCCTAGGGGAGGGTGTCTAGGTCAGGCCTATGACCCTACCCTAGGTACATAGCTTCATCATTAGCCCCAAAATGGTTCAGGGTTTGAGTGGAGAAGGAGTTGAGAACACCTCCGATTCAATTTTCGCGCTTCGGAAGCGTCTTATTGGGAGCAAATGAGCAATCATGATGACTTAAACTTCTTTTTCAGTCGCCTTGATCCATTCTTGGTTCTGTCGAGTGAACTTTTACTGCGATGCTTCGAGTACTGATATGGGAAAAATCTTCCGTCTGACAGGTTGCTCGCTGCTCGCGGATATTATGGGATTCGAATTTTGGGGAAGCGCGCGGGGCGGAGGAGGCCGCGGTAATCGGACGGGATTAGGCAGGGCCGCCTCGATCACCACGCCACCTTTTTCGCCACGTATCTCGCGCGTGACTGTTGTGGGATTTGATAAGATCGTCCGGATCCATAGGTCAGCCACTCGGAAACGGCCTCATATAAGGTGCCGGATTGGGTTTTTTTGCACAGTGCGTTCCCATTCTTCTTCTTTCTCCCCCGCTTTCTCCGCCACATCCACCTCTGCTCCCGGTGCCACAGCTCTGTTCGAGCTTCGCCCGCTGCAATGGGGAAGGAGAAGACGGTGGCTTTGGAGCGCGCAAAGAAGGCAACGGTGAAGGCGAAGGGGAAGAAGTCCAGCCGGGGCAGATCTTTGTCGAGGTCCGGCCTGCCGCGCGGCTGGATCCAGGGCGACTGGATTCGGTCGACGATTCGTTAGGACAACATCGACGATATGGTCGAGGGGGACTGATTCCCCACGAATCGGCGCGGCTCTCAGAGGACGAGACCGAACTGCATGCGTGGGAGGGTGAGTGCGTTCTCCTCGCCACCCATGTTGACCGTGGATTTTCCTTGCCTCCCCATCCTTTTTTTCGAGGCTTCTTGAACTTCTTTGGAGCACAACTCCACCACTTTTCTCCCTACACCATCGTGTACCTCGCTGCCTACGTGTCCATGTGCGAGAACTTCTTAGGTTGTAGGCCACACTAGGGCCTTTTCAAGCAAATTTTCACGTGTCGTTCCCAGTCGATCAAGAAGGCCAACCCGAGTGATGAGAGGATGCACGTGATCCAGATGTGCGGGGGTCTTGGGATTCAAATGAGAGGTAAAAGCACTTTCACAGCCATGATCCTTCCCGAGTCAGTCCGAGGATGGCAGTCGACCTGGTTCTATTGCAAAGACCAGCCGACTCCAGGTCAATTAACCGGACTTCCACCCTTCTCTATGACTCGGGTCGAAAAGCCCTCTGCCTTGAAAGTGATCCCGGAGGAGAAGGCATAGGTGAAGGTGTTGGTCGAGCGGGTGGTCCAACTCATCCGTGATGGCGTGACAGGCATGGATCTGCTGTAGGTCTTCCTTAAATGACGCATTCAGCCGCTTCAAGCTTGAGATCATCCGATGTGGATGTATTCGAGCATTGATGATTCCACTCGTATCCACCCAGAAGAGGTCGACGAGGACATGGTGGAGAAGTGGCTAAGAGGTATCACTGGCAAGAAGGATAACCCCATGGGGTCTAGGAGAGTCCCTCTATTCGACAACTCGCGCCAACCAGACAAGGTCCAACTCTGAACTGCCGAGTGTTCGCTTGATTTGTCATTTAACTGATTGTTGTCAACCAATTGATTTCTGCTTCGCTTGTTGTCTTTCAGGCCCTTATTGAGATGTACTCGATGCCCAACGGGGAGCAGGAGCAGGATCCGGAGGGGGAGGCGAGCGGAGGTGAGAGCGGCGAGTGGCACTCTGATGAAGAGGAGGACGAGGAGAGTGACGACCTGAGTGATGAAGAAGAGGTCGACTCACCTCCCCGTAGGGAAAAACGATCCAAGCAGGCTCACGACCCAGCAAGCATCCCTGACAAAGCGACCATACCGATTGGACAGTCGTCGAAGCACCCTCGGACGTCTTCTCCAGTGCCGACTGAGAGGACACTGAAGCAACCAAAAGATGCACCGTCTCCAGCACCGACTGAAAAGGCGCCGAAACAACTGAAAGTTGCGTCGTCAAAACCGCCGAAGGCCTTGCCCAAGATCAAAGTGGCCATTCCTAGTGTTTCCGGGTAATAATCAGACCTGATTTCTTGGTTTACTACGAGTCAAATTTTGGTCGACCCACCGTGATAGGCATGACCGGCTGAATCTTGAAATTTGCAGTGCTGCTACCTCCGGGACTTCCACCCACAAGTATGAAGATGATGAAATGGAAGACGCAATCACTTCCAACCCGGGTATAACTTCTCGTAATCCTGTCTTCAATTACTCGGTCGATTAAATTCTGACGATTAATCTGGAGTCGACTGATCTTTTTGCAGCTCCTCCCAATGTCATTGAACTTCCAGATGACGACGAGGACGTGCCGCTGAGGGCTAGGAGGAACAAAAAGGCATCAGCTGGCAAGACATCCCAATCAGTGCTGGCGGCAGAGCCAGCGGTTCAACAGCCTGAAGATGTGACTCGGGCTTCTGTTACTTTTACTGATCCAGTATCGAGTGAACGCCCCACATCGTCGACTGTGCCAGTGCTTGCTTCCACCGTCCAGCTTCATGCCTCGGAACTTCCAGCTGTCGTGTATGGACCGTCAGTCCCATTCTTCACTACTCATCATGTTCCGTAAAGCCAGGCGGACGCCGCTGCAGAAGCCATTTGCCAAGCTGGCTTGATGATGGAGCGAGTGAAGGTGGTGCACGAAAACAGTCAGGCTGCGTACGACGCCAGTGCGGCCCTTCGAGCCAATGTCCAGGTAAGTTGGCTTCCGACTGAACTTGTTCTGTTAGGATATGCTACCTGAAAACTTTTCTCCGTGCAATCTCTTGTGATCCTACACTTCGCATATGCGCACCCAGTGGGTGTTTGGCATCTTTGTTGTTTTCACTCTTCCACTCGGTCTGGGCGGACCATGTCGAGCGGAATCTGAACCAGTGGGGGCACACTAAGTGCACCAATTGGGTGTAGTCCCCGAGACCGCAGTCGACTGTTGGCAGTCGGTTGGGGTCTGAGTATTTCTTTCTCTTTTTTTCTCTTCCACTAGGTCTAGGCGGACCATGTCGAGTGGAATCTGAATCAGTGGGGGCACGACAAGTGCACCCACTAGGTGTAGTCCCCGAGACTACTGTAGGATGTTTGATTCACTTGGAAGTTTTATTCACTCGGAAGTAAATTATCTTTGATCTTGTCCATTGACATGTCTTTTGCTCATTGTAGAAATCATGTGCGCTTATCTCCAAGTTTGCTGAATTCGAGGAAAAACAGAGACAACTCAACCTTGACTTGGAGCTGGCCCATCAGAACATGAAAAAGGCTAAAGATGAAGTGGCTGGTACGGAAGGTAACGACCCATCGACTGTTTATTTTGACTTCAGTTATCTCTTCGTTCTTCTGTCTGACCTGAGTGTATATCTTGCAGAGAAAATGAGGCTGGCTCTGGCGAAGAAGGACCTCGATCTTGCAGCTGCACAAAAGGAGGCTCAGGAGAAGACTGCACTTGCTGACAAAAAGCTGGCCTCGGTCGGTGCGCTAGAGGAGGAAATCACTAAGCTGAAGACGTCTCTTACCGAGTCCAACCGAGAGGCGACTCGTCTGAAGAAGGATAAAGTGACTCTGAACGAGCAACTGGAAAGCATGTCTCGTCGAAGAAACGGCCTGGAAGCTTATATGAAAGCACTCGCCAAGAAGCTCTTCCTTATGCTCGAAGGTACTTTTCTTTATCCGACTAATTCACTTTTTGCAACTCATCATGAACTAGTAGACTCATTAACTCCTTGAATCTGCAGAATTCTACCAAAACTTTGAAGAGGAAATTGGGCGAATCGAGACAGGCTTGGACCCTATCCTTTCTCCAGTCGGCGATGAGGCTGCCATGAACGTGCTCCGATTGGAATCTTGTTTTGCCAGCGTTACAAGCTATCTTGCTCGCCTGAAGGTGGCGGTGTCGCGCATTGATACATCACTCTGGCCAATGGCAACGTTTCAAAATGACCTCGAGTCTCTGATGACTCGGCTCAATGAGGTTCCTGGTCAAGTGCAGGAATGGAAGAAGTCTTCTGCCCGATGCGGTGTTGATGTGGCTCTGTCGCTGTTTAGGGTCCACTGCAAAGAAGCTCGAGAAGAGAAGCTGGCGGCAATCAAGGTTGCCAACACCAAAAGGCATGACTTCCAATCCTTCATGGAAACCTTCATTGCTGCTGCCACTCAGATCGCTGGCGGAATTTATCTGGACGAGTTCGTTGAGCCTGCAAGCCCTCCACCTGCAGAGTGAAAAAACTTCATACCTCGCCTTAAATTTGCCTCAGAATGCCGAGTGATTTTGTAAACGTTAAACTCCTTTGGGCTTGATGCCCGAGTACTTTTATCTTCGTTCTGGAACTTTAGGATTTATCTGAACTTGGTTTATCTTCTGAATGTGCTTGCGTTTACCTTCGAGTGGAACTTGTTCTTCACTCAGAATATTCTTTGTACTTGAGATGCAGTTCTGAGGAAGATGTCCCAGTTGACCTGCACTTCGTCGTCCTTGCGGATGAGGATGGAGCGCACGTTGTATTTGTGACGTAACTCCGAAGAGAAGGTTGCAGTCGACCCGCACCTCATCGTCCTTGCGGATGGGGATGGAGTGCACATTGTATTTGTGGCGCAGCTCCGAAGAGAAGGTTGCAGTCGACCTATACCTCATCATCCTTGCGTATGAGGATGGAGCACACATTGTATTGTGGCGCAGCTCCGAGGAGAAGGTTGCAGTCGACCTGCACCTCATCGTCCTCGCGGATGGGGATGTGTTTCAAACTTAGGCGAGTACTGGATTGCAGCTAAGCCCCCGAGTGAGGGTTGCTCATCGCTCGGTAGGATTTTCTAAAGTTAGGCGAGTACTGGACTACAGCTAAGCCTCTGAGTGAGAGGGTTGCTCACCACTCGGTGGGATTTTTTAAACTTAGGCGTGTACTGGACTGTAGCTAAGCCTCTGAGTGAGAGGGTTGCTCACCACTCAGTAGGATTTTTTAAACTTAGGCAAGTACTGGACTGCAGCTAAGCCCCCGAGTGAGAGGCTTGCTCACCACTCGGTAGGATTTTTTAAACTTAGGCGAGTACTGTACTGCAGCTAAGCCCCCGAGTGAGAGGTTTGCTCACCACTCGGCAGGATTTTTTAAACTTAGGCGAGTACTGGACTGCAGCTAAGCCCCCGAGTGAGAGGCTTGCTCACCACTCGGCATGATTTTTTAAACTTAGGCGAGTACTGGACTACAGCTAAGCCTCTGAGTGAGAGGGTTGCTCACCACTCAGTAGGATTTTTCAAACTTAGGCGAGTACTGGACTGCATCTAAGCCTCTGAATGAGAGGGTTGCTCACCACTCAGTAGGATTTTTCAAACTTAGGAGAGTACTGGACTGCAGCTAAGACCCCGAATGAGAGGCTTGCTCACCACTTGGTAGGATTTTTTAAACTTAGGCGAGTACTGGACTGCAGCTAAGCCCCCGAGTGAGAGGCTTGCTCACCACTCGGTAGGGTTTTTTAAACATAGGCGAGTACTGGACTACAGCTAAGCCCCCGAGTGAGAGACTTGCTCATCACTCGGTAGGATTTTTTAAACTTAGGCGAGTACTGGACTGCAGCTAAGCCTTTGAGTGAGAGGGTTGCTCACCACTCAGTAGGATTTTTCAAACTTAGGCAAGTACTGGACTACAGCTAAGCCCCTGAGTGAGAGGCTTGCTCACCACTCCGTAGGATTTTTTTAAACTTAGGCGAGTACTGGACTGCAGCTAAGCCCCCGAGTGAGAGACTTGCTCATCACTTGGTAGGATTTTTCAAATTTAGGAGAAACGGATTCGCATCGAAGCCTCCGAGTGAGAGGCTTGCTCATCACTCGGTAGGATTTTTCAAACTTAGGCGAAACGGATTCGCAGCTAAGCCTCTGAGTGAGAGGCTTGCTCACCACTCGGTAGGATTTTTCAAACTTAGGCGAAACGGATTCACATCTAAGGAACCCACTGGGGGATTTAGAACATATAAAAAAGGAACAACAATCATTTAAGAGACTGTAAAACCGTGTCTACGATAATCAAACTAAAGGGTATTTCTTATTGCATCTCAACAGTCTGAATGCTTAAGTGTAAAAGGGGCGGAGCAGCTCCGCGTTCCAAGCGCGTGGCTCGTCTTTCTTGTGCTTGACGTTGTATAAGTGGTATGCTCTATTGTGAAGCACTCTGGTGATAATGAAGGGGCCTTCCCAAGTAGGACCAAGCTTGTGTAGTTTCTGCTGATCCACTCGAAGAACCAAGTCTCCTTCTTGAAATGCTCGACCCCTCACATTTCTGGCGTGGAATCGACGCAGGTCTTGCTGATAAATGGTCGACCGGATCAGGGCCATCTCTCTTTCCTCTTCCAGGAGATCAACTCTGTCTTGTCGAGCCTGTTCTGCTTCATCTTTTCAGAAAAGCTCGACTCTGGGTGCGTTGTGAAGCAAGTCACTCGGAAGAACAGCTTCAGCTCCATAAACCAGGAAGAATGGAGTTCAGCCAGTCGACTAATTAGGAGTTGTCCTCAAGCCCCAAAGCACTGACGGAAGTTCGTCGACTGATACGTCTCCAATGTATCTATAATTTTTTTATTGCTCCATGCTATATTATCTACTGTTTTGGACATTATTGGGCTTTATTATCCACTTTTGTATTATTTTTGGGACTAACCTATTAACCGGAGGCCCGGCCCAGAATTGCTGGTTTTTTTACCTATTTTAGGGTTTCGAAGAAAAGGAATATCAAACGGAGTCCAAACGGAATGAAACCTTCGGGAACGTGATTTTCTCAACAAACAAGACCCGGGAGACTTGGACCCTACGTCAAGAAAGAAAAGAGGAGGCCATGAGGTAGGGGGCGCGCCTACCCCCCCCCCAGGCGCGCACTCTACCCTCGTGGGCCCCATGTTGCTCCACCGACGTACTCCTTCCTCCTATATATACCTACGTACCCCCAAACGATCAGAAACGGAGCCAAAACCCTAATTCCACCGCCGTAACTTTCTGTATCCACGAGATCCCATCTTGGGGCCTGTTCCGGAGCTCCGCCGGAGGGGGCATCGATCACGGAGGGCTTCTACATCAACACCATAGCCCCTCCGATGAAATGTGAGTAGTTTACCTCAGACCTACGGGTCCATAGTTAATAGCTAGATGGTTTCTTCTCTCTTTTTGGATCTCAATACAATGTTCTCCCCCTCTCTTGTGGAGAACTATTCGATGTAATCTTCTTTTTGCGGTGTGTTTGTTGAGACCGACGAATTGTGGGTTTATGATCAAGTCTATCTATGAATAATATTTGAATCTTCTCTGAATTCTTTTATGTATGATTGGTTATCTTTGCAAGTCTCTTCGAATTATCAGTTTGGTTTGGCCTACTAGATTGATCTTTCTTGCAATGGGAGAAGTGCTTAGCTTTGGGTTCAATCTTGCGGTGTCCTTTCCCAATGACAGTAGGGGCAGCAAGGCACGTATTGTATTGTTGCCATCGAGGATAACAAGATGGGGTTTTTATCATATTGCATGAGTTTATCCCTCTACATCATGTCATCTTGCTTAAGGCGTTACCCTGTTTTCATTAACTTAATACTCTAGATGCATGCTGGATAGCGGTCGATGAGTGGAGTAATAGTAGTAGATGCAGGCAGGAGTCGGTCTACTTGTCTCGGACGTGATGTGCCTATATACATGACCATACCTAGATATTCTCATAACTATGCTCAGTTCTGTCAATTGCTCAACAATAATTTGTTCACCCACCGTAGAATACTTATGCTCTCGAGAGAAGCCACTAGTAAACCTATGGCCCCCGGGTCTATCTTCATCATATTAATCTCCTACTACTTAGTTATTTCCTTTTGTTGGGGAACGTAGCAGAATTTTAAAATTTTCTACGCATCACCAAGATCAATCTATGGAGTCATCTAGCAACGAGGGAGAGAGGAGTGCATCTACATACCCTTGTAGATCGCGAGTGGAAGCGTTCAAGAGAACGGGGTTGATGGAGTCGTACTCGTCGTGATCCAAATCAGCGATGACCTAGCGACGAACGGACGGCACCTCCGCACTCAACACGCGTACGGTTGGGAAGACGTCTCCTCCAACTTGATCCAGCAAGGGGGAAGGAGAGGTTGATGGAGATCCAGCAGCACGACGGCGTGGTGGTGGAAGCAACAGTGATCTCGGCAGGGCTTCGCCAAGCTCAGGGAGAGGGAGAAGTGTCACGGGGGGGAGAGGGAGGCGCCAGGGGCTGGGGTGCGGCAGCCCTCCCTCCCCCACTATATATAGGACCCCTAGGGGGGCGCCGGCCCTAGGAGATGGGATCTCCAAGGGGGGTGGCGGCCAAGGGGGGTGGAGTGCCCCCCAAGCCAAGTGGGGCGCCCCCCACCCCTAGGGTTTTCAACCCTAGGCGCAGGGGGAGGCCCATGGGGGGCGCACCAGCCCACTAGGGGCTGGTTCCCTTCCCACTTCAGCCCATGGGGCCCTCCGGGATAGGTGGCCCCACCCGGTGGACCCCCGGGACCCTTCCGGTGGTCCCGGTACAATACCGATTACCCCGGAAACTTTCCCGATGGCCGTAACTTGACTTCCTATATATAAATCTTCACCTCCGGACCATTCCGGAACTCCTCATGGCATCCGGGATCTCATCCGGGACTCCGAACAACTTTCGGGTTACCGTATACTAATATCTCAACAACCCTAGCGTCACCGAACCTTAAGTGTGTAGACCCTACGGGTTCGGGAGACACGCAGACATGACCGAGACGACTCTCCGGTCAATAACCAACAGTGGGATCTGGATACCCATGTTGGATCCCACATGCTCCTCGATGATCTCATCAGATGAACTATGATGTCGAGGATTCAATCAATCCCGTATACAATTCCCTTTGTCAATCGGTATGTTACTTGCCCGAGACTCGATCGTCGGTATCCCAATACCTTGTGCAATCTCGTTACCGGCAAGTCACTTTACTCGTACCGTAATGCATAATCCCGTGATCAACCACTTGGTCACATTGAGCTCATTATGATGATGATTACCGAGTGGGCCCAGAGATACCTCTCCATCATACGGAGTGACAAATCCCAGTCTCGATTCGTGCCAACCCAACAGACACTTTCAGAGATACCCATAGTGCACCTTTATAGTCACCCAGTTCCGTTGTGATGTTTGGCACACCCAAAGCACTCCTACAGTATCCGGGAGTTGCACAATCTCATGGTCTAAGGAAATGATACTTGACATTCGGAAAAGCTATAGCAAACGAACTACACGATCTTTAAGCTATGCTTAGGATTGGGTCTTGTCCATCACATCATTCTCCTAATGATGTGATCCCGTTATCAATGACATCCAATGTCCATAGTCAGGAAACCATGACTATCTTTTGATCAACGAGCTAGTCAACTAGAGGCTCACTAGGGACGTGTTGTGGTCTATGTATTCACACATGTATTACGATTTCTGGATAACACAATTATAGCATGAACAATAGACAATTATCATGAACAAGGAAATGTAATAATAACCATTTTATTATTGCCTCTAGGGCATATTTCCAACAGTCTCCCACTTGCACTAGAGTCAATAGTCTAGTTACATTGTGATGGATCGAACACCCATAGGGTCCTGGTGTTGATCATGTTTTGCTCTAGGGAGATTTTTAGTCAACGGATCTGCCACATTCAGGTCCGTATGTACTTTACAAATATCTATGTCTCCATTTTGAACACTTTCACGAATGGAGTTGAAGCGACGCTTGATATGCCTGGTCTTCCTGTGAAACCTGGGCTCCTTGGCAAGGGCAATAGCTCCAGTGTTGTCACAGAAGAGAGTCATCGGGCCCGGCGCATTGGGAATGACTCCTAGGTTGGTAATGAACTCCTTCACCCAGATTGCTTCTTGTGCTGCCTCTGAGGCTGCCATGTACTCCGCTTCACATGTAGATCCTGCCACAACGCTTTGCTTGCAACTGCACCAGCTTACTGCCCCACCATTCAAAATATACACGTATCCGGATTGTGACTTAGAGTTGTAAGTGCATCTAGTGCCACCCCTAGTTGGTTTTGGAGTATTTACGACAAACCTGGTTGAGGGACTAATGTGTTTGTGAGAATTGCAGGATAACACAGGTAGAAGTCCCTCATTGATTCGGTTTTCCTACCAGAGATGACCCCTAAAAATGAATGAAGACATTGAAGTCAAAGGTGGTATGTGAAGACATTCACATTGAAGACTATGACAAGAGAAGACATCGCATGAAGACTATGGAGCGCGAAGACTTAGTTGTTTCGTCGTTCTTTTTCTTCTTTGTTGAGTCATAGGAACCACCGTACTGTTAAGTGGGGTCCATGTGAACCAGTCAGAATGACTGAAGTGATGCTTAACCAAAATCCTATGTCTTCGAGTGAATACTATGAGAGCAAATCTTGTCCAGAGTTGGATAAGTCAGCTTTGCTTGTAGCCCAAGTAAAGTTGCCGTGTGTGTTTGAAATCTGACCGTTGGAACACGTGTCTGTTCCTTAGTGAGCAAGGGTCATTTCAGACAAATCATGTTGGGTTGCCTAGTGGCTATAAATAGCCCACCCCCTACAACCATAAACGGTTGGCTGCTCAGAGTTAGTGCACGGCTTTTGTCGTTTGAGAGCAACCCACCTCGAAGCCTTTGAGAGAGAATTCCTTGCGAGGATAAAGCCCTAAACACCCAGAGCCAAAGAGTGTTAGGCATCACTTAAGTCTTCCTGTCTGTGTGATCTGAAGACTTATTACACTTGAGGGCTGTGAATCCTCCAGCCGGTTAGGCGTCGCGTTTTGAGCATCCAAGAGTCATTGTGGATCGCCGGTGAACGAAGACTGTGAAGGTTTGGAAGTCTACCTTGAAGACTTACCAGAGTGATTGGGCGAGGACTGGGTGTCCTTAGCTCAAGGGGAATAAGGTGAAGACGAGGTCTTCTGAGTTGAATCTCAGCCTCCCTAACCAGATGTACAGTTGTCACAGCAACTGGAACTGGTCCAACAAATCATTGTCTTCAACGAGTCACTGGTTTCATCCTTCCCTTCCCTTTACTTACTGTTGGTCCTTGTGAAGTCATTGTATGATTGCTTTATCTTTTGTCTGCACTGAGTGACTGCTTGTTCTGATTGGCTTCACAATATCTTCCTACCTGATCTTTACTGCCTAGCTGCTATTAGTCATTGTGCTTTCACTCCATTGAATACTTGACTATGGTTTGCCTAGTGTAGTCTACCTTCCACTGCATGGTAATAGGTTTATTTCTATCATTTGTCTTCGAAACTTCCATGTTTTGAAGACTTTCATAAAAATCGCCTATTCACCCCCCCTCTAGTCGATCACTAGCACTTTCAATTGGTATCAGAGCAAGGTACTCCCTTGTTCTGTGTGATTCGGTTTAACCACTTGGAGTTTTAGCTATGTCGACTGCAGGGATAATCAAAGTCTCTGCTACGTGCCCCGTCTTCGATGGAACTGAATATCCCTACTGGAAGAATAAGATGCGCATGCATCTTGAAGCCATTGATGTCGACCTATGGTATGTCGTCAAGAATGGCGTTCCCAAGGCTGGTGAAGGTGTCTGTCGGATTTCGGGTTCCGGCAGACCCTTGAGGTTCGAACACTGGGGTGCGCGCAGAGATTTCGCCTCCTACCTACCTGCACCCCTCTGCCATGCTAAGATCTAAACTAAGGAAAGAACAACACAAGAGACACAGGGTTTATACTGGTTCGGGCCACCGTTGTGGTGTAATACCCTACTCCAGTGTGTGGTGTGTGGATTGCCTCTTGGGCTGATGATGATGAACAATACAAGGAAGAACAGCCTCGCGAGGGTCTGTTCTTGGCTGAGGCGATGAACTGCTGGGAGGAGTTCAGCCACCTTTCTCTCTCTCCCTCTCTCTCTCTCTGCTCTGACCGACCCTTCTAACGAGCCTCTTCCTTCCTACCTCTCTTTTTCGTCCTCCCCTCTTGTCTTCGTCCTCTCTTCCCAGCTATGTGGGTGGCTGGTCCTATTTATAGAGGCCCTGGTCCTCTCCCCAAATATTGAGCGGGAAGGGAGCCAACAATGGCGGGCTAATTTGAAGGGGGACAGCAAGTATCAACTATCCTGACAAAAGTAGTCTTCGCCTGCGCAAAGCTCTGGTGATGACGCCGTCTTGGGCTCCACAGTGACCTCCGTCTCGTAGTCCTCCTGGTCTTGGTCTCGTTGCACCGAAATGGCAACCTTTGCCTGATGCCTCGGTACTCCGTGGCTGCGCTTGCCCCCTTTGCACCAAAGAGGAAAGGAGGACGCTGCGCGGGCTGGCACCCGCCTAGCACCCTGAGTTGTCATGGCTTGCGTCATGGGCATCTCGTGAGGTACCCTGCCTTGATCTCTCCGCCTCCTCGTGAGCCAGCCTGATGAGGCCGTGCCTGAGGAAGCTTCGCGTCGTCCGCCTCGCGAGGCTTGGCCCCTCGCGAGGGTCTTGGGTTTGTGTTGGTGAAGATGGGCCGTGCTGGGCCCCCTTTTGAGCCATGCCGCAGGCAGGCAAGTCTGGGGACCCCCGTTCCCAGAACGCCGACAGTAGCCCCCGGGCCCAAGGCGCGCCCGGACTTGGCCGTGCAGGGAGGCGGAAGGGCAAGAGCAAAGCGCCGCGGGCCCTAACAGCCTGTGGCCTTGGGCGCCGCGTGGCGGTTGACTGGACGTGGGCGCCTCAGTAATCACGCGAGTTGATAAAGGAGTGGCATCCGCTTAGGCCCTGCTTCTTACTTTCTTCGGTTGCTGCTCAGATCCCCTTTCTTGTGCCTCTCCTCCCTTCCTCCGAGATTTCCAGATCTGCTCTGATCGCGCGGCCTAGGGAGCCATGGCGCCTCGTCAGCCCCGGCCACAGCTTGGTACTCGTCTGCCCTGGACTCGCCGAACGAGTCAGAGGCGGGCCTTGCCCGGTTGCGCCGGATGGCGACGGCGTGGGGCATCGACGGGAATAAGGTGTTCAAGGCCGGCTCCGCCACCCCTGAGGGTCAAAGGAGCACCTTCTATCCGCTCTTCGTAAGTGCCATTTTTGCTGGCCTAGTGCCTCCCTTCTCCGAGTTCTTCTTCTCTGTCCTCCGCCATTACAAGCTACAGGCTCTACATCTCCATCCCAACTCCGTCCTTCTCCTGGCAATCTTTTCTTATTATTGCGAAGCACATGTTGGGGTGCAGCCCTTAGTGGCCTTGCTGCGCCACTACTTCTACCTCCGAACCTCTCGTGGGACCGCTTCCGCGTGCGCGAGCTTCGTCGTGTCCGGCGGCGCCATTGCCATCTCAAACTCTGGGAAGAGGATTGAGGGCTTCAGGAGCAAGTGGATCTTGGTGGATGCTGGGCGCATCCACCCTCGGCTGATCCTGCCCATGGAGCAGCCCACGAGCTCCAGCGACTGGGGTCGAGCGGAGCTCACGGATCCCCGCGCGAAGATGGTGTTGGAGAAGATGGACGCGGATCTGAGGCCGACCGACATGGCGGCGGCGAAGCTAACCGGTGCGTCGCTGCTGAGGGAGTTCCTGGAGCACTGGCTGGCTCCGCTTCAGCAGTACTCGCTTCCAATGTGGAGGCCCCGTCCGAACCCCGCGGCGTTGGCCGCCGAAGACCTGGCTGCGGTTCTCCAATCTCTGGTCGGGGGCAACGTGGCAAGGCTGGAGGGCGCTCCTACGCCCTTGTTCCTCCGCAACGACTGGGAGCAGGTGGTGAAGTCCATGCCCGTCTTCAACGGGGATGGGCCAGTGCCCCTGGAAGCTCCCGAGGAACCGGTGAACGTGCCCTCTGGCGACTCCAGCGAAGAGGAAGAGGGAGGGGAGCACGGAAAGGGGCCTGTCTCCGAGGCGACTGACGGGGAGTCGAGGGCTCCCCTCCCCCGGCGCAGGTCCCGCGTTCTCCGCCTCTCTCCGAATGATGACGACGAGGATGACAACAAAGACGATGACGAGCAGGACGGCGGGAGCTCGCCCCCGATCCCGAAGAAGGACAGGATCGGGCTGATCTCCCGCGGGTCTCCCCCGGCCCCGGGGCGAACCGCAGACGCACCTTCTGCCTCCAAGCTTCCCGAGGTCGAGCCTTCCAGCCGACTTTCAGGCTTCAAATTTGGCCGGAGGCCGCTTGAGCTCACTGGCGACGACCCGTAAGCATTCGATTCTTGTCTTTATCTCTTGCTCTGCTTCTGAGGCTTGACGTCCGCATCTTTGGATAGGTTGGCGCCCGCAACAAAGAGGCCGAAGGGGGCGCCCGAGGTCCCATCCGTGGCGGCGCTTCTGCCCGCGAAGGAAGGTGACCGCGACGCACAGGCTTCTCCTGCCCGGTCGTCCTCGCGAGGTTTGGCTGAGCCGGCTGGAGCGAGCTCAGCCCCCACAGCCCAAGTGGCTCCCGAGGTGCTCTTGCCTGCCGCCGCCGCTACAGCTATCGGGGCGCGGCAGACTCCGCCTCAGGATGCTGCGGCTGCGCTGCCACCTTCTCCTCCTACTCCACCGGCCGCTGTCCCTCTGACTCCTTCTGCCGTTCTAGATCGTGCTGTTGCTGAGCTGGACCGACTGCGGCAGGATCTTCTTGGCACCGACCCCCGCTTGGTGGCCGGGCGTTTGGAGCTGGCTTCTGGATGGGTTCGCTCCAACGCCTCGATTCCGGCGGCGCTGGTCCAGGCCTTGACGGCATGCGACGAGGAGAAGCAGGCCGTCCTGGAGGCGAAGGCTGCCTGTGATGCAGCCTTGGGGGAAGTGGTCGATGTCCGCGGTCGCTGCAAGGCGCTGGAGGGCGAGCTGCAAGGCCTGCGGGATTGGCTCGCGGAAGAGGTCCGCCTTCGCCAAGAGCAGGAAGAAAGCGTGAAGGCTCGCGAGGCAGCCGTCGAGGGCCGGGAGGCCAAGCTCAGGAAGCGCCGCGATCGCCTAGGCGCGCTGGAGCAGGAGTTGGGGGTGAGGAAGGCCGAGCTGGACGGCAAGGCCCTGGTTCTTGCCGAGGACCGCGTGGCCTTCACGGAGTTGGAGGCGAAGGCTCGCTCCTCGCTGAGGACGCTTTACGACAGCGGCCTGGAGAGCCCGCTGGCTGGCGCCGAGGACGGCCCCGCCAAGCTGCTTCCCTTCCTGGTTCACGCTCTTGAAGATGTCTCCCTTGGCCTTGGCTCCATGGCCGGGACCGAGGCGTGTGTCCTGTCTTCTGCAGCACTGACGCGGGTCCTCACCCACATCTACCTTCGCGATCCCGGTGTCGACCTCGACAGCCTGCTGGAGCCAGTGAGCGGTGAGCGTGCCGCTGCCGCTGCCGAGGCCGTGAAGGGCCACGCGGAGGTTCTGCTGGGGAAGTTCCGGGCCTTCAGCACCAAGCCGGAGCAAGGCGCTGCCGACCCCGCTGCTCCGTGAGGCGAACCCGCTCCGTGCTGCTCCCCCGCCGCCAAGTGACTCCGTCGTGGCTCCTGTCCTGCTTTTAATTCCTGCACACGTATCATGCCTCGGGGAGGCGTTTAAACTTGCGTTTGGCATTGAAATAACAGTGTGGACTATAATATTTGCTTTTGAATTCCTTGAGATTAGCGCTTTTCCTTCCTACTTGCTTACGTTCTACGCCGGCAGAGCCCGGCCCCGCGCATACCTCACCCAGCAATAGTCCCGACCGGAAACCAGGACGGGACCAAGGAGTGAGGGGCTATGTGACAAGTTAGGCTCCTGAGTCGCGATGCTCAGGAGTCCCCCTTGGCGCACGAACAGCAAGTAGGGAGGTGTGATGCGGGTGGATCCATCGTTCTACGTCTGCAGGGCCCGGCCGCGCGCGTGCCTCACCCAGTAATGGTCCCGACCGGAAACCAGGACGGGGCCACGGAGTGAGGGGCTACATGACCAGTTAGGCTCCTGAGTCGCGATGCTCAGGAGTCCCCCTTGATGCTCAAACGGCCTTCGTACCTTGGCTCCGCTCGGGGAGAGACGCGCGACGAACCAGGCCCGGGGGGACCTGGCCGGGCGGCGTGCGTCTGGGTGTGACCCCGGCGCAGCCCCCGTGCCCAGCCCCCTCGCGCGGCACTCCCGAGGGGAGGCGTTATGATGAGGCTAGACACTGAGCTCTGGGCTCCCTGAGGTTGATGCGGCCCGGGGGCCACCCTCAGTTGTTTATCACCAGCGCAGAGCATAGTGCTACCGTATGTGTACGGGCATAGCCGCTCCTTGGCAGTGTCATCAGCCAGCGCGGAGCATGGTGCTTCCACTGGTACGTGGGAGGGGGCCCCCCTCCGGGAGGAGCCCCCGGGGCGTGTACAGCCCCGCCCTGACACATGGCTGGCACGGTAGGGCCTGGCGAGGTGTATCTGGGCACCCGTGAGCCAGCGCGGGACTCACGGGGCCCTACCTCTAGGCGGGTTGTGCCTGGCACTGGGCCTTATCTTGTGATGTGTCCCTGTAAATTTGGTTAGATGTCGGCACTCTACGTCCTCGGGTCCCGGCCCTCGAGCTGGTCTCAGCCGTCGCTGGTATGCCAGGTCGCGATGCCATGGACAAGGCCAGAGGGTGAGGGCTGGAGAGCCAGTAAGAGCCCTGAGTCGCGATGCTTAGGTGCCCCCCCTTTAACGTGCAAGTGGTCGGCATGGAGGAGAAGAGGTGCCGTGGACCAGCGTCAAATAATCAAGCATGGTGGGTCTAACGCGTGATCGGAAATAAACGCAAATGGGATACATGCCACTGGGCCTGGCCCGAGCGGCTTGGGGATCATGCACCCTGAGGGGCGCCCCCAACAAGGTAAGCTAACAACATGGAATAAAGGGATACACGCCGCAGGGACGGACCCACGCGGCCTGGGAATAATGCAGCCCTGGGGGCGCTCCCAGCTGGAAGTAAAACTCGAAAGATGTCACCTGATGATGTTGAGGACGAAGGGGTGTTGGTGTAGCAGGCTCGGGGGGCTGCGGGAGCCGATCCTCACGAGCCCCCAGGCCCAGGGGCCTCGGGAGGCTTCGGAGGCGCTGGCGGCTCCTCGCGGGCCATCTCCATCTCTGCCAGGGCTGCGGAACGCCTGGCCTCTCGTGCCTCCATGATGCCCCTCATGAGGCGCTGGTATGCGTCAGCCGCGTTCGGCAAGCCGTAAGGCATGCGAACGTAGCTGTGGGGTGGACCTCCGCAGTGCCCCACTCGCGAGGGCCAGAGGCGCTCCAGAGAGACGACTCGGTTGAGCCCTGGTATGTCGATGCAGACGCGCAGCCCACCATCCTCGCCTGGATGGGGGGCCACTGCTGGTAGGCGGCGGGCGCCTCTCATGACTCTTAACTCCTGTAGCTCCTGAATGGCCTTGCTGACGAACTCCTGTGGGTCTGGATCTCCTTGCCTTGCTCCTTCTTGAGGGAAACGTGCTTCAAAACATGCCTCCATGTGGTGCCCAAGCGCCTCCCTCGTGACCCTAGCTAGGTCGGTGGCCCTCCAAGGGGGAGCCCCCGAGCCCTGCCTGGGGAGGGCGCCGGGCACGCTTTCCTAGGCGATGGAGGGAGGTTCCCCCTGGGCAGGCGCGGGCCCTGAGGGGCCTGCCTCCTGAGGGGCCGGGCCGGACGATGTCTTCTTCTTCTTGGGGGCGGTCTCGGGAAGCCTCCTGCTTCCGGGATCCGGGTCTTCCAGTGATGCGGCCTGAAAGGCTCGTTCCAGGGAACACACCACGTCCTTCTCTTCATAGGGCATCGTGATGACTCCGCCACTTCCTGGCATCTTGAGGACGTTGTAGCCGTGGTGAGTTACGGCCATGAACTTGGCCAGCGCTGGGTACCCAAGGATGGCGTTGTACGACAGACGAATGTGAGCGACGTCGAAGTCGATGAGCTCGGTGCGGTAGTTGTCGCGTGCCCCGAAGGTGACAGGGAGGCGGACCTGCCCAATCGGGCCCGTGGAGCCGTCAGTGATACCGGAGAAGGGCTTGGTTGGCTGAAGCTGGCTGTAGGGCACTTGGAGGTTGTTGAACGTCTCCACGGACAGGACGTTGAGCCCTGCCCTGCCATCGATGAGGGTCTTGGTGACCACCACGTTGCTGATGATTGGGGAACAAAGCATCGGGAGGACTCCGGCTGTTGCCGCACACTTGAGCTGATCTGCCGAGCTGAACGTGATGGCGCACGCCGACCACCTGAGAGGGCGTGTGGCTTCGAGTCTGGGGAGTACTGCGTTCACTTCGCGGGCGAACTGCTTGAAGATGTGCTGAGAGGCTGGGGCTTGTGCTACGCCCAAAATGCAGGCGATCGCGCGCGGCTCCTGGAAGCCCCCAGCCTCCTCGTCCTGATGGCGGTCCTCATTTCTCCTTGGCTGCGGCGGCAGCGGTGGGAGGCCTGCATTGCCTAGGGGCGATCCTCGCGAGGCTGATCCCTCCAGTCTCCCTCGTGAGGCTGATCCCTCCATCCTCTCTCGCGAGGCGGGTCTTGCCAGCGATCCTCGCGAGGTTGGTCGCGCCACCCTTGGCGCGGCCCACGGTCTTCCCAGCGTCCTGCATTTCTTCCTCCTCCTCGACCGTAGCCCCGGTCACCACGGTCGGGGCGACGGCCGATCCTTCCTTCACGCACGGCTCGGAGTTCTTGGCATTCGTTGGTGTTGTGGGTGTGGAGGTCGTGGTACACGCAGTACCGGCTGCCCTTGGGAGGTTCGGGCTGATCTCTGCCCCGCTTGGTGTCTGGTTCTGCCGCGAGCACTGCAGCCCCCTTGCGCTTCACATCCTTGGCCTTGAGCTTCTTCTCTTCTGGGTCTGCGGCAGGCAGCTCGAGGAGGGAGAGACGCCCCTCCTCAGCCCTGGCGCACTTGTTTGCCAAGTTAAACAGCTCTAAGGAAGTGCACAGGTCTTCATGCATCGCCAGCTCCTCCTTCATCTTGACGTCGCACACTTCGTCGGAGAAAGCTGAGATGATGGCCTCCTTAGTCACCTTGGGGATCTTGAAGCGTGCGTTGTTGAAGCGCTGGATGTACTTCTGCAGGGTCTCCCCCGGTTGTTGCTTGATGCGGCGCATGTCGCTCACGGCGGGTGGCCGGTCGCGAGTACTTTGGAAGTTGGCGATGAAGCGGGTGCGCATCTCTTCCCAGGAGGAGATTGTGCCTGGAGCCAGGTTCAGGAGCCAGGTGCGGGCCCCGTCCTTGAGCGCCATGGGAAACTAGTTCGCCATGACTTTCTCGTCTCCGTTGGTAGCTTCGATGCCCAGCTCGTAGAGCTGGAGGAACTCCGCAGGATCGGCCGTGTCGTCGTAGCGAGGAGGCAGGTCTGGTTTGAACTTGCCGGGCCACGCGACGCTGCGTAGTTCGGTGGTGTAGGCGCGGAAGCCTGCTGTGGCCATGGGAGGCCTTAGGTTACCGAGAGCCTGGTCTTGCATGTCCCCACGCGCTAGAGCAGGGGGATGGTCGCGACGTGCTAGAGCAGGGAGCGCCCGGGCAGCTTCTGGCGGGCGAGGGACTTCTCGGCAGCTCTGTTCTTGCTATGCTGGCACCTGACGAAGCGGGTTCCGCCCAGGGGCCATGCGCCTTGGAGCCATGGCGTCTTCTTGAGGAGGAGGCGGCCGGGGCGCCGCCGGAGCCTCTTCGCCCGTGCGGGGCGGGGTGCGGTGCAGCGGAACGGACGGCGCGGAAGAGCCCCCTACAGCGCGGACGAGCTCGGCGACGCGGTCAAGCCATTCTTCGTAGACGTCGTCGACGGGACGGTAGCGTAGGAGCTCGTTTTCTGCGATGAGTGCAGCCCGAGCCTCCATGGGCGCGCGGAGCGCGCGGGACAAAGATCCAGCTGGGGCGAGCGAGGGAGTTGCGGTGCGGCCGTCTTTCCGCACGGACGGATGCTGGTACGATGCTTGCCGCTCGTCCCCCGCCGGGCCGGTGGCGGCGTTGACGGCAGGTGATGGGGAACGGCGTGGATGCCCACCGACAGGGGCCGTCTGGGCGACGCGGGAAACGAGTGCGGCCCGGCGCTCGGGGCGGGCCCGACGAGCGTCAGACATGGGCGTGACGGTCGGAGAAGAACGGGGCGGTGGAAGACGAATTCCGGCGCACCCCTACCTGGCGTGCTAAATGTCGGATTTCGGGTTCCGGCAGACCCTTGAGGTTCGAACACTGGGGTGCGCGTGGAGATTTTGCCTCCTACCTACCTGCACCCCTCCGCCATGCTAAGATCTAAACTAAGGAAGGAACAACACAAGAGACACAGGGTTTATACTGGTTCGGGCCACCGTTGTGGTGTAATACCCTACTCCAGTGTGTGGTGTGTGGATTGCCTCTTGGGCTGATGATGATGAACAATACAAGGAAGAACAGCCTCGCAAGGGTCTGTTCTTGGCTGAGGCGATGAACTGCTGGGAGGAGTTCGGCCACCTTTCTCTCTCTCCCTCTCTCTCTCTCTCTGCTCTGACCGACCCTTCTAATGAGCCTCTTCCTTCCTACCTCTCTTTTTCGTCCTCCCCTCTTGTCTTCGTCCTCTCTTCCCAGCTATGTGGGTGGCTGGTCCTATTTATAGAGGCCCTGGTCCTCTCCCCAAATATTGAGCGGGAAGGGAGCCAACAATGGCGGGCTAATTTGAAGGGGGACAGCAAGTATCAACTATCCTGACAAAAGTAGTCTTCGCCTGCGCAAAGCTCTGGTGATGACGCCGTCTTGGGCTCCACAGTGACCTCCGTCTCGTAGTCCTCCTGGTCTTGGTCTCGTTGCACCGAAATGGCAACCTTTGCCTGATGCCTCGGTACTCCGCGGCTGCGCTTGCCCCCTTTGCACCAAAGAGGAAAGGAGGACGCTGCGCGGGCTGGCACCCGCCTGGCACCCTGAGTTGTCATGGCTTGCGTCATGGGCACCTCGTGAGGTACCCCGCCTTGATCTCTCTGCCTCCTCGTGAGCCAGCCTGACGAGGCCGTGCCTGAGGAAGCTTCGCGTCGTCCGCCTCGCGAGGCTTGGCCCCTCGCGAGGGTCTTGGGTTTGTGTTGGTGAAGATGGGCCGTGGTGGGGCCCCTTTTGAGCCACGCCGCAGGCTGCAGGCAGGCAAGTCTGGGGACCCCCGTTCCCAGGACACCGACAGTGTCATCGCTGCTGATGTCAAGAAGTTCGTTCAACTGGACTCCACTGCCAAGAACATCATCTGTGGTCATCTGACCAAAGGACAGTATGGCCGTGTGAGTGCTTTGGAAACATCTAAGCTAGTCTGGGACTGGCTCTCCAAGGTCAACGAAGGCATCTCAACCCAGAGAGATCAGAGAATCAGTGTCCTTCGCAACCTCTTCAACCGCTTCAAGAGAAATGACAATGAGAATTTCCAGCTCACGTTTGATCGACTCACTGACATCACAAATGAGCTTCAAGCCCTCGGCGCCACTGAGATCACCAAGCATGAAGTCGTCAAGACACTCCTGAGATCACTTGACAGCTTGTTTGGCACCCTAGCCCTGATGATTCAAGAACGTCCTGACTTCAAGACACTCGATCCGTCCGACATACTTGAGAGGCTCAACACACACGAGTTTCAGCTTTCTGAGAAAAGAGACATCTACGGTCCCAACTATGGGCGAACTCCTGCCTTGAAGGCAAAAGCTGTCTCCTCATCTGAAGAAGAATCCGACAGCAGTTCTGATGATCCTGAAGACATTGGAAAGGAGCTTGCTATGCTTGTGAAGAAGTTCCAAAAATTCACCAAGAAGAAAGGCTTCAGAAAGTCTTCACGATCAAGCTCAAGGAATGATGAAGCTTCTGCTCATGACTACAAGAAGAGAACATGCCACAAGTGCAAGAAACCTGGCCACTACATCTTAGAGTGTCCGCAGTGGGACAATGAGAACAAGAAGAAGAAGAAGAAGAAGAAGAAGAAGAAGAAGAGCAAGGAGTACGACTCTGACGACAAGAAGAAGAAATACTCAAAGTCTTCTTCCAAGCCTTCCTCAAAGTCTTCATAACACAAGAAGAGCTCATCTGGCAAGGCACGTGCGTTTGTTGGCAAGGAAATGGATTCAGAGCAGGAGTCCGCTTCTGAGGAGGCGGAGGTGGAGTCTGAGGAGGAGTCCGATTCTGGCGTTGCGAGTCTGGCCACGGCATACGTTGCCAAGTCCATCTTCAACACTGAAGACAATTACTCCGTCACCGACACCGATGCAAATGACAAGGACTACTCTGCTCCTACCTACTGCTTCATGGCACGCGGTGCCAAGGTAAACACACGCACTACTCACTATCAAACTTCCAGTGAAGATGACTCTGATTGTGGTTCCAAACCCAGCTACAAAACACTTGCTAAAATTGCAACTGAACAACAGAAAGCTATGGAACATATTCAAAAACTGTTAGACAAAAGCGATGACTTGTTAGACGCTGAAATGACTCGATCTCAGTCCTTAATTGAATACATAAAAAATCTTCACGTTAAGTATGAGGAACTTGAAAGTCGTCATGAAACGCTCTCAACAACTCATGAAAAGCTTTCCTATGATTATCTTCAAAGGAAACAAGATCTTGATAAATTGAGAGCGGCTCATGAAGATCTTCAAAAGGAAAACGAGTCACTTCGCGCCAAACAGATCAGTTCCGCTCAGGAAGGATTTGAACCACCATGTCTTAAATGTATTGAGCGTGACAACGCTACTTCTGTTGCTGGTTGTTCTACTGCTGCTACTATTGCAATATCTTCAACTGCTGATGTGCCAACTAACCCCTCTGCTGAGGATGCCACTGCTATTGCTGATGAGAATGCTAGGTTGAAGACATTGCTTGAAACAGGGATGTTCAAAAGTCTCAAAGGGCATCAGACACTATGTGATGTCCTCAAAAGGCAGATCCTGAACCGAAACCCTAGGAAAGAGGGTGTTGGGTTCGAAAGGAAAATGAATGCTGATGGCTCTTACTGGAAACCTGAGCAGTACCCCAAAACCACATGGGTTGCTGCAAAGGGACCTTCAGTGGATCCATCCACCCTATCTGGCTTCACTTGTGCTAATCCCATTGTTATTGATGAATCCTTTTATGCAAACTATAAACTGTTTAAGAATCAGAATGGTGAAGTGTTTGCCAGGTATATTGGTACTAACTGTAGGAATGGGCCGCCTATGAAGAAGGTCTGGGTGTCGAAAAGGTGTTTGGAGAATCTTCCTGTGAATGTCGTCATGACACCACAAGTGAAGAAGAAAAACCCCAGGCCACAGGCTTGATATGGTCCAAAGGCTTCATACAGACAGAGGACTCACCTGAGTCGCACTAACGCAAATGTTTTGCAGGGAAACCTTACTCAGGCCTATGAATATGAGCGCGTTTCATCAAACCGCCATGTTCATAAGACCAAAAACTATTCTGCTTATTCTTCTGAGTACTATTATTCACCTGCCAGACTTTTTGCTAGGGCTCCAAAGCCAAAGTTCTCAGATGCTGCACTTAGACTCATTGCTTCGAAGCCACCCTTGAAGATGTGGGTGGCTAAGAAAGCTTAACTCTCTTTTGCAGGGAAAGGTCTCCAGCCGAAAACCAAAATCGTCTGAAGCTATTGCTGGGGACCTTAAACATCTTGTAGGGCGCAAGATCAAATGCCCAAATGGTCTTATTATGTATTTTGTTCCTGAGTCGCTTGCTACTTGCCCTATCAGTCCTAACCTCGATCTAAGCTTTCATAATCCACTTGCCTGTCAAATGTTTTTGCTTCAAAATTCTCTTCATGAAGCCTATCCCCCTAACTGCACTGTAGGGTACGACACCAGCTGCTTCAGAATGGATTATTGGTAGTGGGTGTACTAATCACATGACTGGCAAGCTAAGCCTTCTTATGGACTCAACCTTACGTCCATCTGACAAAAGTCACATCACATTTGCTGACACTGGTAAAAGTAAGGTATTGGGTCTAGGTAGAGTTGCAATCTCAAAGGATCAACACATGGATAAAGTCATGCTTGTTGAATCCCTTGGTTTCAACTTAATGTCTGTCTCAATGCTTTGCGATTTAAACATGATTGTGATGTTTGGAAAATATCGTTGCCTTGTTCTAATGGAATCTGACAAGTCTCTAGTGTTTGAAGGGTATCGGAAAGATGATTTGTACGTGGTAGATTTCTCAGCAGGGCCACAGCTTGTCGTATGTCTTCTAGCAAAAGCTTCAGAATGATGGCTCTGGCATCGGAGGCTAGGGTATGCTGGCATGAGGAACTTGCACACTCTTGCAAGAAAGAAGCATGTCATAGGCATCGAGGGCGTCAAGTTCAAGAAGGATCACTTATGCGGTGCCTGTGAAGCAGGAAAGATGACGAGGGCCAAGCATCCCTCGAAGACAATCATGACAACGACTCAACCCTTCGAACTGCTCCACATGGATCTTTTCGGTCCCACTCATTACTCAACTCTTACTACTACTGCTTGTCTCTATGGCTTTGTCATCGTTGATGATTATTCAAGATATACTTGGGTGCATATAATCCTATACAAGACGGAAGTGCAGGATGTCTTCAGACGCTTCGCCAATCGAGCAATGAACAACTATGGCGTCAAGATAAAGCACATCAGAAGTGATAATGGCACTGGATTCAAGAAAACTGGCCTAGATACGTATCTTGATACTTTGGGCATCACACATGAATTTTCAGCTCCGTACACGCCACAACAGAATGGCGTCGTCGAACGCAAGAACAGAACACTTATTGAGATGGCTCGGACGATGCTTGATGAATACAAGACTCCAAGAAAATTCTGGCCTGAAGCCATTGATATTGCATGCCATATCATCAACCGTGTTTATCTTCACAAGCTTCTGAACAAGACATCCTATGAGCTCCTTACTGGCAAGAAGCCAAATGTCAGTTACTTCAGAGTATTTGGTGCCAGGTGCTGGATCAAGGATCCACATCACACTTCAAAATTTGCACCAAAAGCACATGAAGGTTTTATGCTTGGATATGGAAAGGATTCGCACTCCTACAGAGTCTTCAACCTCTTTCACTATAAAGTGGTTGAAACTTTGGATGTGTGGTTCGATGAGACTAACGGCTCGCAAAGAGAGCACCTGCCAAATGTGCTAGATGAAGTTCCATCCAGTGAATCAATCAAACTTATGGGAACTGGAGAAATCATACCATCTGAAGCTCAGCCTGAAGAGGAACTTATCATCTCCGCACCTGATCAACCTGAAGACAATGCTCAGCCTGAAGACAATCCTTCTAACGATGTAAATGATCAGAAAGAGCAAAATCTTCGTCCTGCACATCCTCGTGTTGCAAATGAAGTACAGATTGAGAGAATAATTGATAGCATCAATGCACCAGGTCCACTCAGTCGTTCAAGGGCAACACAGCTAGCTAATTTCTGTGGGCACTTCACATTCGTATCAATATCTGAACCCAAGAAAGTTGATGAAGCCTTCATGGAGCCTGAATGGATTCAAGCTATGCAAGAAGAGCTTCAGCAATTTGAACTGAATAATGTATGGGAACTGGTTAAGCGTCCTGATCCTCGCAAGCACAATATAATAGGCACCAAATGGATATATCGCAACAAGCAAGATGAGCATGGTCAAGTTGTCAGAAACAAAGCTCGTCTCGTTGCTCGAGGATACACTCAAGTTGAAGGGATTGACTTCGATGAAACATTTGCTCCTGTGGCTAGACTTGAAGCCATACGCATACTGCTGGCCTATGCAAATCATCATAACATTCTTCTGCATCAAATGGATGTGAAGAGCGCTTTTCTCAATGGCAAGATTGACGAAGAAGTGTATGTTGCACAACCGCCTGGCTTTGAAGATCCAAAACATCCTGATATGGTGTACAAGCTCAACAAGGCATTGTATGGCCTCAAACAAGCCCCTAGGGCTTGGTATGACACACTCAAAGACTTCCTGAAGAGCAAAGGCTTCAAACCTGGTTCCCTCGACCCCACTCTCTTCACAAAGACATATGATGGTGAACTATTTGTGTGCCAAATATATGTGGATGACATTATCTTTGGCTGCACCAATTAGAAATACACTGACGAGTTTGGATATATGATGCAAGAGCAATATCAGATGTCCATGATGGGTGAGCTGAAGTTCTTCCTTGGTCTTCAAATACGTCAGCAACGCAACGACATCTTTATATCTCAAGAGAAATACCTCAAAGATTGCCTGAACAAATTTGGAATGCAAGATTGCAAAGGCTACACGACGCCAATGCCAGCCAAACATCATCTGGGTCTCAACGACAATGGTAAAGAGTTCGATCAAAAGGTATACCGCTCCATGATTGGTTCCTTACTTTATTTATGTGCATCTAGGCCAGATATCATGCTTAGTGTTTTCATGTGTGCCCGGTTCCAAGCGGCACCAAAGGAATCGCATCACTTAGCAGTGAAGCGAATTCTCAGATATTTGGCTCACACCCCAAGACTAGGATTATGGTATCCAAAGGGCTCAGAGTTTGATCTAGTTGGATTCTCAGATGCTGATTATGCTGGTGACAAGGTGGATCGCAAGTCTACAGCAGGCACATGTCATTTTCTGGGACGATCACTTGTATGTTGGTCTTCAAAGAAGCAGAACTGTGCATCTCTCTCCACTGCTGAATCTGAATACATTGCTATTGGATCTTGTTGCACTCAGCTTCTCTGGATGAAGCAAACACTCAAAGACTATGGCATTCATCTGAAGCAAGTGCCACTCTACTGCGACAACGAAAGCGCCATCAAGATTGCCAACAACCCAGTTCAGCACTCAAAGACAAAGCACATTGAAATTCATCATCTCTTTCTCAGAGATCATGTTATGAAGGAAGATATTGATATCATACACGTCAACACTGAAGAGCAATTGACAGATATCTTCACCAAGCCCTTGGATGAGAAGAGGTTTTGCAAGTTACGGTGTGAGCTAAATATCTTGGAATCCTCAAATGTCCTGTGATCAGGAACACATCCTAACACTTATGCATGTTGATGACTTAGATGTGCAACACATGAAGTAAAGTATATCTTCAATCAATGAAGACTTACATTCTGAGTGTGAATACATTAACGTGGAATTTGACTTCGGAGCGCCACGATAATTGTGCGCCGTGTCTGGGTCTAATACTTCCTATACGGTGGGTAACGCCACCACCAAATTCTTCTGTTTGAAGTGTTTTACCCATGGCGTTACATTTGCTATGTCTTCACATTTGGTTTGTCTTCAATTTCAACTTGTCTTCATGATTATCTTCACTATGTTGACTTGATTGTCTTCTGATATATACATACTAGTGTTCTGTCCTCTACAGCATTCACTTATAGCTACGTCTTCCTTGTTGAATCTTTTGAACTAAGTGAATGTGATCGGACCCTAATCTCTCTATGCTTTCTATCTCAAACTCTATCTGTACAAATCATATGCATTCTATTGAAACTGTCGAATGTCTTCTCTGCGTCCTTGTCAGCAGAAGATACATAGACAAACATTAAGTCCGTTTTCAATGCTAATTCCTTCACCTGAAACCCGGAGAAGTGGGAACGACCACCCGACAATCCAGGCGTGCGTGGGAACGTGGAACAACCTCCGATATGTTGCATGATGGTCACGTGTCCTTCAGATGTGAATCGCCAGGGGCACCTGTGTAATAACACTGTGCCGTCCCTGTCTCTATAAATACACGCCTCACCACAGTCATTATCCTTTCTTCCACTCTCGCACAAACCCTAGCGCCACCGCTCGCCCTCGACGACGCCGGCGACGAAGCGCTTAGTTGCCGCAACCTCACCGACGCCGTCTTCACGCCGGCCGCGGACATCGTCTTCTCCGCCGTCGCCGTAGGTGTCCTCCGTCGCCAAGTTAGGGCACGGACGATCGAACTGCTCAGCCTCCTCTCCCACTCCATCTAGCAGTTCTTCGTGTGGTAAATAAAACTTCCTTTTTACGGCCCCTTTGATCCTATAGATTCATCACTTTCTACCACAAGCAGTTTCTGTTCACACAAGTTGGATCTATTTCATACTGCATCTCATAATATGCCTAGTATGTTCACTTATGCTTCACAAAGTAGTTAGATTCCTCACTTGTACTTATTCGTGGATTCGTACAAATCTGGAACCAACTCTCTATCTATGAGTGAATGTCTTCGCACTATGAGGTCAATGTCTTCTAAACTGATTTATCTTCAAAATCTTCTGAGAATGCATATGACCTCTTCCCCTTCCCTCGCACCTTAATGCTGTCACAGGTACATGTCCATGGGAGAATCCCTTGGTTCTCATAGTCTGCATTCGTTTGCAGAATTCTTACAGCATCACATTAACTCTCCCGAAGCTAGTTCCTGTTTGACCAGAAAGCGGAACCCTTTGAAGCCTTTAAACGTGTTGAAGCCCTTCAGTTTAAGCTTCATGGCACCAGAGAAACCTACAAGAAAGGGTGGCAGACAGCGTCGTGGCAACACCTCAAGAGATTTGCCTCCTGACCTCTATGAGCTGTACAAGACAGATCCAGAGGAGGACTACAATCAGCGAAAAACTTGAATCCAATGGATTCGAAGATATTGGGCAGAACAGTGGTTCAAGTACAGGTTCATGACCCAGGAGTATGCTGAGAAGAATGCCATCAAACGACCATGGGGAGACATTCTATACAGAAATCTTCAACCCAAGTCCAGAGCTGAAGCCATTGAACAAGGCTTCTATCCTTGCATGGTCCGTGGACCGCAGCCTGCGGATGCAGACCCATCTTCATTACTGTGGTGCCGCGATGATAATCTGTTCAAGCGCAACTTTCAGTTTGCCAGGAACTCGGCCAAAGAGAACAAGAAGTCACGAGGCTTAGACTTCAATCCAGGCCCCTCTGCTCCTCGTGCCGATGGCACCCGCGAAGCTGAACCCAATCTTGTTGGGCCCTTCTACAACCTGGAAGGTCTCATCACTCATATCATGGTTCAAGGGACAGCCGTGGATGAGCCTGCAGATGACCCTGAATCTGATGAAGCGCCTGCACCACCAAAGCCAAAGAAACTGAAAAAGCCTAAAGCTTCAAAGCCTGCTCCTGCACCAAAGGTCATACAGGCGAAGCCTCTGGCCACTGCACCTCCTGAACACAATGTGCAGTCTGAAGATTTGTCACGCATCTCCAAGCCCTCCAGAGTGAAGATGCCCTTGCAACCCACCAGCCAAGAACTGACTGTTGCTGCTATTCTGCGCAATGACGCCATTGATCTGTCTAGCGATGAAGATCTTGCAGATGACGCTCTTGAGCAACTGATCAAGAGCAAAGAAGAAGCAGAAATCTTCAATGATTTGCCTCTCTTTGACATAGCAATCCTTCACAACTTCATTGATGAGTGGTTTGAAACCCCCAATCTTAGCTTTGATGATCTGCAACTTCCAATTGGCCTCAGTGTCGCTTTCACTGGCGCAGCTAGCTCTAGCTCAGCGCATCATTGAACTGAAGCAAAAGATCGACTATGAGAAAGCTCAGTTCAAGTAGCACATGGCAAAGCTCAGCGTGCAAGATGTCAAGAACTTCAAGACTATGCTGCACGAGCTCAAGGAAGCCTTTCTCAACAAACGTGAGGAAGCTAAAGGTTCTCGTGAGCGCATGAAGAGTCTGGCTGACAAGTGCGTGGAAGCCTACAATGAAGCTGAAAAGCGCAAGGCTCTTGGGCGTCCTGGCATCGATCCCAGGATGGCTGCAAAGAAGAAGAAGAAGCCAGTTGTGGCTGAACCCGAAGCAACAAGGCAGGAAGCACATTCCATTGTCTTCCCAGCCAGTATGACAGGCTCGAAGCCTAAGGTCCCCACAGTGGCTTCAGAATTAAAGAAGACAAGGGCTGCTGAGGCTGAAGCCAGAAAGAGGAAACATCCTGAAGCTTCTGATGTCGCTCCCTCCAAGAAGAAGCGCAAAACCAAGAAAGATCGGGCTACTCCCACAGAGCCCCTTGTTGTCGAGCCCATCTCGGTTGCTCATCCTGCCTCTTCGCATCAAGAACGACGGATGATAGTTCATGAGCCTGCTTCCATAGAGGCTCCTGAAGCTGAAGACATTCCAGCAGTTGACCCCACCGCTGCTGAAGACATTGGTCACCATGACAATGTTGAAGATGATGAAGTCCTTCCTTAAATCGAGCACCAATTGGTATCATCGCCTGTGCTCACGCACAGCGAACTCATCAGCATTGGTCGTCCTCTGACGCCAACTGCTCAGGATGCATCATGGGCTGATCACCCATAGAGACAAGACACTCCAAGCTCTCCCCAACCGCAAGCTACCCCAACAGTGCAAGATGATGATGACTTTGTGGCCCAGCACACTCCATCTCCACAAGCGTCGCCCGCATTACGCAGGCTTCGCAAAGGACCAAGGCCCCAAGTCACTCCCACAATGCATGTGTCTGAATCCAAAGCCAAAATGGCTGAAGATGTTCCGGCTGCATCAGCCGATGAAGAAGAAGATGAAGAAGAAGCCCCAAGAGTTTCAAGAGTTGCTACACCCCCGTCTCACCAAGATGTTGTTCTCGAGGAGAACGTGACCGACCCTCCAGCTTCTGAAGTGGAGGTTAACAACCCTGAAGTAGCCACCAACATCACTGCTGACGCCAATGACGTTGTCATGGTTGACGCCAATACGGCGCCGGAAGCCAACGAGGCGCCAGAAGCCAATGAGGCACCAGAAGTCAATGCTGCAACACCTGAAGTCAATGCTGCAGCACCTGAGGTCCAAGTACCTGAAGCACATGTGGCCCCTGAAGCCCATGAAGACAATGCCAATGCCCCTGTTCCCCCTCCAAGACCTCACACAATGGAGCTGGCATTTGATCGTGGTCAGCTAGTTATGGTTCGCTGGCCCATTCTGACTCCTCTGCCTGCTGCTGGTCCACAATTTGAGTACCATGTTGAGCACAGGCCTCAAGTTCAAAAGCCCAAGCCAAGACTTCCACGATTCCCAGGCACTGCCACTTCACCTGGGGTCTTCAATGCAAATGGCTTGGCCCATAATACCTTCTTCAACAGCTCCAAGAACCCCTATACAAGATCGCGCATTTCCTTAGATCGGTTCTGGAGCTATCAGCAGCGCAGCTACTATTCCTGTGTCCTATACAATCAAGGGCACATATTTCCACATATGCGCCTCGACTCTGAAGCTATAGCTGGACTGCCCTGCCTTGAAGAAGCATTGGATTGTTTCAGAGATGTTGGTCTGTTGCAGTTCGTCACTGACAAGGAGCACTGGAACGAAGAATTGCTGCTTCAATTCTATGCCACTCTTCGTATTCGAGGCTACAACAGGGATCCGAAGACTTGGGTCCTTGAGTGGATGACAGGCAATGTCCATCATGAAGCTAAAGCTCTTGACATCATTGAGCTCACAGGCCTGCACACTCCTAGTGAATACTATGAACCAGGTTGTCAACAACATCAAAATGCCTTGGAAAGCATCTTTCAGAAGCCAGAACCCAACATGAGTCAAATGCTGAGCATGATGAAGCCTCTACCTCACGATGTTGAATACCCATCTGAGTTCTTTGTTGAAGACCTAGAGTACCTGCCTCACACCATTTACCACATCATCAGGAAGACTCTATGGCCTGTCAAAGGACACTCATCTGCAGCGAAGCTTGAAGGAGCAATGAAGACTTTGGTTTTCTATATCTCAATGGCATCAACTTCAATGCTCAAGACTTCTTCATCAGGCAGTTAGCTGCGTCTGGCTCCGACATCTTTGGGTTGAAATTCTATGCTCCATGGGTCATGCGTCTGATCAAGCGTCACTCAGCCTTCAACTATCAGCCGTCTGCGCGCAATCATCTTATATTCTTGCCTGAGATTGATCTGTCAGTTGAAGCCATTTACCCAGAGCCTGCTAAGGATCCCATTTATCTTCACAATGCTGATCACCAAAGCTTCACCCAGCCCATTGAAGGAATTCCAGCAGTGTCTCGTGTTTATCCCCTTGCTGTAAACACACGTGCCCCTCGTGCTCAAACTGATGCCACTGGTAGCACCATTGCGCAAAGGCCTCGACGACGATCTCGTGTCCTAAATGACCGAGAGCTTCTAGTCACGCTGCATCAGAAACAGGGCAAACATCACGACTGGCTTAAGCGTCAGATGCAAAGCCTCTTGGTGGATGTCAACCGCATTCGCAATCTTGCCACCAAGAATGCCTTTGTCACTCATGAAACCTGTCGGAGGTCATGGAAGAGTTTGACCCTACTGAGTGCTGAAGCTGATCTGCATGACGATGGCTTCACCAAACGCTTCAAGTTTGACTCAACTCCTCCCAGAAATGCTCACTTGCGTCGGACTCCCTCACTTGAAGACTCTGAATACTCGTCCTCGGCTGCGACCGTAAATGCCAGAGTCATCGATGACCAAGATGATGCAACTTCACCTCCTCCAACTTCAGCGCGTGTCAACACTGCACCAAGTTCCTCTGCACCACCGGATCTCAACGACGACCCTGCTGCCTCGCCTGCACCTCATGGGAATGAGTAGGAGCTCTATGTCTTCAAACCTTTTTGGTCCTCACTGACAAAAGGGGGAGAAGCATATGAGTTGATAGTCTTCAAGCGGGTCCATATGGGTGGTTGCTTTACTTTTTGCTACTTTTTCCAAGTGCTTACAACTCTCGTTTTCGATACATTTGGTTCTTTGAGTTGTAACACTTAAACTCGATGGTCGTCTGCTACTTATTTGCTATTCTGTGATGCGATGATAAATTCCGCATGTGCGACGATAAATTCCGCACTTAGATCATTTTGCAGACGTCCATTTTTCATTATGCATGTCATTATCTTCGTTACATCATATCTTGCATAATGACTTGTCATCATAGGTTGAAGAGGATCTCCACAAGTACAACCTGCCATGTGCATTTGCATTCCAAAAGCAAATTACTTATATGCACATCTTCAGGGGGAGCCCTTGCAACTTATGAAGATAATACCCTATCCTTTACAATTTCACATATTTTATTCCCCGTTGAAAAATTCAACCAGTTTGTCATCAATCACCAAAAAGGGGGAGATTGTAAGTGCATCTAGTGCCACCCCTAGTTGGTTTTGGAGTATTGACGACAAACCTGGTTGAGGGACTAATGTGTTTGTGAGAATTGCAGGATAACACAGGTAGAAGTCCCTCATTGATTCGGTTTTCCTACCAGAGATGACCCCTAAAAATGAATGAAGACATTGAAGTCAAAGGTGGTATGTGAAGACATTCACATTGAAGACTATGACAACAGAAGACATCGCATGAAGACTATGGAGCATGAAGACTTAGTTGTTTCGTCATTCTTTTTCTTCTTTGTTGAGTCATAGGAACCACCATACTGTTAAGTGGGGTCCAAGTGAACCAGTCAGAATGGCTGAAGTGATGCTTAACCAAAATCCTATGTCTTCGAGTGAAGACTATGAGAGCAAATCTTGTCCAGAGTTGGATAAGTCAGCTTTGCTTGTAGCCCCAGTAAAGTTGCTGTGTGTGTTTGAAATCTGACCGTTGGAACATGTGTCAGTTCCTTAGTGAGCAAGGGTCATTTCAGACAAATCAGGTCGGGTTGCCTAGTGGCTATAAATAGCCCACCCCCTACAACCATAAACGGTTGGCTGCTCAGAGTTAGTGCACGGCTTTTGTCGTTTGAGGGCAACCCACCTCGAAGCCTTTGAGAAAGAATTCCTTTCGAGGATAAATCCCTAAACACACAGAGCCAAAGAGTGTTAGGCATCACTTAAGTCTTCCTGTCTGTGTGATCTGAAGACTTATTACACTTGAGGGCTGTGAATCCTCCAGCCGGTTAGGCGTCGCATTTTGAGCATCCAAGAGTCATTGTGGATCGCCGGTGAACAAAGTCTGTGAAGGTTTGGAAGTCTACCTTGAAGACTTACCAGAGTGATTGGGCGAGGACTGGGTGTCCTTAGCTCAAGGGGAATAAGGTGAAGACGAGGTCTTCTGAGTTGAATCTCAGCCTCCCTAACCAGACGTACAGTTGTCACAGCAACTGGAACTGGTCCAACAAATCATTGTCTTCAACGAGTCACTGGTTTCATCCTTCCCTTCCCTTTACTTACTGTTGGTCCTTGTGAAGTCATTGTATGATTGCTTTATCTTTTGTCTTCACTGAGTGACTGCTTGTTCTGATTGGCTTCACAATATCTTCCTACCTTATCTTTACTGCCTAGCTGCTATTAGTCATTGTGCTTTCACTCCATTGAATACTTGACTATGGTTTGCCTAGTGTAGTCTATCTTCCGCTGCATGGTAATAGGTTTATTTCTATCGTTTGTCTTCGAAACTTCCATGTTTTGAAGGCTTCCATAAAAATCGCCTATTCACCCCCCCCCCTCTAGTTGATCACTAGCACTTTCAAGAGTCATCTAGATCTGTGTCGAAGCTAGCATCGACGTAACCCTTTACGACGAGCTCTTCGTCACCTCCATAAACGAGAAACATATCCTTAGTCCTCTTCAGGTACTTCAGGATATTCTTGACCGCTGTCCAGTGTTCCATGCCGGGATTACTTTGGTACCTTCCTACCAAACTTACGGCAAGGTTTACATCAGGTCTGGTACACAGCATAGCATACATGATAGACCCTATGGCCGAGGCATAGGGGACGACACTCATCTTTTCTCTATCTTCTGCTGTGGTTGGGCATTGAGCCGTGCTCAATCTCGTACCTTGCAATACAGGCAAGAACCCCTTCTTTGACTGATCCATATTGAACTTCTTCAATATCTTGTCAAGGTACGTACTCTGTGAAAGACCAATGAGGCGTCTCGATCTATCTCTATAGATCTTGATGCCTAATATGTAAGCAGCTTCTCCAAGATCCTTCATTGAAAAACACTTGTTCAAGTAGGCCTTTATGCTTTCCAAGAATTCTATATCATTTCCCATCAACAATATGTCATCCACATACAATATGAGAAATGCTACAGAGCTCCCACTCACTTTCTTGTAAATGCAGGCTTCTCCATAAGTCTGCGTAAACCCAAACGCTTTGATCATCTCATCAAAACGAATGTTCCAACTCCGAGATGCTTGCACCAGCCCATAGATCGAGCGCTGGAGCTTGCACACCTTGTCAACATTCTTAGGATCGACAAAACCTTCCGGCTGCATCATATACAGTTCTTCCTTAAGGAAACCATTAAGGAATGCCGTTTTGACGTCCATTTGCCATATCTCATAATCATAGAATGCGGCAATTGCTAACATGATTCGGATGGACTTCAGCTTTGCTACAGGTGAGAAAGTCTCATCGTAGTCAACCCCTTGAACTTGTCAATAACCCTTAGCGACAAGCCGAGCTTTATAGATGGTTACATTACCACCCGCGTCTGTCTTCTTCTTAAAGATCCATTTATTTTCTATGGCTCGCCGATCATCGGGAAAGTCAGTCAAAGTCCATACTTCGTTTTCATACATGGATCCTATCTCAGATTTCATGGCTTCCAGCCATTTGTCGGAATCTGGGCCCGCCATCGCTTCCTCATAGTTCGAAGGTTCACCGTTGTCTAACAACATGATTTCCAGGACAGGGTTGCCGTACCACTCTGGTGCGGAACGTGTCCTTGTGGACCTACGAATTTCAGTAGCAACTTGATCTGAAGTTTCATGATCATCATCATTAACTTCCTCTCTAGTCGGTGCAGGTAATACTTCATCGAGTTCTACTTTCCTCCCACTTACTTCTTTCGAGAGAAACTCTTTCTCTAGAAAGGATCCATTCTTGGAAACAAAGATCTTGCCTTCGGATCTGAGGTAGAAGGTATACCCAATAGTTTCTTTAGGGTATCCTATGAAGACGCATTTTTCCGACTTGGGTTCGAGCTTTTCAGGTTGAAGTTTCTTGACATAAGCATCGCATCCCCAAACTTTTAGAAACGACAGCTTAGGTTTCTTCCCAAACCATAATTCATACGGTGTCGTCTCAACGGATTTCGACGGAGCCCTATTTAAAGTGAATGCGGCAGTCTCTAAAGCATAGCCCCAAAATGACAGCGGTAGATCGGTAAGAGACATCATAGATCGCACCATATCCAATAGAGTGCGATTACGACGTTCGGACACACCATTATACTGAGGTGTTCCAGGCGGCGTGAGTTGTGAAACTATTCCATATTTCCTTAAGTGCGTGCCAAATTCGTGACTCAAGTATTCTCCCCCACAATCTGATCGCAAGAACTTGATTTTTCTGTCACGTTGATTCTCAACCTCACTCTGAAATTCCTTGAACTTTTCAAAGGTCTCAGACTTGTGTTTCATCAAGTAGACATACCCATATCTACTCAAGTCATCAATGAGGGTGAGAACATAATGGTAGCCACCGCGAGCCTCAACACTCATTGGACCGCACACATCAGTATGTATGATTTCCAATAAGTTGGTTGCTCACTCCATTGTTCCTGAGAATGGAGTCTTGGTCATTTTACCCATGAGGCATGGTTCGCACGTGTCAAATGATTCGTAATCAAGAGACTCCAAAAGTCCATCTGCATGGAGCTTCTTCATGCGTTTGACACCTATGTGACCAAGGAGGCAGTGCCACAAGTATGTGGGACTATCATTATCAACCTTACATCTTTTGGTATTCACACTATGAATATGTGTAACATTATGCTCGAGATTCATTAAGAATAAACCATTCACCAGCGGAGCATGACCATAAAACATATCTCTCATATAAATAGAACAACCATTATTCTCGGATTTAAATGAGCAGCCATCTCGAATTAAATGAGATCCTGATACAATGTTCATGCTCAAAGCTGGCACTAACAATTATTGAGGTTTAAAACTAATCCCGTAGGTAAATGTAGAGGTAGCGTGCCGACGGCGATCACATCGACCTTGGAACCATTCCCGACGTGCATCGCCACCTCGTCCTTCGCCAGTCTCCGCTTATTCCGCAGCTCCTGCTTTGAGTTACAAATGTGAGCAACCACACCGGTATCAAATACCCAGGAGCTACTACGAGTACTGGTAAGGTACACATCAATTACATGTATATCACATATACCTTTAGTGTTGTCAGCCTTCTTGTCCGCTAAGTATTTGGGGCAGTTCCGCTTCCAGTGACCACTTCCCTTGCAATAAAAACACTCAGTCTCAGGCTTGGGTCCATTCTTTGACTTCTTCCCGGCAGCTTGCTTACCGGCTGCGGCAACCCCCTTGCCGTCCTTCTTGAAGTTCTTCTTACCCTTGCCTTTCTTAAACTTAGTGATTTTATTAACCATCAACACTTGGTGTTCCTTTTTGATCTCCACCTCCGCTGATCTCAGCATTGAATATACCTCGGGAATGGTCTTTTCCATCCCCTGCATATTGAAGTTCATCACAAAGCTCTTGTAGCTTGGTGGAAGCGACTGAAGGATTCTGTCAATGACCGCGTCATCCGGGAGATTAACTCCCAGCTGAGTCAAGCGGTTATGCGACCCAAACATTTTGAGTATGTGCTCACTGACAGAACTATTTTCCTCCATCTTACAACTGAAGAACTTGTCGAAGACTTCATATCTCTCGACCTGGGCATGAGCTTGGAAAACCATTTTCAGCTCTTCGAACATCTCATATGCTCCGTGTTGCTCAAAACGCTTTTGGAGCCCCGGTTCTAAGCTGTAAAGCATGCCGCACTGAACGAGGGAGTAATCATCAGCACGTGACTGCCAAGCATTCATAACGTCTTGGTTCTCTGGGATGGGTGCGTCACCTAGCGGTGCTTCTAGGACATAATCTTTCTTGGCAGCTATGAGGATGATCCCCAGGTTCTGGACCCAGTCCGTATAGTTGCTGCCATCATCTTTCAGCTTGGTTTTCTCTAGGAACGCGTTGAAGTTGAGGGCAACATTAGCGTGGGCCATTTGATCTACAAGACATAATGTAAAGATTTTAGACTAAGTTCATGATAATTAAGTTCATCTAATCAAATTATTCAATGAACTCCCACTCAAATAGACATCCCTCTAGTCATCTAAGTGAAACATACTCCGAGTCAACTAGGCCATGTCCGATCATCACGTGAGACGGACTAGTCAACATCGGTGAACATCTTCATGTTGATTGTATCTTCTATACGACTCATGCTCGACCTTTCGGTCTTCCGTGTTCCGAGGCCATGTCTGTACATGCTAGGCTCGTCAAGTCAACCTAAGTGTATTGCGTGTGTAAATCTGGCTTACACCCGTCGTATTCGAACGTTAGAATCTATCACACCCGATCATCACGTGGTGCTTCAAAACAACGAACCTTCGCAACGGTGCATAGTTAGGGGGAACACTTTCTTGAAATTATTACGAGGGATCATCTTATTTAAGCTACCGTCGTTCTAAGCAAATAAGATGTAAAACATGATAAACATCACATGCAATCAAATAGTGACATGATATGGCCAATATCATTTGCTCCTTTTGATCTCCATCTTCGGGGCTCCATGATCATCGTTGTCACCGGCATGACACCATGATCTCCATCATCATGATCTCCATCATCATGTCTTCTTGAAGTTGTCTCGTCATCTATTACTTCTACTACTATGGCTAACGCTTTAGCAATAAAGTAAAGTAATTACATGACGTTTATGTTGACATGCAGGTCATAAATAAATTAAGACAACTCCTATGGCTCCTGCCGGTTGTCATACTCATCGACATGCAAGTCGTGATTCCTATTACAAGAACATGATCAATCTCATACATCACATATATCATTCATCACATCCTTTTGGCCATATCACATCACACGGCACATGCTGCAAAAACAAGTTAGACGTCCTCTAATTGTTGTTGCAAGTTTTTACGTGGCTGCTATAGGTTTCTAGCAAGAACGTTTCTTACCTACGCCAAAACCACAACGTGATATGCCAATTTCTATTTACCCTTCCTAAGGACCCTTTTCATCGAATCCGATCCGACTAAAGTGGGAGAGACAGACACCCGCTAGCCACCTTATGCAACTAGTGCATGTCAGTTGGTGGAACCAGTCTCACGTAAGCGTACGTGTAAGGTCGGTCCGGGCCGCTTCATCCCATGATGCCGCCGAATCAAGATAAGACTAGTAACGGCAAGTAAATTGACAATATCGACACCCACAACTGCTTTGTGTTCTACTCGTGCATAGAAACTACGCATAGACCTAGCTCATGATGCCACTGTTGGGGAACGTAGCAGAATTTTAAAATTTTCTACGCATCACCAAGATCAATGTATGGAGTCATCTAGCAACGAGGGAGAGGGGAGTGCATCTACATACCCTTGTAGATCGCAAGCGGAAGCGTTCAAGAGAACGGGGTTGATGGAGTCGTACTCGTCGTGATCCAAATCACCGATGACCTAGCGCCGAACGGACGGCACCTCCGCGTTCAACACACGTACGGTTGGGAAGACGTCTCCTCCAACTTGATCCAGCAAGGGGGAAGGAGAGGTTGATGGAGATCCAGCAGCACGACGGCGTGGTGGTCTCGGCAGGGCTTCGCCAAGCTCAGGGAGAGGGAGAAGTGTCACGGGGGGGAGAGGGAGGCGCCAGGGGCTGGGGTGCGGCTGCCCTCCCTCCCCCCACTATATATAGGACCCCTAGGGGGGCGCCGGCCCTAGGAGATGGGATCTCCAAGGGGGGGGGGGCGGCCAAGGGGGGTGGAGTGCCCCCCAAGCCAAGTGGGGCGCCCCCCACCCCTAGGGTTTCCAACCCTAGGCGCAGGGGGAGGCCCATGGGGGGCGCACCAGCCCACTAGGGGCTGGTTCCCCTCCCACTTCAGCCCATGGGGCCCTCCGGGATAGGTGGCCCCACCCGGTGGACCCCCGAGACCCTTCCGGTGGTCCCGATACAATACCGATTACCCCCGAAACTTTCCCGATGGCCGAAACTTGACTTCCTATATATAAATCTTCACCTCCGGACCATTCCGGGACTACTCGTGACTTCCGGGATCTCATCTGGGACTCCGAACAACTTTCGGGTTACCGTATACTAATATCTCAACAACCCTAGCGTCACCGAACCTTAAGTGTGTAGACCCTACGGGTTCCGGAGACACGCAGACATGACCGAGACGACTCTCCGGTCAATAACCAACAGCGGGATCTGGATACCCATGTTGGCTCCCACATGCTCCTCGACGATCTCATCGGATGAACCATGATGTCGAGGATTCAATCAATCCCGTATAAAATTCCCTTTGTCAATCGGTACGTTACTTGCCCGAGACTCGATCGTCGGTATCCCAATACCTTGTTCAATCTCGTTACCGGCAAGTAACTTTACTCATACCGTAATGCATGATCCCGTGATCAACCACTTGGTCACATTGAGCTCATTATGATGATGCATTACCGAGTGGGCCCAGAGATACCTCTCCGTCATACGGAGTGACAAATCCCAGTCTCGATTCGTGCCAACCCAACAGACACTTTCGGAGATACCCGTAGTGCACCTTTATAGTCACCCAGTTACGTTGTGACGTTTGGCACACCCAAAGCACTCCTACAGTATCCGGGAGTTGCACAATCTCATGGTCTAAGGAAATGATACTTGACATTTGGAAAAGCTATAGCAAACGAACTACACGATCTTTAAGCTATGCTTAGGATTGGGTCTTGTCCATCACATCATTCTCCTAATGATGTGATCCCGTTATCAATGACATCCAATGTCCATAGTCAGGAAACCATGACTATCTTTTGATCAACGAGCTAGTCAACTAGAGGCTCATTAGGGACGTGTTGTGGTCTATGTATTCACACATGTATTAAGATTTCCGGATAACACAATTATAGCATGAACAATAGACAATTATCATGAACAAGGAAATATAATAATAACCATTTTATTATTGCCTCTAGGGCATATTTCCAACACCTTTGTTATTTACTTTGCCTTTATTTTACTTTCCATCTTTATCACAAAAATACCAAAAAATTATCTTATCATATCTATCAGATCTCACTCTCGTAAGTGGCCTTATAGGGATTGACAACCCCTATTTGCGTTGGTTGCGGGGATTTATTTGTTTTGTGCAGGTACGAGGGACTCGCGCGTAGCCTCCTACTGGATTGATACCTTGGTTCTCAAAAACCGAGGGAAATACTTACGCTACTTTGCTGCATCATCCCTTCCTCTTCGGGGAAAACCAACACAGTGCTCAAGAGGTAGCAAGAAGGATTTTTGGCGCCGTTGCCGGGGAGGTCTACGCAAAAGTCAACATACCAAGTACCCATCACATACCCTTATCTCCCGCATTACATTATTTGCCATTTGCCTCTTGGTTTCCTCTCCCCCACTTCACCCTTGCCGTTTTATTCGCCCTCTCTCTCTATCCTCCCTCTCTTTCTCTATTTGCCTCTTTTTGCCCGCTTGCTTTTTGTTTGCTCGTGTGTTAGTTTGCTTGCTTGTCACGATGGCTCAAGATAATACTAAATTGTTTCACTTCACCAATACCAAAAACAATGATTTTATTAGCACTCCGATTGCTCCTCTTACTGATGCTAAATCTTGTGAAATTAATACTGCTTTGCTAAATCTTGTCATGAAAGATCCGTTTTCCGGCCTTCCTAGTGAAGATGCCGCTACCCATCTAAATAGCTTCGTTGATTTGTGTGACATGCAAAAGAAGAAAGATGTGGATAATGATATTGTTAAATTGAAGTTATTTCCTTTTTTTCTTAGAGATCATGCTAAAGTTTGGTTTTCATCTTTGCCTAAAAATAGTATTGATTCATGGAATAAGTGCAAAGATGCTTTTATCTCTAAGTATTTTACTCCCGCTAAGATCATCTCTCTTAGAAACGATATTATGAATTTTAAGCAACTTGATCATGAACATGTTGCACAAGCTTGGGAGAGAATGAAATTAATGATACATAATTGCCCTACTCATGGTTTAAATTTGTGGATGATTATACAAAAAATTTATGCCGGATTGAATTTTGCTTCTAGAAATCTTTTAGATTCGGCCGCGGGAGGCACTTTTATGGAAATCACTTTAGGATAAGCTACTAAACTCCTAGATAATATTATGGTTAATTATTCTCAATGGCATACTGAAAGATCTACTGATAAAAAGGTGCATGCGATAGAAGAAATTAATGTTTTGAGTGGAAAGATGGATGAACTTATGAAATTATTTGCTAATAAGAGTGTTTCTTCTGATCCTAATGATATGCCCTTGTCTACTTTGATTGAGAATAATAATGAATCTATGGATGTAAATTTTGTTGGTAGGAACAATTTTGGTAACAACGCGTATAGAGGAAATTTCAACCCTAGGCCTTATCCTAGTAATCCCTCTAATAATTATGGTAATTCGTATAACAATTCTTATGGAAATTATAATAATATGCCCTCTGATTTTGAATCTAATATTAAAGAATTTATTACTTCGCAAAAGAATTTTAATGTTATGATTGAAGAAAAATTGCTTAAGATTGATGATTTGGCTAGGAATGTTGATAGAATTTCTCTTGATGTTGATTCTTTGAAACTTAGATCTATTCCACCTAAGCATGATATCAATGAGTCTCTCAAAGCCATGAGAATTTCCATTGATGAGTGCAAAGAAAGAACCGCTAGGATGCGTGCTAAGAAAGATGCCTTTATAAGAGCGTGTTCTTCTAGTTCCTATGAAAATAAAGATGAGGATCTAAAAGTTATTGATGTGTCCCCTATTAAATCTTTGTTTTGCAATATGAATCTTGATAATGATGGGACTGAATATGATCCACCTTTACCTAGAAGGCGTTCTAAGAATTCTGAATTTGTTGATCTTGATGCTAAATTTGATAAAAGCGGGATTGAAGAAATTAAAACCCTAGATGTTGCTAAACCCACTATTATGGATTTCATGGAATTTAACTGTGAAAATTGCTCTTTGATTGATTGTATTTCCTTGTTGCAATCCGTGCTAAATTCTCCTCACGCTTATAGTCAAAATAAAGCATTTACTAAACATATCGTTGATGCCTTGATGCAATCTTATGAAGAAAAACTTGAATTGCAAGTTTCTATCCCTAGAAAACTTTATGATGAGTGGGAACCAACTATTAAAATTAAAATTAAAGATCATGAATGCTATGCTTTATGTGATTTGGGTGCTAGTGTTTCCACGATTCCAAAGACTTGTGTGATTTGTTAGGTTTCCGTGATTTTGATGATTGCTCTCTAAACTTGCACCTTGCGGACTCCACTATTAAAAAACCTATGGGAAGAATTAATGATGTTCTTATTGTTGAAAATAGGAATTATGTGCCCATAGATTTTATTGTTCTTGACATAGATTGCAATCCTTCATGTCCTATTATTCTTGGTAGACCTTCCTTAGAACGATTGGTGCAATTATTGATATGAAGGAAGGAAATATTAGATTCCAATTTCCATTAAGGAAAGGCATGGAACTCTTTCCTAGAAATAAAATTAAATTACCTTATGAATCTATCATGAGAGCCACTTGTGGATTGCCTACCAAAGATGGCAATACCTAGATCTATTCTTGCTTGTTATGCCTAGCTAGGGGCGTTAAACGATAGCGCTTGTTGGGAGGCAACCCAATTTTATTTTTATTCCTTGCCTTTTGCTCCTGTTTAGTAATAAATAATTTATCTAGACTCTGTTTTGGTTGTGTTTTTTGTGTTTAATTAGTGTTTGTGCCAAGTTGAACCGTTGGGAAGATTTGGGAAAAGTCTTGTTGAACTTGCTGTAAAAAAACAGAAACTTTAGCGCTCACGAGAACTGCTGTAATTTTTATTTGTAAAGTGCTATTTAGTTCATTATTTTTGCAGATGATTAATAGATAAATTCCTCACGTCCAGCAATTTATTTTATAATTTTTGGGGTTCCAGATCTTGTGCTAGATACAGATTACTACAGACTGTTCTGTTTTTGACAGATTCTGTTTTTCATGTGTTGATTGCTTATTTTGATGAATCTATGGCTAGTAAAATAGTTTATAAACCATAGAGAAGTTGGAATACAGTAGGTATAACACCAATATAAATAAAGAATGAGTTCATTACAGTACCTTGAAGTGGTCTTTTATTTTCTTTCGCTAACGGAGCTCACGAGATTTTCTACTTTAAGTTTTGTGCTGTGAAGTTTTCAAGTTTTGGGTAAAGATTTGATAGATTATGGAACAAGGAGTGGCAAGAGCCTAAGCTTGGGGATGCCCGTGGCACCCCCGAGATAATCTAAGGACACCTAAAAGCCAAAGCTTGGGGATGCCCCGGAAGGCATCCCCTCTTTCGTCTACTTCTATCGGTAACTTTACTTGGAGCTATATTTTTATTCGCCACATGATATGTGTTTTGCTTGGAGCGTCTTGTATGATTTGATTCTTTGCTTTTTAGTTTACCACAATCATCCTTTCTATACACACATTTTGAGAGAGCCATACATGATTTGGAATTTGTTAGAATACTCTATGTGCTTCGCTTATATCTTTTGAGTTATATAGTTTTGCTCTAGTACTTCACTTATATCTTTTAGAGCACGGTGGTGGATTTGTTTTATAGAAACTATTGATCTCTCATGCTTCACTTAGATTATTTTGAGAGTCTTAATAGCATGGTAATTTGCTTAAAATCCTAATATGCTAGGTATTCAAAGTTGGTAAAATTTCCTTAAGAGTGTTTTGAATACTAAGTGAAGTTTGATGCTTGATGATTGTTTTGAGATGTGGAGGTAATAATATCAAATTCGTGCTAGTTGAGTAGTTGTGAAATTGAGAAATACTTGTGTTGAAGTTTGCAAGTCCCATAGCATGCACGTATGGTAAACGTTATGCAACAAATTTGAAACATGAGGTGTTATTTGATTGTCTTCCTTATGAGTGGCGGTCGGAGACGAGCGATGGTCTTTTCCTACCAATCTATCCCCCTAGGAGCATGCGCGTAGTACCGAGGTTTTTGATGAATTGTAGATTTTTGCAATAAGTATGTGAGTTCTTTATGACTAATGTTGAGTCCATGGATTATACGCACTCTCACCCTTCCATCCTTGCTAGCCTCTTCGGTACCGTGCATTGCCCTTTCTCACATTGAGAGTTGGCGCAAACTTCGCCGGTGCATCCAAACCCCGTGATATGATACGCTCTTTCACACATAAACCTCCTTATATCTTCCTCAAAACAGCCACCATACCTAACTATTATGGCATTTCCATAGCCATTCCGAGATATATTGCCGTGCAAATTTCCATCATTCCATTCATCATGACACATTCATTATTGTCATATTGCTTAGCATGATCATGTAGTTGACATAGTATTTGTGGCAAAGCCACCGTTCATAATTATTTCATACATGTCACTCTTGATCCATTGCATATCCCGGTAGACCGCCGGAGGCATTCATATAGAGTCATCTTTTGTTCTAGTAACGAGTTGTAATCATTGAGTTGTAAATAAATATAAGTGTGATGATCATCATTTTCTAGAGCATTGTCCCAAGTGAGAAATTATAAAAAAACAGAAAGGCCATAAAGAAAAAAAAGAGAAAGGCCATAAAAAAGAGAAGGCCCAAAAAATGAGAGAAAAAGAGAGAAGGGACAATGTTACTATCCTTTGCCACACTTGTGCTTCAAAGTAGCACCGTAATCTTCATGATATAGAGTCTCTTGTTTTGTCACTTTCATATACTAGTGGGAATTTTCATTATAGAACTTGGCTTGTATATTCCAACAATGGGCCTCCTCAAGTGCCCTAGGTCTTCATGAGCAAGCAAGTTGGATGCACACCCACTTAGTTTCTTTTGTTGAGCTTTCATACATTTATAGCTCTAGTGCATCCGTTGCATGGCAATCCCTACTCCTTGCATTAACATCAATAGGTGGGCATCTCCATAGCCCATTGATTAGCCTCGTTGATGTGAGACTTTCTCCTTTTTTGTCTTCTCCACATAACCCCCCTCATTATATTCTATTGCACCCATAGTGTTATGTCCATGCCCCGCGCTCATATATTGCGTGAAAGTTTATAGGTTTGAGATCACTAAAGTATGAAACAATTGCTTGGCTTGTCATCGGGGTTGTGCATGATGAGAGCATTCTTGTGTGACGAAAACGAAACATGACTAAACCATATGATTTTGTAGGGATGAACTTTCTTTGGCCATGTTATTTTGAGAAGACATAATTGCTTAGTTAGTATGCTTGAAGTATTATTATTTTTATGTCAATATGAAATTTTGTCTTGAATCTTTCGGATTTGAATATTCATACCACAATTGAGAAGAATTACATTAAAATTATGCCAAGTAGCACTCCGCATCAAAAATTCTGTTTTTATCATTTACCTACTCGAGGACGAGCAGGAATGAAGCTTGGGGATGCTTGATACGTCTCCAACGTATCTATAATTTTTGATTGCTCCATGCTATATTATCTAATGTTTTGGACATTATTGGGCTTTATTATCCACTTTTATATTATTTTTGGGACTAACCTATTAACCAGAGGCCCAGCCCAGAATTGTTGTTTTTTGCCTATTTTAGGGTTTTGAAGAAAAGGAATATCAAACGGAGTCCAAACGGAATGAAACCTCCAGGAACGTGATTTTCTCAACGAACAAGACCCGGGAGACTTGGACCCTATGTCAAGAAAGAAAAGAGGAGGCCACGAGGTAGGGGGCGCGCCTACCCCCCCCCCTCCCCAGGCACGCCCTCCACCCTCATGGGCCCCCTGTTGCTCCACCGACGTACTCCTTCCTCCTATATATACCTACGTACCCCCAAACGATCAGAAACGGAGCCAAAAGCCTAATTCCACCGCCGTAACTTTCTGTATCCACAAGATCCCATCTTGGGGCCTGTTCCGGAGCTCCACCGGAGGGGGCATCGATCACGGAGGGCTTCTACATCAACACCATAGCCCCTCCGATGAAATGTGAGTAGTTTACCTCAGACCTACGGGTCCATAGTTATTAGCTAGATGGCTTCTTCTATCTTTTTGGATCTCAATACAATGTTCTCCCCCTCTCTTGTGGAGAACTATTTGATGTAATCTTCTTTTTGCGGTGTGTTTGTTGAGACTGATGAATTGTGGGTTTATGATCAAGTCTATCTATGAATAATATTTGAATCTTCTCTAAATTCTTTTATGTATGATTGGTTATCTTTGCAAGTCACTTCGAATTATCAGTTTGGTTTGGCCTACTAGATTGATCTTTCTTGCAATGGGAGAAGTGCTTAGCTTTGGGTTCAATCTTGCGGTGTCCTTTCCCACTGACAGTAGGGGCAGCAATGTAACATCCACGATGCGGCTATATCTCCCACGTGTCGAACCACGACTTAGAGGCATAACCGCATTGTAAGAAATGTCGCAAGTGAGGTAATCTTCACACAACCCATGTAATACATAAGGGAAAGAGATACATAGTTGGCTTACAATCGCCACTTCACACAATACATGAATAAAGCATTACATCATCCAGATACAATCAAGGTCCGACTACGGGACCAAAATAAAAGAAGACTACCCCAAATGCTACACAGATCCCCAATCGTCCCAACTGGGCTCCACTACTGATCAACTGGAAACGGAACAACACGATGAACGAGATCTTCATCGAGCTCCTCCTTGAGCTCGGTTGCGTCATCTGCATGGTATCATCGGCACCTGCAAGCTGGTTTTGGAAGTATCTATGAGTCACGGGGACTCAGCAATCTCACACCCTTGCGATCAAGACTATTTAAGCTTATAGGAAGGGTAAAAGGTATGAGGTGGCGCTGCAGCAAGCGACTAGCATATATGGTGGCTAACATACACAAAGGAGAGCAAGAAGAGAAGGCAAAGGCGTGGTCGAGAAACTATGATCAAGAAGTGATCCTAGAACAACCTACGTCAAGCATAACTCCAACACCGTGTTCACTTCCCGGACTCCGCCGAGAAGAGACCATCACGGCTACACACGCGGTTGATGCATTTTAATAAAGATAAGTTTCAGGTTTTCTACAACCGGACATTAACAAATTCCCATCTGCCCATAACCGCCGGCACGTCTTTCGAAAGTTCAAATCCCTGCAGGGGTGTCCCAACTTAGCCCATCACAAGCTCTCACGGTCAACGAAGGATATTCCTTCTCCCAGGACGACCCGATCAGACTCGGAATCCCGGTTACAAGACATCTCGACAATGGTAAAACAAGACCAGCAAAGCCACCCAGATGTGCCGACAAATCCCGATAGGAGCTGCACATATCTCGTTCTCAGGGCACACCGGATGAGCAAGACGTCGGGTAGGCCAGCCCAGAGTTGCCCTTGGTAGCCCCGGACATCGCTCAGTTGGACCAACACTTAGAGAAGCACTGGCCCGGGGGGGTTAAATAAAGATGACCCTTGACCGGCCGACCCAGGGGAAAGAAAAGGCTAAGTGGCAAATGGTAAAACCAATGTTGGGCCTTGCTGGAGGAGTTTTATTCAAGGCGAACTGTCAAGGGGTTCCCATTATAACCCAACCGTGTAAGGAACACAAAATCAAGGAACATAACACCGGTATGACGGAAACTAGGGCGGCAAGAGTGGAACAAAACACCAGGCATAAGGCCGAGCCTTCCACCCTTTACCAAGTATATAGATGCATTAATTAAAATAAGAGATATTGTGATATCCCAACAAAATATCCATGTTCCAACAAGGAACAAACTCCAATCTTCACCTGCAACTAGCAACGCTATAAGAGGGGCTGAGCAAAGCGGTAACATAGCCAAACAACAGTTTGCTAGGACAAGGTGGGTTAGAGGCTTGGCATGGAAATATGGGAGGCATGATAAGCAAGTGGTAGGTATCACAGCATAGGCATAGCAATAGAGCGAGCAACTAGCAAGCAAAGATAGAAGTGATTTCGAGGGTATGGTCATCTTTCCTGAGATCCTGCAAGGAAGAAGAACGAGTCTGTGAAGAAGACAAACGGACGAAGTCGAACGGATCCTCACAACTCTGGAACGGAACCGAAGCTAACGAGGGAAACAACCCGGAAAGAAGCAAACAACATAGTAAACAACCACCACATAAGCATGACATGATGCACAACCAAGTATGATGCATGTCCGGTTTAATGAGGCATGGCATGGCAAAGGACACAAACAAAACTACAAGTTAAGTGGAGCTCAATATGCAACGAGTTGCATATTGACGGAACACCACATCAATTATTTAGTTCACTCCCGGTTAGGTACTCAACAATATTAAAGGTTGGTTAACATGGCAAGAGGTGAAGCATAACAAAAACTATACCATCTAAACAATTTAAATGGGGCCGGATATAACAAACAACAAACCCGGTAAAACCCTATATGCATTAGTAATTTAAAGCAAACAACAATTTTAACCATTTAAATGTTATTATCATGATGAGAATGACATGTGCAAGTTTATGCAAGGTTTATGAAAATGTTGACAAGAGCATTATATGAAGCATTTGTCATCGTGGCGGAAACGAAAGGGGTGCCACAGCAACGATAATGAAACGGTGCTACGGCAACGTTCCGGTTCCGACAACTCATTGAGACGTCGGTGCAAAAGAAAGTGTGGCGGGAGCGTGCAAAAGATGGTGGGGTGATCCCGGTTACCGGGTTCCCACATGTCGGTGGCAAGGCAAAAGAGGGGCAACGTGCACCGATAGTTCAGACTCGAGGCAAAACAAGGGTGCATCTCATACAAGATGCATTCATTCGTTCACGAGCGTCGTCTCGGGATTATACCTTCGAGGCGTGCAAACGGGACAGTTCTCGTTCGGTGCAAAGTAGAGGAAGTAGATGTTCTCAGGATGTTCGGTAGTGGAAGTAGGGGTACATGACGACGGTAGAGGTACTCGTGATCTTGGCGGCGGTAGTCGTTCACGTTCTTAGTTGCACAATTTTCCGTAGATGTTCGGGACCACGGCGAGGGACTTGACGTCCACGGAGGCTTCGAGGGTCGATGATAGTTGTACTCGTATCATCGTGGAAGTAGTCATACTCGACGATAGTAGTACTTGGCGTCTCGTTCGGTACTCATTCGAGCATCCGAGGTCTTCGGCGCTACGGTAGTCGTACACACAATCGGAGAGAATCTCGGCGTATCCATGTACTTGGCGTTCTGGTGTGGTAGTCGTTCTCGGGACCGGGGTCCGCGGCATCGGTCACTGTGGTACTTGGGGTCTTCGGACTTGCCGGTCTCGATGAAACGAAGGGGTACTTGGCGATCGACAGACGTCGTGGTACTTGGCAAAAATCTCAAAGAAGATGCCTGACGGTCCCGGTTACAGGTCTTGGCATCTCTCCTGCTGACCCAAAACAACGCAAGACCAAAGAGCCTCTGGCCGGAAGCAGAAAAGTGGTCGGGCTGGAGGCAACAAGCGCGGGCACAGGCCATGGCATCAGCAGGGGCCAGCGGGAGGTGCAGCAGCAAGCATAGCAGCAGCGCCATGGTGGGCTCGCGGCAGTAGCGGAGGATGGAGCCAGGCGAGGGCGGAGCTTGTCTGATCTGGCAGCCGGGCGACATACAGGCAGCAACCATAGCAGCGAGGCGACGAGGTGGTCAGGTGGCAGCGACGGGCGGCACCGGGAAGAGCATCTGTAGCAGGGCGTGGAGGGAGGAGTAGCAGAGGAAGGGGTTGCACGGAGGGGCCTCGGCATGACGATGACGGAGGTAGCCAGCGGGGAAGGAGCTGCGGTGGCAGCGTCGCAGGCTTGCCAGCGACCGGGAACGAGGTGCATGAGAGGAGAGTCCGGCGAGGAAGACCGCGAGCAGGGGCGGCGTTGCACGATCCCATCTACTAGTGACGGCGCGAGAGAAGGAGTGGGAGTCGGGAGGAAAAACCAGAGCGCGGGGCTCGCGCGCAGGGCAGGAGCAGTCTTGCTGGTGGCGGGGCCTGGTCGATAGGGAGAGAGATGGGGGTTCTAGGAGGAGGCGAATGGGAGAAGGGGGTCGATGGAGAAGTGGTTGCGGGCCAGCGAGTGAGAAGAGTGGAGGAGCGAGGGAAGCAGGAGGGGATCGAGAGAGTTGAGGATCGGGCACTGCATGCAGGCTAGGGTTCGGTAAACAGGGGCCGGATGGGCCTTAGAGGCCGGCGGCTGGGCCTTAGGCCACTTAGGTGGGGAGAGGGAAAAGATCAGGAGGCCTGCTGGCTGTTGGGCTCCTTCTCTCTCTCTTACTCTTTTCAAAACAGAAAATAAAGAGAAAGAAAAAGGGAAGACAAGAAAGGTTAGAGAAAGAGTTGGGCACAGGGATAATTTTTACGGACTCGTAAAAATGTGCACGGTCCACGAAAAATAGGAGAGGCATGATTGCAAGAATTTAATTCAAAGTCATTTGAATTTAATTCAAATGGTTCGAATAGGAAGTGAGGGTTAGGAAGGTCCAAAAATGTTCGGATTTTTGGAGGAGCCCCGGTAAAAGGGAAAAGAATTATTGGGCAAGGTTTGGAGATCAACTCAAGGCAGAAAAGGCATGGGGTTATTTTTGCAAGTGTGTTAAGGTGAATTCCAAAAGAATGGAAATATTTACTATAGCTCTCTAAATATCGAGAGGATATGTTGTAAAGAGAATCACCATGTGAATTCCCTCGATTTAAATGGATCAAAGATCCATACAAATTATTTAGTTGAGATGCAAAAAGACTTATGACATGATGACATGATGCAATGCACATGATGCAATGAACCAAAACGAAATCACTCGACAACACTCGGAAACATGGAAGGCATCTGAAGCTCCGGTCTTGGGGCGTCACAAGCAAGGCACGTATTGTATTGTTGCCATCGAGGATAACAAGATGGGGTTTTAATCATATTGCATGAGTTTATCCCTCTACATCATGTCATCTTGCTTAAGGCGTTACTCTGGTTTCATTAACTTAATACTCTAGATGCATGCTGGATAGCGGTCGATGAGTGGAGTAATAGTAGTAGATGCAGGCAGGAGTCGGTCTACTTGTCTCGGACATGATGCCTATATACATGATCATGCCTAGATATTCTCATAACTTTGCTCAATTCTGTCAATTGCTCAACAGTAATTTGTTCACCCATCGTAGAATACTTATGCTCTCGAGAGAACCCACTAGTGAAACCTATGGCCCCCGGGTCTATCTTCATCATATTAATCTCCTACTACTTAGTTATTTCCTTTGCTATTTACTTTGCCTTTATTTTACTTTGCATCTTTATCACAAAAATACCAAAATATTATCTTATCATATCTATCAAATCTCACTCTCGTAAGTGGCCTTATAGGGATTGACAACCCCTATTTGTGTTGGTTGTGAGGATTTATTTGTTTTGTGCAGGTACGAGGGACTCACGCTTAGCCCCCTACTGGATTGATACCTTGGTTCCCAAAAACTGAGGGAAATACTTACGCTACTTTGCTGCATCATCCCTTCCTCTTTGGGGAAAACCAACGCAGTGCTCAAGAGGTAGCATCGGCCCAGGCGCTTGCCACGTGCTTGAGATCATGCATCAGTCGGGGTTTCGGTCCTTTGAGAATCAATCCATTTGCTCTTTCAGCTTGTCCATTCGACTGGGGATGGGCAACTGAAGCGTAGTCGACCCGAGTGCCTTGGGAAGCGCAGAAGGCTCTGAATTCATCAGAATCGAAGTTCGACCCATTGTCAGTGATGATGCTGTGCGGAACACCATATCTGAATGTTAACTCTCTGATGAAACTGACCGTAGTACTGGCTTCAAGACTTCTGATAGGTTTGGCTTCAATCCATTTGGTGAACTTGTCGACTGCCACGAGTACATGAGTGAAGCCGCTCCTACCCATTCTCAAAGGTCCCACTGCTACCTCTTGAGCACTTGCATTGGTTTTCCCTTGAAGAGGAAAGGGTGATGCAGCAAAGTAGCGTAAGTATTTCCCTCAGTTTTTGAGAACCAAGGTATCAATCCAGTAGGAGGCCGTGCACAAGTCCCTCACACCTACACAAACAAATAAATCCTCGCAACCAACATGATAAGGGGTTGTCAATCCCTACACGGTCACTTACGAGAGTGAGATCTGATAGATATGATAAGATAATATTTTTGGTATTTTTATGATAAAGATGCAAAGTAAAATAAAAGGCAATAAAAATAACTAAGTATTGGAAGATTAATATGATGGAAGATAGACCCGGGGGCCATAGGTTTCACTGGTGGCTTCTCTCAAGAGCATAAGTATTCACGGTGGGTAAACAAATTACTGTTGAGCAATTGACAGAATTGAGCATAGTTATGAGAATATCTAGGTATGATCATGTATATAGGCATCACGTACGAGACAAGTAGACCGACTCCTGCCTGCATCTACTACTATTACTCCACACATCGACCGCTATCCAGCATGAATCTAGAGTATTAAGTTCATAAGAATAGAGTAATGCTTTAAGCAAGATGACATGATGTAGAGGGATAAACTCATGCAATATGATATAAACCCCATCTCGTTATCCTCGATGGCAACAATACAATACGTGCCTTACTGCCCCTACTGTCACTGGGAAAGGACACCGCAAGATTGAACCCAAAGCTAAGCACGCCGCCCATTGCAAGAAAGATCAATCTAGTAGGCCAAACCAAACTGATAAATCGAAGAGACTTGCAAAGATAACAAATCATACATAAAAGAATTCAGAGAAGATTCTAATATTGTTCATAGATAAACTTGATCATAAACCCACAATTCATCGGTCTCAACAAACACACCGCAAAAGAAGATTACATCGAATAGATCTCCACAAGAGAGGGGGAGAACTTTGTATTGAGATCCAAAAAGAGAGAAGAAGCCATCTAGCTAATAAGTATGGACCCGTAGGTCGAAAGTAAACTACTCACACTTCATCGGAGAGGCTATGGTGTTGATGTAGAAGCCCTCCGTGATCGATGCCCCCTCCGGCGGAGCTCCGGAAAAGGCCCCAAGATGGGATCTCATGGATACAGAAAGTTACGGTGGTGGAATTAGGGTTTTGGCTCCGTATCTGGTAGTTTGGGGGTACGTAGGTATATATAGGAGGAAGGAGTATGTCGGTGCAGCAACAGGGGGCCCACGAGGGCGGAGGGTGCGCCTAGGGGGGTAGGCGTGCCCCCCTACCTCGTGCCCTCCTCGTTGATTGCTTGACGTAGGGTCCAAGTCCTCCGGATCATGTTCGTTCCGAAAATCACGTTCCCGAAGGTTCCGTTCCGTTTGGACTCCATTTGATATTCTTTTTCTGCGAAACTCTAAAATAGGCAAAAAAAACAACAATTCTGGACTGGGCCTCCGTTAATAGGTTAGTCCCAAAAACAATATAAAAGTGTATAATAAAGCCCAATAATGTCCAAAACAGAATATAATATAGCATGGAACAATAAAAAATTATAGATACGTTGGAGACGTATCACCCACCATGTCCAAACCCCCAAACAGCAAAGGGCCAGACGAGTGGAATGGTCTTCAGGGCTGACGCAGGCTTGTGAGACATGTTGGAGTAAAACTGGCAACCTTCACATTTGTCGATTATTTCTTGTGCCATCTCATTTGCCCGTGGCCAATAAAATCCTGCTCGGTATGCTTTGGCCACAATGGTCCGAGAGGACGCATGGTGACCACAGGTCCCCAAGTGGATGTCATTGAGGATCACTCGACCTTCCTCTGGTGTTATGCATTTCTGGCTGACTCCAATTACACTTTCTCTGAACAGCTGCCCTCTTATCACAGTAAAAGCTTTGGATGGGCGGACGACCTGTCGGGCTTCTTCTTCGTCCTCTGGGAGTTCCTTCCTCAGGATGTACGCGATGTATGGCACTGTCCAGTTGGGAGTGATGACCAAAACCTCCATGATCAAGTCGACCACGGCCGGGACTTCGACTTCAGTCGGATCAGCGGCGCTCTTTGGTTGCGGGGGCTCTTCAGTGAAAGGATCTACCTGGACTGAAGGTGTATGAATATGTTCCAAAAACACATTACTGGGAATGGCTTCCCTCTTGGAACCTATCTTCGCCAAATCATCCGCTGCTTGATTTTTCAGTCGGGGTATGTGATGGAGTTCTAAACCCTCCAACTTCTTCTCTAACTTTCTCACTGCATTGCAGTAGCCAGTCATAGCCAGGCTTCTGACGTCCCACTCCTTCATCACTTGATTCACCACCAAATCTGAGTCGCCGTAGACCATGAGGCGACGGACGCCGAGTGAAATGGCCATACGCAACCCGTACAAAAGTGCCTCATATTCAGCTTCATTGTTGGAGGAATCGAAATGAATTTGGAGAACATAGCGGAGCTTGTCACCTCGGGGGGATACCAATACTACCCCAGCGCCAGAACCATTCAGCATCTTAGATCCATCAAAGAACATGGTCCAATGGTCCGAGTGAATCTGAGTCAGCAGTTGCTGTTCGGTCCACTCGGCGAGGAAATTCGCTATTGCCTAGGACTTGATAGCTTTCTTTGCCTCAAACTTGATATCCAAGGGAAGGAGTTCAATCACCCATTTTGCCACTCGACCAGTTGCATCTCCGTTGTTCAGAATTTCTAACAATGGTGCGTCGCTGATGACTGTAATGGAGTGATCAGAGAAATAGTGTGCAACCTTCTTCATGGTCATGTAAATCCCATAAACAAGCTTCTGATAATGTGGATATCTTTGCTTGGATGGGGTTAAAACTTCAGAAACATAATATACTGGGCGCTGAACTTTATAAGTTTTTCCTTCTTCCCGCTCGACCATGAGTACTGTACTGACAAGTTGTCCAGTGGCTGCAATGTAAAGCAGTAAAGGCTCTTTGCTAATTGGGGCAGCAAGCACTCGCTGGGTGGAAAGCAGGGCTTTGAGATCTGCAAATGCTGCATCAGCTTCAGGAGTCCACTCGAACTTGTCAGATTTCTTCATCAGTCGGTAAAGAGGCAATGCCTTTTCACCGAGGCGAGAAATGAATCGACTCAAGGCGGCCAAACAACCAGTAAGCTTCTGGACATCATGCAGGCGCATAGGGCACTTCATCCGGAGTATGGCACCAACTTTCTCTGGGTTCGCGTCGATCCCTCGTTCGGAAACGAGGAAGCCGAGTAACTTTCCGCCAGGAACTCCGAAAGTGCACTTTGATGGGTTAATCTTGATATCATATCATCTCAGGTTGTCAAAGGTTTCAGCAAGGTCAGTTAGCAGGTCGGAACCTTTACGCGACTTGACCATAATGTCAACCATGTATGCTTCCACATTCTGACTGATTTGAGTGAGCAGACACTTCTGAATCATCCTCATGAATGTGGCCCCAGCGTTCTTGAGACCGAATGGCATGGTGACATAGCAAAAACACCTGAATGGAGTGATGAAAGCTGTTTTTCTCTCATCGGGACCATACAGACGGATCTGATGATACCCGGAATAGGCGTCTAGAAAAGACAAACACTCACACCCCGCAGTCGAGTCGACAATCTGATCGATACAGGGGTGAGGGAAATGATCTTTCGGGCAGGCCCAATTGATATGCTTGAAGTCAATGCACATGCGAAGTGATTCGTCCTTCTTGGGGACCATAACAACATTGGCGAGCCACTCGGAGTGGTAAATCTCCTGGATGAACTAAGCTGCCAGGAGCCGAGCCACTTCCTCACCAATTGCCTTTCTCTTTTGTACGGCGGACCGTTGGAGATATTCCTTGACTGGTTTTACTTTCGGGTCGACTCACAAACGATGCTTAGCCAGTCCCCTGGGTACACCCGGCATGTCAGAAGGTTTTCATGCAAAGATGTCCCAGTTCTCATGGAGGAACTGGATGAGCGCTTCTTCCTATTAGTTGTCAAGCGAAGTTGAGATATGACTAGGAGCGGCATTAGGATCGGTCAGGTGAATATGAATCGGCTTGGTTTCACCGGACGACTGAAATGCAGAATCAGTGGCAGGCTTCTTGGAGCACAGCAAATCACTCGGATCTGCATTTTTTGGTATTCTTGCATTTCGACTGTCGCCATTTGTGCATCGGTGATTTTTCAGCCCTTCTGGAAGCACTCTTCTGCTTTCTGCCGATTGCCAGTGATAGTGATCACTCCTCTGGGACCAGGCATTTTCAATTTGAGGTACACGTAACACGGTCGAGCCATGAAATGTACATAGGTAGGCCTACCCAGAATGGCATGATAAGCACTCTTGAAATCCACTACTTCGAATGTCAACTTTTCTTTGCGGCAATTCTTGGAATCACCGAAAACCACATCAAGGGCGATCTGGCTGAGTGATTCAGCCTTCTTGCTGGGTATAACGCCATGGAAACTCATATTAGTTTCGCTGAGCTTGGACATCAGAATCCCCATTCCCTTCAAGGTTTCAGCATAAAGGATATTCAGGCCACTACCACCATCCATCAGCACTTTAGTCAGTCGAGTGCCTTCAACAACTGGGTCGACCACCAACGCTTGCCCCCCAGGGGTGGCTATACGTGCTGGATGGTCAGACTGGTCGAATGTGATGGCAGTCTGGGACCACTTCAAATAACCTGGTGTTGCCGGAGCAACCATGTTCACTTCTCTGTTGATAACTTTCAATCGACTTTTGCTCTCAAAATCAGCAAAAATCATCAGAGTGGAGTTGACGTTGGGAAAACCGTCATCATCCTCTTCCTTGTCCTCATCCTTGTCTGACTCCTTTTCCTTCTCCTTGGGTTGTTTCTCTCGGAATTGCTGGATCAGGAGTCGACACTGCCGAGTGGTGTGCTTGGGATAAATTAGATTACCCTCTTCATCTTTCTTGGTGTGAATGTGACACGGCAAATCCAACACATCATTTCAGTCTTAATCTTTCACTTTCTTGGGATTCCAGGGCCCTTTGGGCTTCCCCTTGAACTTTCCTTGAGCCACAACTAAAGCCTCACCAGGAGCAACTGGTTCAGCCAGCCTTACGCTTTTGTTTCCGATTGGAAGTACCCCCACTGGTGTCCTGGGCGACTGTTTTGTGCTTGCCACTACGGAGTCGGTCTTCCTCTTCGCTGTTACCGTATTTGGTGGAAATCTCCATCATCCGAGTCAGGGACATATCTCCTGTCCGACCGAATTTCATATTCAACTCCCGATACTTGACGCCTTCTTTGAAGGCACGGACTGCTTGGTGATCTGACACATTCTCCACTATATGGTGTAACGTGATCCATCTCTGGATATAGTCTCTCAGGGTTTCATTCAGTTTTTGTACACAACTCTACAATTCAGTCAACCTTGCTGGTCGCTTGCAAGTACCTTCAAAAGTCCTAACAAACACTCGCGCGAGTTCCTCCCAACTGAATATACAGCCAGGTGCCAACTGGTTCAGCCATGCACTGGCCGAGCCTTCCAACATCAGAGGAAGGTGCTTCATGGCGACTTCATCATTGCCACCACCAATCTGAACAGCTACTCGGTAGTCCTCAAGCCAAGTGTCAGGCTTAGACTCACTCGTAAACTTGCTGACTCTAGTCGCCAACCTGAAATTAGGAGGAATCACTGCAGCCCTGGTGGCTCTACTGAAACACTCGGGACCTGAAACATGCACTCTACTGCCAGTCGGATAATCTCTGTCATGGACTTCTCTGTGCGCTCTGTTCCTGTCAACCAGACCTTGAATGAGAATAGATCTCGCATCAAAGCCTGGCTCCCTTGGGTCGACTAGTATTCTTCACTCGCCGCTGTGAGGGCGTCTGTCATCATGCCGACGAGGCACATATGATCCACTCCTTGGAGGAGGCGTGGGCACTCGATGTCGGTCGTCGCGGCCGAGGTGGTGATCATATTGCTCATGATTTCTGTATTGATCTTGCCTGTGACCACGTCCTTCATGCCGCGGGGGCGATCTTGGGCTGTGGGCCGACTGTACTGTATCTGCTACCACAGACCTGCTATGAATCCTATTCCGCGACTAAGACATTGCTGTGTTCTGTTCTCCAGCTGCTCGGAGTAAGGCCCGGATCTGCATCAAACCCCTGACTGCCTCCAACTGGGAAGCCTGGATTGACTTTACTATTCGGGCTGCGGCTGTGAGATTTTGAATCGGAGTGTGGTATACCTGAGTTTGAGGCGGAAAAAGCTGTCATCGACTGGATCCAGGGATCCGTGATACGTCCATTTTGCATCATGCTTTTATATCGATATTTATTGCATTATGGGCTGTTATTGCACATTATGTCACAATACTTATGCATATTCTCTCTTATTTTACAAGGTTTGCATAAAGAGGGAGAATGCCGACAGTTGGGATTCTGGGCTGGAAAAGGAGCAAATATTAGAGACCTATTCTACACAGCTCCAAAGTCCTGAAACTTCACGGAAGACGTTTTCAGAATATATAAAAAATACTCAGCGGAAGAAGTTCACCAGGCGGGCCACACCCTGCCCATGAGGGTGGGGGCACGCCCTACCCCCCTGGGCGCGCCCCCTACCTCGTGGGCCCCCTGGTGGCCCTCCGGTGGCCATCTTCTGCTATATGAAGTCTTTCGATGGGAAAAAATAACAAGCCATCTTCTCGGACGAAACTCCGCCTCCACGAGGCGGAACCTTGGCGGAACCAATCTAGGGCTCTGGCGGAGCTATTCTGCCAGGGAAACTTCCCTCCCGGAGGGGGAAATCATCTCCATCATCATCACCAACGGTCCTCTCATCGGGAGAGGGCAATCTCCATCAATATCTTCATCAGCACCATCTCCTCTCAAAACCCTAGTTCATCTCTTGTATCCAATTCTTGTCTTCAAGTCCGGGATTGGTGCTAGTAGGTTGCTAGTAGTGTTAATTACTCCTTGTAGTTGATGCTAGTTGGTTTAATTGGTGGAAGATCATATGTTCAGATCCTATATGCATATTAATGCCCCTCTGATTATGAACATGTTTATGCTTTGTGAGTAGTTACGTTTGTTCCTGAGGACATGGGAGAAGTCTTGCTATTAGTAGTCATGTGAATTTGGTATTCGTTCGATATTTTGATGAGATGTATGTTGTCTCTCCTCTAGTGGTGTTATGTGAACGTCGACTACATGACACTTCACCATTATTCGGGCCTAGAGGAAGGCATTGGAAAGTAATAAGTAGATAATGGGTTGCTAGAGTGACAGAAGCTTAAACCCTAGTTTATGCGTTGCTTCGTAAGGGGCTGATTTGGATCCATATGTTTCATGCTATGGTTAGGTTTACCTTAATACTTTTGTTGTAGTTGCAGATGCTTGCAATAGAGGTTAATCATAAGTGGGATGCTTGTCCAAGTAAGGATAGTACCCAAGCACCGGTCCACCCACATACCAAATTATCAAAGTACCGAACGCGAATCATATGAGTGTGATGAAAACTAGCTTGATGATATTCCCATGTGTCATCGGGAGCGCTTTTCTCTATATAAGAGTTTGTCCAGGCTTGTCCTTTGCTACAAAAAGGATTGGGCCACCTTGCTGCACTTTATTTACTTTTGTTACTTGTTGCTCGTTACAAATTATCCTATCACAAAACTATCTGTTACCACTTATTTCAGTACTTGCAGAGAATACCTTGTTGGAAACCGCTTATCATTTCCTTCTGCTCCTCGTTGGGTTCGACACTCTTACTTATCGAAAGGACTAGATAGATCCCCTATACTTGTGGGTCATCAAGACTCTTTTCTGGCGCCGTTGCCGGGGAGTGAAGCACCTTTGGTAGGTGGAATCTGGTAAGGAAAAATTTATATAGTGTGCTGAAATTTACTGTCACTTGTTACTATGGAAAGTAATTCTCTCAGGGGCTTGTTCGGGGTATCTTCACCCCAACCAGTAGAGCAAAGAGTTGCTCCTCAACCTACTGAACCTACTGAAAATGAAGATGTCTACTTTGAAATTCCTTCGGGTATGATAGAAAAGCTGCTAGCTAATCCTTTTTTAGGAGATGGAACAAAGCATCCTGATGAGTATCTAATATATGTGGATGAAGTTTGTGGATTATTTAAGCTTGCAGGTGTACCCGGAGATGTTGTTAACAAGAAGGTCTTCCCTTTATCTTTGAAGGGAGATGCATCGACATGGTATAGGCTATGTGATGATATGGGGTCTTGGAATTACAAACGATTGAAATTGGAATTTCATCAGAAGTTTTATCCTATGCATCTTGTTCATCGTGATCGCAATTATATATATAATTTTTGGCCTCGCGAAGGATAAAGCATCGCTCAAGCTTGGGGGAGGCTTAAATCAATGTTATATTCATGCCCCAATCATGAGCTCTCAAGAGAAATGATTATTCTAAAATTTTATGCTCGGCTTTCTGATAGCAATCACACCATGCTTGATACTTCTTGTGCTGGCTCTTTTATGATGAAGACTATTTAATTCAAATTGGGATTTATTGGAAATAATTAAACGCAACTCTGAAGATTGGGACCTCGACGAAGGTAAGGAGTCAGGTATGACACCTAAGTTTGATTGTGTTAAAGCTTTTATGGATACCAATGTTTTCCGTAAATTTAGCACTAAATATGGACTTGACTCTAAGATAGTAGCTTCTTTCTGTGAATCTTTTGCTACTTATGTTGATCTCCCTAGGGAGAAGTGGTTTAAATATCATCCTCCCATAGAAGTAAAAGTAGCTGCACCTATTAAAGTTGAAGAAAAGAATGTCACTTATAATGATCCTATTGTTCCTACTTCTTATGTTGAGAAACCACCTTTTCCTGTTAGGATAAAGGATCATGCTAAAGCTTCAACTGTGGTTCGTAAAAGCAATATTAAAACTTATACACCTCATGAGCAAATTAAAGTTGAACCAAATATTGCTATTGTTAAAGATCTCTTGTCTGATAATATTGATGGGCATGTTATTCATTTCCTTGATGACACTGCTAGAATTGCTAAACCTTGTGCTAAAGATAAAAACAGACCTGTGGTAGGCATGCCTGTTATTTCTGTTAAAATAGGAGATCATTGTTATCATGGCTTATGTGATATGGGTGCTAGTGCTAGTGCAATACCTTATTCCTTATACAAACAAATTATGCATGATATTGCACCTGTTGAGATAGAAGATATTGATGTCACAATTAAACTTGCCAATAGAGATACTATTTCACCAATGGGAATTGTTAGAGATGTTGAAGTCTTGTGTGCGAAAACTAAATATCCTGTTAATTTTCTTGTTCTTGGTACCCCACAAGATAGATTTTGTCCCATTATATTTGGTAGACCCTTCCTGAACACTGTTAATGCTACCATAGATTGCAAAAGGGATGTTGTTACTATCGGTTTAGATGATATGACTCATGAATTTAATTTCTCTAAATTTAGTAGACAACACCGTGAAGAAGAATTACCTAGTAAGGATGAAATTATTGGTCTTGCTTCTATTGCGGTACCTCCTAGTGATCCTTTAGAACAATATTTGCTAGACCATGAGAATGATATGTTTATGAATGAAAGAAGGGAAATAGATGAAGTATTCTTTAAACAGGAACCTATTCTGAAACACAATTTGCCTGCTGAAATCCTAGGGGATCCTCCTCCACCCAAGGGTGATCCCGTGTTTGAGCTTAAACCATTGCCTGATACTCTTAAATATGCTTATCTTGATGAGAAAAAGATATATCATGTTATTATTAGTGCTAACCTTTCAGAGCATGAGGAAGAGAGATTATTGAAAACTCTGAAGAAGCACCGTGTTGCTATTGGGTATACTCTTGATGATCTTAAGGGCATTAGTCCCACTCTATGTCAACATAAAATTAATTTGGAATAAGATGCTAAACCAGTTCGTGATCATCAATGACAGCTGAATCCTAAAATGAAAGAAGTGGTAAGAAAAGAAATACTAAAGCTCCTTGAGGCAGGTATAATCTATCCCGTTGCTGATAGTCAGTGGGTAAGTCCTGTCCATTGTGTCCCTAAGAAGGGAGGTATTATTGTTGTTCCCAATGATAAAGATGAATTGATTCATCAAAGAATTATTACAGGTTATAGGATGGTAATTGATTTCTGCAAATTAAATAAGGCCACTAAAAAGGATCATTACCCCTTACCTTTTATCGATCAAATGCTAGAAAGATTATCCAATCATACACATTTTTGCTTTCTAGATGGTTATTCTGGTTTCTCTCAAATACCTGTGTCAGCCAAAGATCAATCAAAGACTACTTTAACTTGCCCTTTTGGTACTTTTGCTTATAGACATATGCGTTTTGGTTTATATAATGCACCTGCTACCTTTCAAATATGCATGATGGCTATATTCTCTGACTTTTGTGAAAAGATTTGTGAGGTTTTCATGGACGATTTCTCCGTCTATGGATCTTCTTTTGATGATTGCTTGAGCAATCTTGATCGAGTTTTGCAGAGATGTGAAGAAACTAATCTTGTCTTGAATTGGGAAAAGTGCCACTTTATGGTTAATGAAGGTATTGTCTTGGGGCATAAAGTTTCTGAAAGAGGTATTGAAGTTGATAAAGCCAAGGTTGATGCTATTGAAAAGATGCCATGCCCCAAGGACATCAAAGGTATAAGAAGTTTCCTTGTTCATGCCGGATTTTATAGGAGGTTCATTAAGGACTTCTCAAAAATTTCTGGGCCTCTGACTAACTTATTACAAAAATATATAGCATTTGTCTTTGATGATGATTGTGTAGAAGCATTTGAAATACTTAAGAAAGCATTGATTTTTGCACCTATTGTTCAGCCACCTGATTGGAATTTACCTTTTGAAATAATGTGTGATGCTAGTGATTATGCTGTAGGTACTGTTCTAGGGAAAAGAGTCGATAAGAAATTAAATGTTATTCAATATGCTAGTAAAACACTAGACAATGCTCAAAGAAATTATGCTACTACTGAAAAAGAATTCTTAGCAGTTGTATTTGCTTGTGATAAGTTCAGACCTTATATTGTTGATTCTAAAGTAACTATTCACACTAATCATGCTGCTATTAAATATCTTATGGAAAAGAAAGATGCTAAACCTAGACTTATTAGATGGGTTCTCTTGCTACAAGAATTTGACTTACATATCGTTGATAGAAAGGGGGCTGAGAACCCCGTTGTAGACAACTTGTCTAGGTTAGAAAATGTGCTTGATGACCCACTTCCTATTGATGATAGCTTTCCTGATGAGAAATTAAATGTCATAAATGCTTCTCATACTGCTCCATGGTATGCTGATTATGCTAATTACATTGTTGCTAAGTTTATACCACCTAGTTTCACATACCAGCAAAAGAAAAGGTCCTTCTATGATTTGAGGCATTACTTTTGGGATGACCCACATCTTTATAAAGAAGGAGTAGATAGTGTTATTAGACGTTGTGTACCTGAGCATGAACAGGAACAGATCCTACACAAGTGTCACTCCGAAGCTTATGGAGGACACCATGCTGGAGATAGAACTGCACATAAGGTATTGCAATCTGGTTTTTATTGGCCTACTCTCTTCAAGGATGCCCGTAAGTTTGTCTTATCTTGTGATGAATGTCAAAGAATTGGTAATATTAGTAGAAGTCAAGAAATGCCTATGAATTATTCACTTGTTATTGAACCATTTGATGTTTGGGGCTTTGACTATATGGGACCCTTTCCTTCCTCTAATGGATATACACATATTTTAGTTGCTATTGATTACGTTACTAAGTGGGTAGAAGCTATTCCAACTAGTAGTGCTGATCATAACACTTCTATTAAAATGCTTAAAGAAGTTATTTTTCCAAGATTTGGAGTCCCTAGATATTTAATGACTAATGGTGGTTCACATTTTATTCATGGTGCTTTCCGTAAAATGCTTGCAAAATATGATGTTAATCATAGAATTGCATCTCCTTATCACCCACAGTCTAGTGGTCAAGTACAATTGAGTAATAGAGAGCTCAAATTAATTTTGCAAAAGACTGTTAATAGATCTAGAAAGAATTGGTCCAAGAAACTTGATGATGCATTATGGGCCTATAGAACTGCATATAAAAATCCTATGGGTATGTCTCCGTATAAAATGGTTTATGGAAAAGCATGTCACTTACCTCTCGAACTAGAACACAAGGCATATTGGACTATTAAAGAGCTCAATTATGATTTTAAACTTGCCGGTGAGAAGAGGTTATTTGATATTTGCTCACTCGATGAATGGAGAACCCAAGCCTACGAAAATGCCAAGTTGTTTAAGGAAAAAGTTAAAAGATGGCATGATAAAAGGATACAAAAGCGTGAGTTTAATGTAGGTGATTATGTATTGCTATACAACTCTCGTTTAAGATTTTTTGTAGGAAAACTTCTCTCTAAATGGGAAGGCCCTTACGTTATCGAGGAGGTCTATCGTTCCGGTGACATAAAAATCAACAACTTCGAAGGCACAAATCCGAAGGTGGTGAATGGTCAAAGAATCAAACATTATATCTCAGGTAATCCCATAAATGTTGAAACCAATGTTATTGAAAACGTAACCCCGGAGGAATACATAAGGGACACTTTCCGGAATGTTTCAGACTCCGAAAAGGAATAGGTATGTGGTACGATAAGTAAACCGACTCCAAAACAGTTTTTAAGGCAATATTTCTCCGTTTTGGAATATTTAGAAAAATAGAAAAATAAGAAGCAACCCGGGAGGGACACGAGGTGTCGGGTGGTGGGTGCGACATATGCCAACGGGTGGCTTATCTTTGTGGGAACCAGTAATACATCGCCGGTGCCTGGAAGCGGGATGAGGCGAAGACATGCACGCCGGCGGATCTTACCCAGCTTCGGGGCTCTCCGAGGAGATAACACCCCTACTGCTGCTCTGCGGGGTCTCCGCATGCTCACTAGATGAATCGAGTAGCTACACGACGCTCCTTGAGCTTCTTTTGGGGGGGAGGAGGAAGAAAGGACACGGCTAGCCTGCTTCTTCTCCTCGTATGGTGTCTAGAACTAGCAGGGGGTCCAACCCTTTGCATGGGTGTTCCGGAGGGTTTATATAGGCCTACCCCCCGGGGGTACAATGGTAATCCGGCTGGGCACGGGGCCCAGCCGTCTGTGACTGTGCTCGCCGGCTTCTACGCCGGCTGCTGGGGCCCGCCGACTGGTGGGTCCCGCCGGCTACCAACTCCTTGGTTGACAAGCAGGCCCCACTGTCCGGGGCCATGTCGGCGGCTGGTTACTGTGGCTTCATCTTGTTGACGTGAGCTTCATCGTGGTAAGCGCGGCTACAGTACTGCCGTCCACCGGGCGACCGCTGTAGCCTTACCGCGTCTTGTCTCCTTGATGGGGCGTCTTCTTCGAGGGAGATGGCAAGCCGGCTGCGGGGAGCCGGCTCCGCCTCGGGCCGACTGGTTGGAGGCGGGGCCGCCTTCGGCCGTCTCTCTGCTCTAAGGGGCCCACCGCCTGTGGGCCACGCTGGCGGCCCATCGTGGGTGAGGCCAGGGTCAACATGGCAACAGTGCTGCGCCGGACGGGTCATGCCCACCTCGTACGACGCACTGTGCCAGGCGTGCCCCGCGATTCGGGGGTGGCAGGCTCTTCTGTAGCCACGCCCCATCGCACCGCCGTTAGGTGGGTGCAAACTTTGTGGGTACGGTCTTGACTGCTTTACGGGGAGCCGGCTCGAAGGAGTCGGCTTTCTCACAGCCGGCTTCTTGGAGTCGGCCCTCTCATGAGGGTTAAAGTCGGACCGTCTTCCGAAAGCCGGCCTTGATCGCAGCCGGCTAGGGGAAGGCGGCCCCATGTCTTGGATTCTTGAGAGTCGGGCGGGCTCGTAACTTTTTTAGAAGTGCCAGGGGAAGCCGGCTGGGCTACCCATGGCTATTTACTCCGACAGTAGTCCCCGAAGCTGATCGAGCTCCGAGGTGAGCAGTGGGGACGAGAAGCTTGGTCAGCTTCCTATCCTGAGGAGCCGGCCTCGCGGGCGTACGCCGACTTCAGATAACCCCGCGTGGGCGGGAGGAGAGGGGGCCTGCGTGCTGACCACGGGCCCTCTCGCGGCCACGTGGCGGCAAGATCCTGCGAGCACACGCGCGCGATGGGACGCCACCGCAGGCCCGGACCCGCCACTCGCGAGCCTCGGTCCGGGCGCGGATCTCCCGTGGCCCACAGGGCCGCTCGCCTTCTCAAGGCAGTTTTCGTCTCGCCATTATGGGTTGGTAATCGCGGGGCGTGGGAGGTGGGCACGATCGACCCCCACGCTTCCCCACGCCACGCCTCCTCGGCTCCGCCACGTGAGCCTATAAGTAGGGGGAGGAGGGGGAGCGACAGAGGTTCGCGCGCTCCCTCCCACTCCGTCCCTCCTAACTCTCGTCTTCTTCCTCTTGTTGCCGCCGCAGCCTCCCGTCTCAGCGCCGTCGCGTCTCCACGCCACCTCGCTCCCATGGCGTTGTCAAGCTCCTGGGACAGCTCCAACGTCCACGAAGACCACGTGGAGTTCCTTCGCCAGACCCGGCGCCTGCCCGGCGCCGACCGCGTACAGGTCCGCCTAGCGCCCGAGAGGGAGATCTCGCCGGCGCTGGAGGAGGGCGAGCGGGTCGTCTTCCGCTCGCACTGCCTGCGCGGCTTCGGCCTCCCGGCGAGCGGGTTTCTGCGTTCTTTCCTCGACTTCTACAACCTCCAGCCGCATCACCTCACGCCCAATGCGGTGATGCTGTTGTCGGCCTTCGTCTCCCTCTGCGAAGGCTTCTTGGGGCTGCTCCCCACGCTGGAGCTCTGGGAGAGTTCTTCCAGAGCAAGCTCGGCACAGTCATCGCCGGCGTGCCCGCCCCCTGCGGAGCCTTCATCGCCATGAGGAGGGCGAGCGAGAACAATCCGTTCCCGCCCATCCCCCTGATCCAGTCAGTGAAGGTCTGGCAGAGATCTTATTTCTATGTGAAGAACGTCGCTGAGCAAGAAGACTACATCAACCTGTCGGCTTACGTAGCCGGCCGGCCGGCTGGGAGGCAGCCCTCGTGGAGCTTCCGATCCCGGTCATTGTCTCCGGCAGGGAACGCCGCCATCTCCCGGCTTCGGGTGCTGATTCAGTCGGAAGGCTTGCACGGGGCCGACTTGGTGGCCGCCTTCGTGGAGCGCCGGATCCTTCCTCTCCAGAGCCGGCCCCATATGATGTGCCAGATGAGCGGCCGCTTCGACCCAAGCCGGCTGAGCACATGGGAGATGCCCCACGCGGAGGTGGCGCTCATGGTCAACTACATTGCCAACTGCAAGCTCAGCGGGGACTGGCAATACGGCAAGGCGCCATATTCTCGCGCAAATCCTCCACCCGTGGTAAGTTTCTCTCTTTATCTTCTTTTTCGTCGTCAGCCGGCTTTGTGACGGCCGGCTTCCGACCAGCCGGTTCTCTGTGCAGAACCCTCTTCTTGCGCCGCCGGCCGGGGCGGCAAGGATCGAACGCCAGTACGCCCCCGACCGCACGGTGGATGATGTTGACGACCCGGACTTGGGGGCGGCTGCCATGAAAGACGCCGTCGTTGGGGACAGTGCCGAGCCCGGGGGCTCAAGGTTCACCGCGAGCTTCGAGGACTGGCCGGACAACTTTGAAGCCGAAGTCGCTCCGCGTCGCCAGCCGGCGGCCGACCAACAGGGCGCGGGCTCGTCCGTCGCGCCGGCTGCCAGCGGCGCGCAGAAGCGCCGGGCCGCTCTAGGCCTCTTCGACAGTCGGCCGAAGAAGTCCAAACCTTCCGCCGCGGCGACGAAGCGAGAAGAGGCGGCCGCGAAGGCGGCCCGCTTCCGCAAGGCTGTGAAACAGCCACAGGCGGTCTCGGCGTAAGTCTTTAATTGCTTTGCCGCAGTCTCGTCGTTGTTCTCTTTTCTTCGAATGTCTTCTTAACTTTTCTTCGCTTGTTGGACAGGGCACCGCTTTCTCTTGAGCGGGGCCCGGGCGGCTCCGTCGTGGGGCCGGCTGGAGGGTCTTCGAGCTCCCGCCGCGTGGACCCCCGCGCCGATCTTAGGGAGGCCACAGAGCGGAACGCCCGCAAAGCGCGGGAAGAGCGCGAGGCGGCAGAGAAGGCGGCCGCCCAGGCGGCAAAGGGGCAGGCTGAAGTGGTAGCCAAGGCCCAGAGGGAGGCGGCTCCCGCAGAGACGGAGGCAGAAAGCTCGCGCAGCCAGCCTCCGCTGCTCGCCGTTCCCCTCCGAGCCGTGGCCCCCGACACCCCGTTGCCCTTGGCGGAGGAGATCATCCAAGACCCGCCGCTGTTGGAGAGGGAGGAGGACCCCGTGGCCTTGGCGAGGAGAGCGCCGCCTGCGGCGCCAACCGGAGCGGGCCAAGGCGGTCAATCGTCAGCGGCGCCAGAGGAGCCGGCCGGAGGTGAGCCGGAGAGCAGGGCCGGCCTCAAGGTGCAGCTGGCGACGGGCCGGCGTGCTGGAGGAGGCGCTGCTCCGCCGGAGTTGCGCCGAGCCGCGGGCGCAGGCCAGTCGGCTGGAGATCTGGAGGCGGCCAGCACCGCCGTGTCCAAGTGGACTCCCAGCGGGGGGACCAGCGAGCTGGATGCGGCGGCTCAAGGGGTCCGGAGCCGGCTACAAGCTCAAGCCGCCCTGCTACAGCAGCTCAACCAAGAGTTCTTGTCAACACGAACCACTGTCTGAGTAAGTCCTTTGCTCTTGGCTGCTTTGCTTTCTTGATTTCTTCCGTGGGGGCGCGTCAGCGCACCCACCGGGTGTAGTCCCCGAGATTCGGGCCGACTGCTGCACAGTCGGGTCGGATCTTTCTTGACGGCCATCTTACTTTGCTTTCTTTCTAAACTTTCAGGAATACCACAACCTTCGCGCTGCCGCCTTCGACTCCCAGGCTCGAGAGTTGAGCCGGCGGACCGACGACCTGGCCGACAGCCGAAGTAAGTACTTGGTTTTGTCTGTCTCCTGTGGGGGCGCGTCAGCGCACCCACTGGGTGTAGTCCCCGAGATTCGGGCCGACTGCTGCGCAGTCGGGTCGAATCTTTCTTGACGACTCTTTTCTTATTGATTTTTCTTTTTCTTTGTCTTCAGGGGCCAACGCCGACTTGAGGAAGGAGCTTGGCGAAGCGAAGGCCGCCCTTTACGCCAAAGAGGCCGAGTGCACTGCCTTGGTCCAGGAACGGGATCGCCTGGCCAAGAATCTAGCCGACCAAGAGGAAAGCCACAAAGCGGCCCTGCAGGCGGCGCGGGAAAGCGAAGACGCCTTGATGGCGGAGTATGAGATGGCGGCAACGACCTGGTCTGAGACCCGGCGAGGCCTGGACGAAGGCTTCGGCCGGATCGAAGACTTGATCGACGGTAAGCTGCCTTCCTCGGCCCTCTCCTGCCACTTGCCGCTTGGGTTTTTTGACTTATCTTGAGCTCTTGCTTGCTGTTTCTTGCAGATTACTTCCCAGGCTACTCCGCCTTCGCCGCCCAAAGCATTGAGGCCCATCGCGAGGCGCGCCGGCAAGCGGGGGCCGACATCGCGCCGGATGCAAACCAGACCCTTGAGGAGCAGCTTCTGGCTGTCCAGGCACGGTTGCAGCCGGCTCATCGGATGCTTCGCCGGCTCCAACGTGCCGGGGCGCAAGTGCTGGCCGCCCTCTGGCCCGGCGAGACGATCCCCCGCACTCCGAGCCGAACTGCCGACTGGCTGGAAGTCGCAGTTGGTCGCTTCGAAGCTTGGAAAGCGTCAGCGGCCCGCCTCGGAGCCGGGCGGGCGTTGGAATTCGTCCGGGCTTGGTACCCAGGGCTGAGCCTGGACCAGCTGCGCACTTGGCGGATGGAAGCCGACGCGGAGCTGGAGGCGGTGAGGCCGGCTATCGCCCAGCGGGCTTCAACTATCGCCGAGTGCACCGACATCAGCGTTTTCGCACCCGAAATCGATGATGATGGTGTCGCGCAGCCGGAGGAGTGGTTCAGGCTGAACCCGGCGGTGGGCGAGGACTCGGCGGAGGAGATCGCCTCTAGCGACGAGGGTGAAGAAGACGAAGACGACGACGGTGGAGACGTCGAGCCGGCTGGTGGAACAACCAGCCGACCTCAGGCCGACCGTGCCTCCAGCAACGAGGCGCGCGGAAGCGCGCCCTCTGCGGGAGGCGGCGACCAAGCCGAAGTTCGTCAGCCGGCCGCTCCTTCAGCCGGTGCGACCGTCTCCGCCAACCAGTCGGCCGCTCCTCCAGCTTGACCTGCCGTCTTTATCTTTCCTGCTTTGTTGTCTTTGAACAATCTTTGTTAAGTCTCGCAGTTCCACCCACTGGGGGTGTATCCAAACTATGTTGAATGCTGGCCTCTTGGAGGTCTTTTTGTGTAAATATTATCATGTGCATGTTTGGTTTCCATTCGCGTATGCTTGTTTATCCGTAGGCTTTTTCCTTTGCCGCCTTCCCTCTTTGGGGAGGCAAGTACTTGAGCTTTCTTGGATTTAAAGTACAGTGAATGGAAACCGGCCGGCCGGCTACTTTGGTAGCCAGTCGGCGGTGTGGGAAAAATCGGCTTTTGTTATATTAGTCCGTTAGTCCCTAGCCGTTTTTCGTGTGGGCGGTCGTTCCTACCTTTAACTCTTGCCAACCGGACAGCCGGTTCATCGAACTGCGACTTTTGGCAAGGGAAGGCTTGAGAGCCGGCACACTACTTGTCTGACTGCGGGTAGGACTTCTAATATAACTTCGGTCGGCCAGTCCCCGAGCCGACTAGTCAAACTCGGTGCCGGACGGAATAAGTAAATGATACGACAAGGCCATAAGCATGATACTTTACATTCATAAATAAGGGATGGCAGTCCCCAAGCCCTCCTCGGGGAGCCTATTGTCTAGTACTTAATACAAAAGTTAGTGTGATACATACTGCCTTTCAACTGTAAAATCTTCGAAGGAGGTTGGCGTTCCATGGCCGTTCCGACTCCTTGCCGGAGTCGTCTCTCTTGCGTGCCTTCGGCTTTTGTGCGTCGATCAGGTAGTAGGAGTCGTTGCCTAGAGCTCTGCTGATGACGAAAGGGCCTTCCCAAGGGGCTGAGAGCTTGTGCTGGCCGGCTGTTCGCTGGATCAGCCGGAGCACAAGGTCGCCCTCTTGGAAAGATCTTGGCCTGACCTTCCGGCTGTGGTAGCGGCGCAAACCCTGCTGGTAAATTGCAGACCGGCTGAGAGCTAACAGCCGGCTTTCTTCCAGCAGGTCGACGCCGTCTTCTCATGCTTCCTTGGCCTCCGCTTCCGTGTACATGGTTACTCGAGGCGAGTCGAATTCGATGTCAGTTGGGATGACCGCCTCGGCACCATACACAAGGAAGAAAGGGGTGAAGCCGGTTGACTTGTTTGGTGTAGTGCGCAGACTCCAGAGGACTGCCGGCAGCTCATCGAGCCAACAGCCGGCTGAGCGCTCCAGAGGTACAACCAGTCGGGGCTTGATGCCGGAGAGGATGAGGCCATTGGCTCGCTCGACCTGGCCGTTTGACTGCGGGTGGGCGACGGATGCTAAGTCCAGCCGGATACCTTGGGCTGCGCAGAAATGTGCCAAGGCTCCTTTGGCGAAATTCGTGCCATTGTCGGTGATGATGCTGTGCGGCACGCCGTACCGAGTTGTTATGTCCGCGATGAACGTCACGGCAGTCGGCCCATTCAGCTTCTTGATCGGCTTCGCCTCAACCCACTTGGTGAATTTGTCCACGGCGACGAGCAAATGCGTCATGCCGCCGCGCGCAGTCTTAAATGGGCCCACCATGTCCAGTCCCCAAACGGCAAAGGGCCAAGTGAGGGGAATGGTCTTGAGTGCCGAAGCCGGCATGTGTTGCTTGGAGCTGAAGAGCTGGCATCCCTTGCAATGCTTGACTAATTCTTTGGCATCGTCCAAAGCAGTCGGCCAGAAGAAACCATGGCGGAAGGCTTTGGCGACAAGTGATCTTGAGGCCGCATGGTGGCCGCATTCTCCTTGGTGAATGTCTGCGAGGATTGCAATGCCCTTCTCTTGCTCGACGCATCGCTGGAGGACTCCGGTGACGCTGCGCTTGAGTAGTTCTCTGTTGACGATTGTGTACGCTCCGGCTCGACGCTGGACTTGTCTTGCTTCTGTTTCGTCAGCCGGCAGGTCTTGGTTTACTAGGAAGTTGAGGATGGACTGCGCCCATGACGGGGCTGCGACTTCTTCTACTGCCAAAGTGGCTACTGCCACCAGGGTGGGCGGGCTGGGCGGTGAGGTGCTGGAGTCAGCCGTCGGCTGTAGTGCTGGTGCAGTCCCCGGGCCGCCGCAGTCCCCGAGCCGACTGCCGAAGTCCCCGGGCCGGCTACCACAGTCCCCGAGCCGGCTACCGCAGTCCCCGAGCCGGCTACCGCAGTCCCCCGGCCGGCTGCCGAAGTCGCCGGGTTGGCTACGGGGGTCTTGGGGTCGGCTACTTGATTCTTCGAGCCGGGCCTGGCCGCATCGGGGTCAGGCGGCACGAAGATGGAATCGGATTCCGGAGACGGCTTGATGGACGGCTTGAGGAGGCGTTGTAGAGCGATGCCGGTTGGAATTGCTTGCCGAGTGGAGCCTATTCAAGCCAGGGCATCGGCTGGCTCGTTGTCGGCTTGAGGTACGTGGAGGAACTCGCATCCATCAAAGTATCCGCTGAGTTGTTGGACCAGGAAACGGTAGCTCGCCATATTCGCGTCCTTGGCGTCCCAGTCGCCGGATGACTGCTGGACTACCAGGTCCGAGTCGCCATAACATAGGATCCGGCGAATGCCAAGCTCTTTGGCAAGCCGGAGCCCGTGTATGAGCGCCTCGTACTCGGCCACATTGTTGGAGGCGGCAAAGTGGATCTGTAGCGTGTATCTGAGCTTATCGCCTTTGGGAGAGGTAAGGACGATGCCGGCTCCCAAACCGGTGCGCATCTTGGACCCGTCGAAGTGCATGCGCCAATGGGTGGAGTCGGGAGCCGGCGGCAGGTACTGGGTCTCGGCCCAGTCGACGAGGAAGTCGGCCAATGCTTGGGACTTGATGGCAGTGCGGGGCTGGTAGAAGATCGTGTACGGGGCCAGCTCGATGGCCCATTTTGCCACCCGGCCGGATGCATCTCGGTTGCCTATGATCTCGGCTAGCGGGGCAGTGCATACGACCGTGACGGGATGCTCTTGAAAGTAGGGCTTCAGCTTCTTGGCGGTGAAGTACACGTCGTAACACATCTTTTGGTAGTGCGGGTAGTTTTGTTTTGAGGCGGACAGCACCTCGCTCAAATAGTACACCGGCCTCTGGACCGGCTGGGCTCGGCCTTCTTCCGGGCGCTGGACTACGATGGCGGTGCTGACCACCCGGCTGGTTGCAGCGATGTAAAGGAGCATGGGCTCTTTCTCGGTCGGCGCCGCGAGGACAGGCGGCGTGGCCAGCATCTTCTTCAGCTCGTGAAAAGCTTGGTCGGCCTGGTCGTTCCACTCGAAGTGAGTGCTCTTCTTCATGAGGCGGTAGAGGGGGAGAGCTTTCTCTCCGAGCCGGCTCATGAAGCGGTTCAAGGAGGCCAAGCACCCAGTGAACTTCTGAATGTCTCAAAGCTTGGTGGGGATCGCCATTCTCTCGATGGCCTTGATCTTCGCCGGGTTGCATTCGATGCCGCGTTCGGAGACCAGGAAGCCTAGGAGCTGGCCGGCTGGCACCCCGAACACGCATTTCTCGGGGTTGAGCTTGATTTGGAACTGGCGCAGGTTCTCAAATGTTTCCTTGAGGTCTTCCAGCAAGGTGCCACGCTTCTCCGTCTTCACCACGATGTCGTCCACGTAAACGTGGGCATTCCTGCCGAGCTGCTTGAGGAGGCACTTCTGCATGCAACGCTGAAAGGTGGCACCGGCATTTCTCAAGCAGAACGTCATAGTCAGGTAGCAGAAGGCTCCGAACGGCGTGATGAAGGCGGTCTTCAGGCGGTCATCCGGGTCTAGCTTTATCTGGTGATATCCGGAGTAAGCATCCAAAAAACTCAACAGCTCGCATCCGGCTGTGGAGTCTATCACTTGGTCTATCCTTGGCAGGGCAAAAGGATCTTTGGGGCAAGCCTTGTTGAGACTTGTGTAGTCTATACACATGCGCCACTTGTTATTCTTCTTCAGCACAAGGACCAGGTTGGCGAGCCACTCTGGGAAGAAAACTTCCATGATAAAGCCGGCCGCCAAGAGCCGGGCTATCTCCTCCCCTACAATCCTGCGTTTCTCCTCCGACAGTCGGCGAAGGGGTTGTCTGACTGGCTTTGCGTCTTCTCGAACATGTAGCTTGTGCTCGGCGAATTTCCTCGGAACACCCGGCATGTCCTTGGGGGACCACGCAAAGATGTCCCGATTCTCACGGAGGAAATCGGCGAGCTTGCCTTCCTATTTGCTGTTCAGGTTTGCCCCGATGACGGCAAACCTCTCTGGATGCTCGGGGTCAAGAGGTATCTTCTTCGTCTCCTTGGCCGGCTGAAAAGACCCTTGAGTATCATGCTCCTTGGGGTCGGGGGACACGGCCCACTGCTTGCCGGCTATGGCCACGACTCGGTCCAGCATCTTCTTCTCTTTGGCGATCACAAGGGACTCGGCCAGCCGGCTGCTGGCCGCTGCGCACTTGGAGGACTTCTTGTAGTCACCGGCTATGGTGATGACGCCTTTGGTGCTTGGTATCTTCATCTTGAGGTATGCATAGTGGGGAACCGCCATGAATTTGGCCAAGGCAGGTTGGCCCAGCAATGCATGGTAAGGGCTCTCCAGGTCCACCACTTCAAACCAGATCGCTTCCCGGCGGAAATGCTCCTTGTCCCCAAAAAGTACATCAATCTTGATTTTGCCAATGGGGGCGCAGGACAGGCCGGGTACGATGCCGTGGAACACCGTCCGAGTGGGCGTGAGCTGTTTTGTCTTGACGTTCAACTTCTCCAAGGTGTCACGATACAGGATGTTGATGCTGCTCCCGCCGTCTATCAACACACGGGAGAAGCGGGCGGCGCGTCTGTCCGTTGCAAGGGTGGCTTCCAGGACCAAAGCATAAGAGCCGGGAGACGGCATCACCTCCGGATGGTCGGCCCGGCTCCAGCTGATGGGCTTTTCTGACCAATGCATGTGTCCAGCGGGGTTGGCAGCGACCACGCCAACTTCCTGGCGCTCTTGGCGCTTGCTGCACCGGTCTTCGGGCTGGCTTGTAAAGACGATGTAGGTTGCTTGCTCATCAGGGAACTCGTCGTGCATGGCTCCGACTGCGGGCCGAGCGGCCGGAGGCGGCGGAGGCAGAGGCGGCGGGCCGGCAGGCGGAGGTGGCAAGAGCCCCTCACCCTTAGAGATTCGGGTGAGCCAGTTGCACTTCCGGGTCGTGTGGTTGGACGGCTTCGCGCCGCTGTGGAACTTGCAAGGGGCGTCGAGGGTTTGCTCGTAGGAGAAGGTGGGCTGCCAAGCCAGCCTGCCGCCCTTGGGCTTCTTGGGCGCCGGTCGTTCTTCAGGCGGCGCATCTTCGACCGTGGCCACCTGCCGGCTAGCGGGAGGCGGCACGGGGCCCTTGCGCTTGTTGTCGTTCGAGTTGGGGTGTCGGCCGGGTTCTCCAGCCGGCGTCTTGGGCGCCGGGTTGAGCACCTTTCCGGACGCGTCCACCCGAAGCTCGGTCTTCATCGAGGAGTCGGCGGTAGCGTACTTGTCCGCTATGTCCAGAAGCTCGTCGAGGGTAGCCGGTTCGTCGCAGAGGAGCTTGTGCTTGAGGAGGGTGCCTTCTCGGCATCCGGCTGTGAAGTACTCTATGGCTTGTACCTCGTGCACCCCTTCACAGGAGTTGCGGAGCTCGGCCCAACGTGTGAGGTAATCGCGAGTGGACTCGGCGGGGCCTTGCACGCACAAGGAAAGCTGCCTGGGCTTGGGAGCCCGCTTGTAGGTGCTGGTGAAGTTGCGGATGAAGGCTTCTGTGAAGTCTAGCCAGCTGTTGATGCTACGCGGCTTGAGGCTGTTGAGCCAGGTCCGTGCCGTGCCCTGCAGCATGAGAGGCACGTACTTCATGGCGACACGCCGATTTCCGTTGGCTATGCTAACTGCGGTGGAGTAGTCGATCAACCAATCTTCCGGCTTCATGGAGCCGTTGTACTTGGGCGTGTCTCTTGGGAGCGAGAACCCTTTGGGAAAGGGCTCGTTGCGGATGCGGGGGCCAAAGCAAGGCGGGCCGACATCGTCTTCTTCTTCCAATGCCAGGGATCGCGCCAGGCGGTCGATCCGATGACGGGCGTCGTTCTCGCCGATTCCTTCGCGGCGGCCCAGCCAGCCGCTGAGAGTCGGGTGCGCCACTAGCGGTGAGGCGGGATATCTCTCTCCACGGGGCGGAGGCGGAGGCGGGTCCCCCCGCCACTCCATGGCTCGGGGATGACCGTCCGCGTCCCGCTCGATGGAGATCCGGGTCCGGCTGCGGCTGGAAGCCGGCTCCTTCTCGCGTCGCGCGCGGGTATTGCTCGTAGTCGGCGTCCGGGACGTCGCGCCGTGCTCTCGGCGCGGGGGAAGGCTTTCCGCGCGAGCGTCGGCTTCGTGCCGCTGCGTGGCGGCGTCAATCAATTGCTGGATGCGCCGGGTCATGTGGGGAATGTCTTCGGCTTCCAGGCCATCCAGCTCGTCTACGGCCGCCTGGGCGGCACGCAAGTTCTCGAGCGGAGTGGCATAGACTGGGCGGTTGACTCCCAGCGTGTCGGCGATGACGGCGCCGCGTTGCTTGACAAGGCCGGCCCGGCTTGGCCCGCTCGGGGCCAGCGTGCCGAAGGCGGCGCGGTCAGCCTCGCGCCGGTAGGCCTCAGTGAGGCGTCTTACGGGGGCCAGCCTCCGGCCCTCGGCGAGGAGAGCGAGGCGGCGTGCTTCCAGTGCCTCGTCGTCGGCGTCGGCCGGGAGAGGAGCGGACAAGTCGTGGGCCGCCACGCGCGGGGCGTCGTGGGCGCTCTCGTCGGCCAGGCCGCCGTGGCCGACAACCATCACTTCGGCGGTGATAGCATCGTAGCCGTCGGCTCGAGGAAGCGGGTCGTTGTAGATCGCGACGTTGGTGGGGAAGGCGTCGTAGGAGGCCGTGTCGGAGTCGACAGGCATTGGGTCGGTGGAGCCAACCGACTCCAGGTCCGCAGCGGGCTCGCTGGAGACATGGAGCTGGCCGAGAAGGTTGGCTAGGCGGTCAGCGCCCGCATCGGAGGCGAGCTCGTCGGAGATGAAGGTCTCATCGGGGAGATCGGCGAGGCCGCTTGCCGCGCAGATGCTAGTGACGCCTTGCAGCGCGTCGTGGCAAGCGCCATCGGGCGTGCCGGGCTGGCTACGCTCGCTGGGGAGGAAGAGGGTTCCCGTCCAGAACAGGTCTCCGGACAACGGTGCACCTGGCCCCACGATGGGCGCCAAATGTCGGGTGGTGGGTGCGACATATGCCAACGGGTGGCTTATCTTTGTGGGAACCAGTAAGACATCGCCGGTGCCTGGAAGCGGGATGAGGCGAAGACATGCACGCTGGCGGATCTTACCTAGCTTCGGGGCTCTCCGAGGAGATAACACCCCTACTGCTGCTCTGCGGGGTCTCCGCATGCTCACTAGATGAATCGAGTAGCTACACGACGCTCCTTGAGCTGCTTTTGGGGGGGAGGAGGAAGAAAGGGCACGGCTAGCCTGCTTCTTCTCCTCGTATGGTGTCTAGAACTAGCAGGGGGTCCAACCCTTTGCATGGGTGTTCCGGGGGGTTTATATAGGCCTACCCCCCCGGGGTACAATGGTAATCCGGCTGGGCACGGGGCCCAGCCGTCTGTGACTGTGCTCGCCGGCTTCTGCGCCGGCTGCTGGGGCCCGCCGACTGGTGGGTCCCGCCGGCTGCCAACTCCTTGGTCGACAGGCAGGCCCCACTGTCCGGGGCCATGTCGGCGGCTGGTTACTGTGGCTTCATCTTGTTGACGTGAGCTTCATCGTGGTAAGCGCGGCTACAGTATCGCCGTCCGCCGGGCGATCGCTGTAGCCTTACCGCATCTTGTCTCCTTGATGGGGCGTCTTCTTCGAGGGAGATGGCAAGCCGGCTGCGGGGAGCCGGCTCCTCCTCGGGCCGACTGGTTGGAGGCGGGGCCGCCTTCGGCCGTCTCTCTGCTCTAAGGGGCCCACCGCCTGCGGGCCACGCTGGCGGCCCGTCGTGGGTGGGGCCAGGGTCAACATGGCAATAGTGCTGCGCCGGACGGGTCATGCCCACCTCGTACGGCGCATTGTGCCAGGCGTGCCCCGGGATTCGGGGGTTGCAGGCTCTTCTATAGCCACGCCCCGTCGCACCGCCGTTAGGTGGGTGCAAACTTTGTGGGTACGGTCTTGACTGCTTTACGGGGAGCCGGCTCAAAGGAGTCGGCTTTCTCACAGCCGGCTTCTTGGAGTCGGCCCTCTCATGAGGGTTAAAGTCGGACCGTCTTCCGAAAGCCGGCCTTGATCGCAGCCGGCTAGGGGAAGGCGGCCCCATGTCTTGGATTCTTGAGAGCCGGGCGGGCTCGTAACTTTTTCAGAAGTGCCAGGGGAAGCCGGCTGGGCTACCCATGGCTATTTACTCCGACACGAGGCCTCCACAAGGGTGGAGGGCGCGCCCTACCCTACTAGGCACACCCCCTACCTCGTGGGCACCTCGTGCGCTCTCCGGACTCCGTTTTCTTGCACAATATGTATTTTGGTCAGTAAAAATTCATTATATAATCTCTCAGAGGTTTTGAATCCCGTATCACGCAAATATCTCCTGTCTTTGTTTCGAGCTGTCCTGCTGCAGATTCGAGCAACATGTCGTCCCAGGATTCAGAAGGAGAGAGCTATGTGGCTGATTACCTTGCAGATCCTAAAGTCTATGGGGACGTGGAGCATTGTGGTTGGACTACGAAAGAAGAAGAGGACTATGAACCTAAGGGAAAGGAGGAGACGAGCTCAGATGAAGATGAAGTCCCACTACCTCAACCTGGAGACATGCATGTGGAGTTCAAAAAGTCAAGCCTTCCTGATAGAGCAAAAAAACCTAAGATCGAGTTTATCCCTTTTCGCCTCTTGTAGGAAAACAAACAGGAACTATGCAAGAAGATACTGAGCCTGGAACAGGAGATCGAGGACCTAAGGGACCAAAATTCTGTCCTCAAACGCAAATTAAGGAAGAAGCCTACGCCATCAACAAAACCATCACCATCTCCACCAACAAAGAAGAATTGAGTATTTGGTATGGGCACTCCCCTTGGCAACTGCCAAGCTTGGGGGAGTGCCCCGGTATCGTATCACCATCACTTTTATCTTTACCGTTTTCCTTAGTTCGATCCTTTTGGTAATATCTTGATCTAGTAGAATAAAGTTTATGGCATGATCTAGTTTTGAGTTTTGCTTTATGATTCCTCTATGTAATCGAGTCTGTGAGCTATATAATAAAGATTAGTGTTGAGTCAAGGGCTTGATTATTTTGCCATGATCCTAAGGGAATAAAAGAAAAGAGAAAGAAATAAAAAGAAGCAAAGAGATCATGTGAATCTTATGGAGAGTAATGAGCTCACATAGAAAAAGTATGATGAATAAAAGTTGTTGAGAGTTGACAAGCATAGTTTTGGTCATCGTTGCAATTAATAGGAAGTAATAAAGAAAGAGAGGTCTTCACATATAAATATACTATCTTGGACATCTTTTATGATTGTGAGCACTCACTAAAATATGACATGCTAAAGAGTTGGCGTTGGACAAGGAAGACAACGTAATGGGTTATGTTTTCTTACATTTGAGATAAATTATATTGTCATGGATCATCCAACATGGTTGAGCTTGCCTTTCCCCCTCATGCTAGCCAAATTCATCGCACCAAGTAGAGATACTACTTGTGTTTCCAAATACCCTTAAACCAGTTTTGCCATGAGAGTCCACCATACCTACCTATGGATTGAGTAAGATCCTTCAAGTAAGTTGTCATCGGTGCAAGCAATAAAAATTGCTCTCTAAATATGTATGACTTATTAGTGTGGGAGAAAATAAGCTTTATATGATCGTGTGATATGGAAGAAATAAAAGCGATAGACTGCATAATAGAGGTCCATATCACAAGTGGCAATATAAAGTGACGTTCTTTCACATTAAGATTTTGTGCATCCAACCATAAAAGCGCATTAAAACCTCTGCTTCCCTCTGCGAAGGGCCTATCTTTTACTTTTATCTCCTATCTTGCATAAGAGTCATGGTGATCTTCACCCTTCCTTTTTACATTTTATCCTTTGGCAAGCATAGTATGTTGGAAAGATCCTGGTATATATGGCTAATTGGATGTGAGTTTTCATGAACTATTATTGCTGACATTACCCTTGAGGTAAAACGTTGGGAGGCAAAACTATAGGCCCCTATCTTTCTCTGTGTCCGATTAAAACTCCATACCCATAAGTATTGTGTGAGTGTCAACAATTGTGAAAGACTATAGGATAGTTGAGTATGTGGACTTACTGAAAAGCTCTTATATGTTGACTCTTTCCTATGTTATGATAAATTGCAATTGCTCCAATGACTGAGATTATAGTTTGTTAGTTTTCAATGAAGTTTATGATTCATACTTGAAATTGTGATTGAATTATTACTCTAGCATAAGAGATTGTATGACAAGTAATTTGTTGTTCTAAGAATGATCATGATACCCTCATGTCCGTATTTTATTTTATCGACACCTCTATCTCTAAACATGTGGGCATATTTTTTGATTTCGACTTTCGCTTGAGGACAAGCGAGGTCTAAGCTTGGGGAAGTTGATACGTCCATTTTGCATCATGCTTTTATATCGATATTTATTGCATTATGGGCTGTTATTGCACATTATGTCACAATACTTATGCCTATTCTCTCTTATTTTACAAGGTTTGCATAAAGAGGGAGAATGTCGGCAGCTGGGATTCTGGGCTGGAAAAGGAGCAAATATTAGAGACCTATTCTACACAGCTCCAAAAGTCCTGAAACTTCACGGAAGACATTTTAAGAATATATAAAAAATACTTAGCGGAAGAAGTTCACCAGGGGGGCCACACCCTGCCCACGAGGGTGGGGGGCGCGCCCTACCCCCCTGGGCATGCCCCCCTACCTCATGGGCCCCCTGGTGGCCCTCTGGTGGCCATCTTCTGCTACATGAAGTCTTTCGATGGGAAAAAAATAACAAGCCATCTTCTCGGACGAAACTCCGCCGCCACGAGGCGGAACCTTGGCGGAACCAATCTAGGGCTCTGGCGGAGCTGTTCTGCTGGGGAAACTTCCCTCCCAGAGGGGGAAATCATCGCCATCATTGATACGTCCATTTTGCATCATGCTTTTATATCGATATTTATTGCATTATGGGTTGTTATTTCACATTATGTCACAATACTTATGGCTATTCTCTCTTATTTTATAAGGTTTACATAAGGAGGGAGAATGCCGGCAGCTGGAATTCTGGGCTGGAAAAGGAGCAAATATTAGAGACCTATTTTGGACAACTCCAAAAGTCCTGAAACTCCACGGAATACCTTATAATAAATAATGAAAAATCCTCGCCAAAGATGAAGACCAGGGGGCCCACACACTGTCCACGAGGGTGGGGGGCGCCCCCTACCTCATGGGCCCCCTGGTGGCTCTCCGATGACCATCTTCTACTATATGAAGTCTTTCATCGAGAAAAAACCAGAAGAAACCTTTCGGGATGAAACTCCGCCGCCACAAGGCGGAACCTTGGCGGAACCAATCTAGGGCTCCAGCAGAGCTGTTCTGCCGGGGAAACTTCCCTCCCGGAGGGGGAAATCATCGCCATCGTCATCACCAACGCTCCTCTCATCGGGAGAGGGCAATCTCCATCAACATCTTCATCAGCACCATCTCATCTCAAAACCCTAGTTCATCTCTTGTATCCAATTCTTGTCTCCAAGTCCGGGATTGGTGCTAGTAGGTTGCTAGTATTGTTAATTACTCCTTGTAGTTGATGCTAGTTGGTTTAATTGGTGGAAGATCATATGTTCAGATCCTTTATGCATATTATTACCCCTCTGATTATGAACATGAATATGCTTTGTGAGTAGTAATGTTTGTTCCTGAGGACAAGGGAGAAGTCTTGCTATTAGTAGTCATGTGAATTTGGTATTCGTTCGATATTTTGATGAGATGTATGTTGTCTAGCCTCTAGTGGTGTTATGTGAACGTCGACTACATAACACTTCACCATTATTTGGGCCTAGAGGAAGGCATTGGGAAGTAATAAGTAGATGATTGGTTGCTAGAGTGACAGAAGCTTAAACCCTAGTTTATGCGTTGCTTCGTAAGGGGCTGATTTGGATCCATATGTTTCATGCAATGGTTAGGTTTACCTTAATACTTTTGTTGTAGTTGTGGATGCTTGCAATAGAGGTTAATCATAAGTGGGATGCTTGTTCAAGTAAGAAAAGCACCCAAGCAATGGTCCACCCACATGTCAAAATATCAAAGTACCGAACGCGAATCATATGAACGTGATGAAAACTAGCTTGACGATATTCCCATGTGTCCTCGGGAGCGCTTTTCCTTATATAAGAGTTTGTCCAGGCTTGTCCTTTGCTACAAAAAAGATTGGGCCACCGTGCTGCACTTTATTTACTTTTGTTACTTGTTGCTCGTTACAAATTATCTTATCACAAAACTATCTGTTACCACTTATTTTAGTACTTGCAGAGAATACCTTGCTGAAAACCGCTTATCATTTCCTTCTGCTCCTCGTTGGGTTCGACACTCTTACTTATCGAAAGGACTAGATAGATCCCCTATACTTGTGGGTCATCAAGACTCTTTTCTGGCGCCGTTGCCGGGGAGTGGAGCGCCTTTGGTAGGTGGAATTTGGTAAGGAAAAATTTATATAGTGTGCTGAAATTTACTGTCACTTGTTACTATGGAAAGTAATCCTCTGAGGGGCTTGTTCGGGGTATCTTCACCCCGACTAGTAGAGCAAAGAGTTGCTCCTCAACCTACTGAACCTATTGAAAATGAAATTCCTTATGAGTATCCTTCGGGTATGATAGAAAAACTGCTAGCTAATCCTTTTACAAGAGATGGAACAAAGCATCCTAATGAACACCTAACATATGTGGATGAAGTTTGTGGATTATTTAAGCTTGCAGGTATACCCGATGATGTTGCTAAGAAGAAGGTCTTCCCTTTATCTTTGAAGGGAGACACATTGACATGGTATAGGCTATGTGATGATACGAGATCATGGAACTATAGAAGATTGAAATTGGAATTTCATCAAAAGTATTGCCCTATGCATCTTGTTCATCGTGACCGCAATTATATATATAATTTTTGGCCTCGCGAAGGAGAAAGCATCGCTCAAGCTTGGGGGAGGCTTAAATCAATGTTATATTCATGCCTCAATCATGAGCTCCCAAGAGAAACAATTCTTCAAAAAAATTATGCTCGGCTTTTTGAAAATAATCGCACCATGCTCGATATTTCTTGTGCTGGCTCTTTTATGATGAAGACTATTGGATTTAGATGGGATTTATTGGATAGAATTAAACGCAACTCTGAAGATTGGGATCTCAACGAAGGTAAGGAGTCAGGTATGACACCTAAGTTTGATTGTGTTAAATCTTTTATGGATACCGATATTTTCCGTAAGTTTAGCACTAAATATGGACTTGATTCTGAGATAGTAGCTTATTTCTGTGAATCTTTTGCTACTTATGTTGATCTCCCTAAGGAGAAGTGGTTTAAATATCATCCTCCCATAGAAGTAAAAGTAGCTGCACCTATTAAAGTTGAAGAAAAGAATGTCACTTATAATGATCCTATTGTTCCTACTTGTTATGTTGAGAAACCACCTTTCCCTGTTAGGATAAAGGATCATGCTAAAGCTTCAACTGTGGTTCGTAAAAGCAATACTAAAACATATACACCTCCTGAGCAAGTTAAAGTAGAACCTAATATTGCTATTGTTAAAGATCTCTTGTCTGATAATATTGATGGGCATGTTATTCAGTTCTGCGGTGAAACTGCTAGAATTGCTAAACCTTGTGCTAAAGATAAAAATAGACATGTGGTAGGCGTGCCTGTTATTTCTGTTAAAATAGGAGAACATTGTTATCATGGCTTATGTGATATGGGTGCTAGTGCTAATGCAATACCTATTGACTTATACAAAGAAATTATGCATGACATTGCACTTGTTGAGTTAGAAGAAATTGATGTCACTATTAAACTTGCTAATAGAGATACTATTTCACCAATGGGATTGTTAGAGATGTTGAAGTCTTATGTGGGAAAACTAAATATCCTGCTGATTTTCTTGTTCTTGGTTCCCCACAAGATAGCTTTTGTCTCATTATATTTGGTAGACCCTTCTTAAATACTGTTAATGCTACCATAGATTGTACAAGGGATGTTGTTACTGTCGGTTTAGATGATATGACTCATGAATTTAATTTCTCTAAATTTAGTAAACAACATCTTGAAGAAGAATTTTCTAGTAATGATGAAATTATTGGTCTTGCTTCTATTGCCGTACCTCCTAGTGATCCTTTAGAACAATATTTGCTAGACCATGAGAATGATATGTTTATGAATGAAAGAAGGGAAATAGATGAGGTATTCTTTAAACAGGAACGTATTCTGAAACACAATTTGCCTGTTGAAATCCTAGGGGATCCCTCCACCTAAGGGTGATCCCATGTTTGAGCTTAAACCGTTGCCTGATAATCTTAAATATGCTTATCTTGATGAAAAGAAGATATATCCTGTTATTATTAGTGCTAACCTTTCAGAGCATGAAGAAGAAAGATTATTGAAAACTCTGAAGAAGCACCGTGCTGCTATTGGATATACTCTTGATGATCTTAAGGGCATTAGTCCCACTCTATGTCAACATAAAATAAATTTGGAAGCAGATGCCAAACCAGTTTGTGATCCTCAACGACGTCTGAATCCTAAAATGAAAGAAGTGGTAAGAAAAGAAATACTAAAGCTTCTGGAGGCAGGTATAATTTATCCCGTTGCTGATAGTCAGTGGGTAAGTCCTGTTCATTGTGTCCCTAAGAAGGGAGGTATTACTGTTGTTCCTAATGATAAAGATGAATTGATTCCACAAAGAATTATTACAGGTTATAGGATGGTAATTGATTTTCACAAATTAAATAAGGTTACTAAGAAAGATCATTACCCCTTACCATTTATCGATCAAATGCTAGAAAGATTATGCAAACATACACACTACTGCTTTCTAGATGGTTATTCTGGTTTCTCTCAAATACCTGTGTCGGCTAAAGATCAATCAAAGACTACTTTTACATGCCCTTTTGGTACTTTTGCTTATAGACGTGTGCCTTTTGGTTTATGTAATGCACTTGCTACCTTTCAAAGATGCATGATGGCTATATTCTCTGACTTTTGTGAAAAGATTTGTGGTTTTCATGGACGACTTTTCCGTCTATGGATCTTCTTTTGATGATTGCTTGAGCAATCTTGATCGAGTTTTGCAGAGATGTGAAGAAACTAATCTTGCCTTGAATTGGGAAAAGTGCCACTTTATGGTTAATGAAGGTATTGTCTTGGGGCATAAAGTTTCTGAAAAAGGTATTGAAGTTGATAAAGCCAAGGTTGATGCTATTGAAAAGATGCCGTGTCCCAAGGACATCAAAGGTATAAGAAGTTTCCTTGGTCATGCCGGATTTTATAGGAGGTTCATTAAGGACTTCTCAAAAATTTCTTGGCCTCTGACTAATTTATTACAAAAAGATATACCATTTTTCTTTGATGAGGATTGTGTAGAAGCATTTGAAATACTTAAGAAAGCATTAGCCTCTGCACCTATTGTTCAGCCACCTGATTGGAATTTACCCTTTGAAATTATGTGTGATGCTAGCGATTATGCTGTAGGTGTTGTTCTAGGGCAAAGAGTTGATAAGAAATTAAATGTTATCCATTATGCTAGTAAGACTCTAGACAATGCTCAAAGAAATTATGCTACTACTGAAAAAGAACTTTTAGCAGTTGTATTTGCTTGTGATAAGTTCAGACCTTATATTGTTGATTCTAAAGTAACTATCCACACTGATCACGCTGCTATTAAATATCTTATGGAGAAGAAAGATGCTAAACCTAGACTTATTAGATGGGTTCTCTTGCTACAAGAATTTGATTTGCATATTGTTGATAGAAGAGGAGCTGAGAACCCCGTTGCAGACAACTTATCAAGGTTAGAGAATGTTCTTGATGACCCACTACCTATTGATGATAGCTTTCCTGATGAACAATTAAATGTCATAAGTACTTCTCGTAGTACTCCTTGGTATGCTGATTATGCTAATTACATTGTTGCTAAATTCATACCACCTAGCTTCACATACCAACAAAATAAAAAGTTCTTCTATGATTTGAGACATTACTTTTGGGATGACCCACATCTTTATAAAGAAGGAGTAGATGGTGTTATTAGACGTTGTGTACCTGAGCATGAACAGGAACAGATCCTACGCAAATGCCACTCCGAAACTTATGGAGGACACCACGCGGGAGATAGAACTGCACATAAGGTATTGCAATCCGGTTTTTATTGGCCTACTCTCTTCAAGGATGCACGTAAGTTTGTCTTGTCTTGTGATGAATGTCAAAGAATTGGTAATATTAGTAGACGTCAAGAAATGCCTATGGATTATTCACTTGTTATTGAACCATTTGATGTTTGGGGCTTTGATTATATGGGACCTTTTCCTGCCTCTAATGGATATACACATATTTTAGTTGCTGTTGATTACGTTACTAAGTGGGTAGAAGCTATTCCAACTAGTAGTGTTGATCATAACACTTCTATTAAAATGCTTAAAGAAGTTTTTTTTCGAGGTTTGGAGTCCCTAGATATTTAATGACTGATGGTGGTTCACATTTTATTCATGATGCTTTCCGTAAAATGCTTGCTAAATATGACGTCAATCATAGAATTGCATCTCCGTATCACCCACAGTCTAGTGGTCAAGTAGAATTGAGTAATAGAGAACGCAAATTAATTTCGCAAAAGGCTGTCAATAGGTCTAGAAAGAATTGGTCCAAGAAACTTGATGATGCATTATGGGCCTATAGAACTACATATAAAAATCCTATGGGTATGTCTCCGTATAAAATGGTATATGGAAAAGCATGTCACTTACCTCTCGAACTAGAACATAAGGCATATTGGGCTATTAGAGAGCTCAATTATGATTTCAAACTATCGGTGAAAAGAGGTTCTTTGATATTAGCTCTCTTGATGAATGGAGAACCCAAGCTTATGAAAATGCCAAGTTGTTTAAAGAAAAGGTTAAAAGATGGCATGACAAAAGGATACAAAAGCGCGAGTTTAATGTAGGTGATTATGTATTGCTATACAACTCTCGTTTAAGATTTTTTGCAGGGAAACTTCTCTCTAAATGGGAAGGCCCCTATGTTATCGAGGAGGTCTATGGTTCTGGTGCCATAAAAATCAACAACTTCGAAAGCACAAATCCGAAGGTGGTAAACGGTCAAAGAATCAAACATTATATCTCAGGTAATCCCATAAATGTTGAAACCGATATTATTGAAACCGTAACCCCGGAGGAATACATAAGGGACACTTTCCAGAATGTTTCAGACTCCGAAAAGGAATAGGTATGTGGTACGATGAGTAAACCGATTCCAAAACAGTTTTTAAGGCAATATTTCTCCGTTTTGGAATATTTAGAAAAATAGAAAATTAAGTAGCAGTCCGGGAAGGACACGAGGGCCCCACGAGGGTGGAGGGCGCGCCCTACCCCCTGGGCGCACCCGGTACCTCGTGAGCACCTCGTGTGCCTTCCGGACTTCGTTTTCCTGCATGATACGTATTTTGGTCGGTAAAAATTCATTATATATTCTCCTGAAGGTTTTGACTCCCGTATCACGCAAATATCCTCTGTTTTTGTTTCGAGTTGTTGCTGCTGCAGATTAGAGCAAGATGTCTTCTCAAGAGTCAGTCGGGGAGAGCCGGGTATCTAATCCGGCACCGGAACCAAGGGCAAACAGCGACCCTAACCACTTTGGGCCAGCAACGGAGGAAGAGATGGAGGCTGACTTAATGAGGGTAGATTCCATGGAGGATCAAGAAGTCACCTCTCGCTTCCGAGCTGGGTTCACGATGGGGGAACTACAGAGCTCAGCTATTCCAAACTCGGTTATCCCTTCCAATGTTAGATTTCTTTCTTATGAAAATATGAAGAGGAGTGTCACTTGTTCTCCCGCAGCTATGAAACACCCTTGGGTGCAAGGAGCTTTAGCCGTCACAGGAAAGCTTCGTAAGGAAACAATGGACCTCAAGCAGCAAGTCAACAAGCTCGAGGAGGAGAATCGTATCCTGAGAGGAATCATCGCCAAGAATATTTCACCAACAACAAAGAAGGAGACATAATAACATGGGTACGGGCACTCCCCTTGGCAACTGCCAAGCTTGGGGGAGGTGCCCCGGTATCGTATCACAATCACAACTCCTATCTTTACCGTTTTCCTTAGTTCGATCCTATTAGTAGTATTTTGATCTAGTAGAATAAAGTTTATGGCATGATCTAGTTTTGAGTTTTGCCTTATGATCTCTCTATGTAATCGAGTCTGTGAGCTATATAATAAAGATTAGTGTTGAGTCAAGGGGTTGATTTTCTTGCTATGATCTTGGGTGAATAAAAGAAAAGAGAAAAACAATAAGAAGAAACAAAAGTTCGTATTGATCTTATTGATAGTAATGACTTCACATAGAAAGAGTGTGACGATTAAAAGTTGTTGGGAGTTGGCAGACATAGCTTTGGTCATCGTTGCAATTAATAGGAAGTAATAAGGAAAGAGAGGTTTCACATATAAATTACTATTATTGACATCTTTTATGATTGGGAGCACTCGTCAAAATATGACATGCTAAAGAGTTGATGTTGGACAAGAAAGACAACGTAATGGGTTATGTTTTCTTATATCTGAGATAAAGTATGTTGTCATGGATCATCCAACATGTTGAGCTTGCCTTTCCCCCTCATGCTAGCCAAATTCTCAGCACCAAGTAGAGATACTACTTGTGCTTCCAAATACCCTTAAACCAGTTTTGCCATGAGAGTCCACCATATCTACCTATGGATAGAGTAAGATCCTTCAGGTAAGTTGTCATCGGTGCAAAGCAATAAAAATTGCTCTAAATATGTATGATTAGTGTGGGAGAAATAAGCTTTATACGATCTTGTGATGTGGAAGTAATAAAAGCGACGGACTGCATAATAAAGGTTCATATCACAAGGGGCGATATAAAGTGACGTTCTTTTGCATTAAGATTTTGGGCATCCAACCATAAAAGCGCATGGCAACCTCTGCTTCCCTCTGCGAAGGGCCTATATTTTATTATTATCTTCTACCTTATGCAAGTGTCATGGTGATCTTCACCTTTCCTTTTTCATTTTATCCTTTGGCAAGCCCAGCATGTTGGAAAGAACCTGCTATATATATCTAATTGGATGTAGGGGGCATGAGTTATTATTGTTGACATTACCCTCGAGGTAAAAGGTTGTGGGGCGAAACTATAAGCCCCTATCTTTCTCTGTGTCCGACTAAAACTCCGTAACCACAAGTATTACGTGAGTGTTAGCAATTATGAAGGACTAGATGATAGTTGAGTATGTGGACTTGCTTTTTAGCTCTGACATAGACTCTTTCTGATGTTATGATAAATTGCAATTGCTTCAATGACTGAGGTTATAGTTTGTTAGTTCTCAATAAGGTTTCTGATTCATACTTTTGCATTGTGAATAGATCATCACTTGAACATAAGTAATCATATGACAATATCTATATATGTTGTTGTTATGAGAATAATCATGATGCATCCATGTCCGTATTTTATTTTTATCGACGCCTCTACCTCTAAACATGGGGACATATTTATTGTTATCGGCTTTCGCTTGAGGACAAGCGAGGTCTAAGCTTGGGGGAGTTGATACGTCCATTTTGCATCATGCTTTTATATCGATATTTATTGCATTATGGTCTGTTATTTCACATTATGTCACAATACTTATGGCTATTCTCTCTTATTTTATAAGGTTTACATAAGGAGGGAGAATGCCGGCAGCTGGAATTCTGGATTGAAAAAGGAGCAAATATTAGAGACCTATTCTGCACAACTCCAGAAGTCCTGAAACTCCACGGAATACCTTATAATAAATAATGAAAAATCCTCGCCAAAGAGACCAGGGGGCCCACACCCTGTCCACGAGGGTGGGGGCGCCCCCCTACCTCGTGGGCCCCCTGGTGGCTCTCCGATGACCATCTTCTTCTATATGAAGTCTTTCGTCGAGAAAAAAAAACAGAAGAAACCTTTCGGGACGAAACTCCGCCGCCACAAGGCGGAACCTTGGCGGAACCAATCTAGGGCTCCGGTAGAGCTGTTCTGCCGGGGAAACTTCCCTCCCGGAGGGGGAAATCATCGCCATCGTCATCACCAACGCTCCTCTCATCGGGAGAGGGCAATCTTCATCAACATCTTCATCAGCACCATCTCATCTCAAAACCCTAGGTCATCTCTTGTATACAATTCTTGTCTCCAAGTCTGGGATTGGTGCTAGTAGGTTGCTAGTAGTGTTAATTACTCCTTGTAGTTGATGCTAGTTGGTTTAATTGGTGGAAGATCATATGTTCAGATCCTTTATGCATATTATTACCCCTCTGATTATGAACATGAATATGCTTTGTGAGTATTTACATTTGTTCCTGAGGACAAGGGAGAAGTCTTGCTATTAGTAGTCATGTGAATTTGGTATTCGTTCGATATTTTGATGAGATGTATGTTGTCTAGCCTCTAGTGGTGTTATGTGAACGTCGACTACATAACACCTCACCATTATTTGGGCCTAGAGGAAGGCATTGGGAAGTAATAAGTAGATGATGGGTTGCTAGAGTGACAGAAGCTTAAACCCTAGTTTATGCGTTCCTTCGTAAGGGGCTGATTTGGATCCATATGTTTCATGCTATGCTTAGGTTTACCTTAATACTTTTGTTGTAGTTGCGGATGCTTGCAATAGAGGTTAATCATAAGTGGGATGCTTGTCCAAGTAAGGATAGTACCCAAGCACCGGTCCACCCACATACCAAATTATCAAAGTACCGAGCGCGAATCATATGAACGTGATGAAAACTAGCTTGACGATATTCCCATGTGTCCTCGGGAGCGCTTTTCCTTATATAAGAGTTTGTCCAGGCTTGTCCTTTCCTACAAAAAGGATTGGGCCACCTTGTTGCACCTTATTTACTTTTTTTACTTGTTGCTCGTTACAAATTATCTTATCACAAAACTATCTGTTACCACTTATTTTAGTACTTGCAGAGAATACCTTGCTGAAAACCGCTTATCATTTCCTTCTGCTCCTCGTTGGGTTCGACACTCTTACTTATCGAAAGGACTACGATAGATCCCCTATACTTGTGGGTCATCAATCATCATCACCAACGCTCCTCTCATCGGGAGAGGGCAATCTCCATCAACATCTTCATCAGCACCATCTCCTCTCAAAACCCTAGTTCATATCCTGTATCCAATTCTTGTCTTCAAGTCCGGGATTGGTGCTAGTAGGTTGCTAGTAGTGTTAATTACTCCTTGTAGTTGATGCTAGTTGGTTTAATTGGTGGAAGATCATATGTTCAGATCCTATATGCATATTAATACACCTCTGATTATGAACATGTTTATGCTTTGTGAGTAGTTACGTTTGTTCCCGAGGACATGGGAGAAGTCTTGCTATTAGTAGTCATGTGAATTTGGTATTCGTTCGATATTTTGATGAGATGTATGTTGTCTCTCCTCTAGTGGTGTTATGTGAACGTCGACTACATGACACTTCACCATTATTTGGGCTAGAGGAAGGCATTGGGAAGTAATAAGTAGATGATGGGTTGCTAGAGTGACAGAAGCTTAAACCCTAGTTTATGTATTGCTTCGTAAGGGGTTGATTTGGATCCATATGTTTCATGCTATGGTTAGGTTTACCTTAATACTTTTGTTGTAGTTGCGGATGCTTGTAATAGAGGTTAATCATAAGTGGGATGCTTGTCCAAGTAAGGACAGTACCCAAGCACCGGTCCACCCACATACCAAATTATCAAAGTACCGAACGTGAATCATATGAGCGTGATGAAAACTAGCTTGATGATATTCCCATGTGTCCTCGGGAGCGCTTTTCTCTATATAAGGGTTTGTCCAGGATTGTCCTTTGCTACAAAAAGGATTGGGCCACCTTGCTGCACTTTATTTACTTTTGTTACTTGTTGCTCGTTACAAATTATCCTATCACAAAACTATCGGTTACCACTTATTTCAGTACTTGCAGAGAATACCTTGCTGGAAACCGCTTATCATTTCCTTCTACTCCTCGTTGGGTTCGACACTCTTACTTATCGAAAGGACTACGATAGATCCCCTATACTTGTGGGTCATCAATCCGCTGCCGAGCACGCTCGTCGAGTGCATGCTGCAGGTTCTTCAGTCGAGTGCGCTCAGCCAAGTTGTCCAGGCGCGCTTCCTCCAAGGCCCGGGCCTCGGGGGTTTCTCCAACGATAGGAGTGTGAAGTGCATCCATGTTGCGGCGGCGAAGCTCTTCCCTCCGCTGTGAAGAAAGGGGCTCGGGGTGGTACTTCTCGTGAACATGCGACGGATCGCCGCCGCCATCACCACGTCGTTGCGGGGGAAGCCAGGAGGACTGGGTGGTCCGTCGACCATCAAGACTTCTGCCGCAGGATCGCTGCTGTCGCACTCGGATGCGGTCTCGACGGAGCCAGTCGAACAGGCCGTACAGAGTTTCGTCGGGCTCGATTGTCGCGACTTGTGAGGTGGCCGACTGGCGGGCCACCACGTGCCTCACCCACCGCTGGAGCCGCGACCGACCGGAACGCTTGTGCCAGCGAGCGACGGGGGATGAGGACACCATAGGAACCGACCGATACTGAGTCGACGGTTGCCAGAGAAGGACGCCGCGGACACACGCGCGAAAGTGCGTCGCCCCGCGGACGGGGAGCGCATCGACGTCGAGTGGAGCTTCCTGGAGCCAGGCAGAATCATCGGCGATGAACACGAGCGCGCCGAGACGGATCTCGTGGCCCTCAACCAGTCCGCCGGCGGAAACCATGATGATGAGAATCGGAAAAAATCGCAACTTCACCAAAAAGTTGCTAAGACACCTGCCCCACGGTGGGCGCCAACTGTCGTGGATCTAAGACTGACAGTAGAATGCGGGGTAGGTATGAGGAGGCAAGATCCTAGCTATGGCGAAGTTGTACACACGGGTTTTACGAGTTCAGGCCCTTCTCGAAGGAAGTAACAACCCTACGTCTCGGTGCCCAGAGGCGGACGACTGGATTATGTATGTGTGTGTTTACAGGGGGTGCCAACCCTTGTGCCAGTGGAGGGGGTGGCTTATATAGAGTGCGCCAGGACCCCAGCCAGCCCACGTTACAAGGGGTTTAATGTACATCAAGAGGGGGGCGTTACTGGTAACGCTAGAAATTAAGTGACATAAATGCTTATTAAGTCTATGAAGTAAACGTCCGACCGTTGTCGTGCAGAGTGACTTTAGGTCTTCTGTTGTCGAGTGATAACTGTTGTTGTCGAGTGACTTTGAATCTTCCGAGTGGAATGCCTTGTAGTTGAGTGGATGATGCTATCCCTTGAATGCTTCTGGTTTTAAGATGGTGTCCTAGGGGAGGGTGTCTAAGTCAGGCCTATGACTCTACCCTAGGTACATAGCTTCACCAGGCACTATTCACGAAAGAAAAAGAATATAGTTAATTAGCAAATGCCATATGTGTAGACTAGAGAATGGTAAACACTCAAAGGTAGTTGCTGCACCCATTACTTCTTTTTATTTTTTGCGCCTTGTCGCACCCACTAATAACCGCAAAGAAATTCTGCATTACCTATAATAGTTTGTATCGCCATGGGGTGGAACCCAAGAGCACATGACGAAGGCAGGATGGGATAAGGGAGGGTGTGAAACCTAATATCCCTGTTCTGCGGAAAAGAGAATGGTAGAGAGAAGGAATGGTAGAGAGAAAGGACATACCATTCTGTACAGAAACAAGCTTTGTGTAGGTAATGTTTAATATTAATGTGCGAACAAAAATGTTAACAATTTTCAACATGATAACTGCCATGGTGTACTGACCAGGAACTACTTACTTACTGAAGATCACATAAGTGCGACTTTTGGCATTTAATGAAGAAGAATGTATTCACAATCAGAGAGGTATGTTCCGGTTCTTATATGGTTACGGGTTATAATTTAACCATTCTAATCATGGGGTTATAAAACCGAAAACATTATTAATTATATGCATAAAATAAATAAATAAATAAATAAATGTGAAAATTCATTGTAAACTCATCGTTGCCACTCCATGTAATCGGAAACAAAAAAAATTATAAACACGTTGATGCATAAGACAAGCGATGGTCTTGAGGCAGGAGGGTCAGAGGAGGGCGACGAGACCTAGTATGTCTCCACCGTGGTCTTCTCGTATGGCCCTATGGCGATACGACGTAAATCCAATGGTGAAAAGTAATCAAAGTGGGTTCTCCCTAAATCCAATTGTCCAAATCAGAATATCAAACAAATTTAATTACAAAGTTCTATAGATTAAATATAACTGACAGACATTAGTACAAGAGCATACTTGTTTGCTGATGGCAACTATAATCTGAAATTCAAAAGCTTAAATAACCTCAAAGTTGAAATACTCATCCTTGCAGCTATGTCTCCACTGACAAATTGACTTCTTGCTAATAGAGAAGCCCAACAATTGGTGGTAAGCAACAAAAATGTCCGCAATATGGTTACTGCACTGATACTTTCTTTTTTATCGTATGCCCACAGTATCGTACAGTAGCACACTGGTAGTATCCACTTCATCTGCAAATAGCAGCAATAAAATTTAGCACGAAAGAGCATAATTTATATATGACAATTGTATCGGTTGTACAATCTTTTTATTTTGAGGCAAACATTATACAGTTTGTACTCTGTACTACTTGCCAATTCACAAGATATACAGTGCAGTAGCAGCAATCGATCATCATTTTCTCTTCATCCTCTTTCTCAGGACCAGAGCAAGCATACCGCCAGTCAATCAACCTTATATAAGGCCCTAATGAAAAGTGAAAACTGGGAAGAAAGAGCATCACCTACAATAGTTAGTATTTTGATCATCTGATGGAGACTTGGGTATGAACCGTGGCAGTAGAATTTTCAATGTTAAACGTCCACAACAGTCCAACTGAAGCACCATGACTAATCAATATATTTATTGGGTGTCATACAACTTAGAATGATTTTAAAGTACTTTTCATGTTTTCGTAACAACCCAATTGAAGCAGCATGAGTAATCAATAGATTTATTGGAGCTAGCAAAGCGGTGCATATATATCTTACACCCGCTATTTTTCACAGTTGATGATCGTGTCTTGTTACTATTAATTAAACGATGTTCTCTCCTTCATTATCATGGAGAGTACGTACGTCAGTGCAATCTCAAAGAATCCAAGGATCGTGCAGAAATTCTCATCCACTTCTAGCTTGCGTTCCTGGTGTAAAATATATCACAAGGTCTGCAGGTAAGTGATTATAGGAATCCAGCAGATATAAACCAAGACTCTTAACCGGACAACGCCAGATCAGACCGAGCTCTTGGAACCCTCGATACCTAGCGAAGGTGCTGACGACACGATGCCAAGGAGGAAGGTGGCAACCTGCGGAGAGCGGCCGAGCGGCCCATCCCCTGCGTGAGCGTGCACGAGAGACATAGAGTGAGGGAGATGGAGGAATCCGGGATGGGGTAGGGCACGAGGCTACGTGGTGGCGGCGGCGCTCGGACTCTTCGAGCGGTAGGGCAGGACGGCAGAAGTGAGATGAGGCGTCCACATTTTTGTTGTTGCTGCCATTGGATAATATTCGATTAAAAATTAAATAGGTACATAAATACATTAATAATGAAATAATATTCCATTTAAAATTAAGTAGGTACATAAATGCTTTAATAATGAGATTTCTTAAAATTGGTTATTTGTTTCAAAATTAGTGTGATCGAGCGATTTAGGATAATTAATTTAGATTTGATCTTTAGAGATTGATCGTGATTGATTCTTTCACATAAAGATATTACTAAATAACTTGCGTCAGTATGGAAAGTTCTGATCCGTTCAGGTTCTTTTCGTTGTGTGAGAGGGTGATGCGAAACTAAACCGATGGGATAGGGGAGGGGACGAAAAAACCCGGCGAAATAAAACGGCTGAAAGTGATGGGACGAAAATAAATCATGGATACTATTCAACCAACTCAAACATTAGGAGTAGAGATTTATTTTTCCTCTGGTATACTTATATTATGAAAATATATCTTTTAGGTTTAGATTGGTAAAAAACCCCGAAACCAATAGTATAGTTATTCTTTATGCAATGATGAAAATTAGTGTAAAAAACGCTCTTACAGTATGTGATGGATAGAGTATTTTTTTTATAACAATTGGCCTAGAAACCAGATTTAAGGAGACGTGAATTTTGCGGAACCAAAAATCCCAGAAAAATAGGTCAGGTCGGTTAGGCCAGTTTTTTTTTTTACACACAATACAGATGTAAGCATTTATATATACGCGCATATACTCATCCAATGAACACGGTCCTCATTCGCTGTTAGGTCAGTCTTTAAAAGACCAAATCTTTCTTCATTTATATAAGGAAATAAAAATCAAATATTGGCACAATCAATTTTGTTAGGAAAGTTGTATCTACGCATGAATACTTTCTATAAATACACACGACATATTTCTCTTCCCCAAACATAGATTTTGTTCTTTTGTTGTTGAAGAATTTCTCCAAACATAGATATGCACAAGCAGAGCATCATCGGGGGCCCCAAATTCTAGGAGCACCCCCCTTCCGTCCGTCGCAGGCTTTAATGGTCGCCTAGCGCCAGCTCGTCGGAATCCGGGAGTCAGCTTCTCCACTCCCCTCCGCCTCTCTCGCTCGCTCGCTCTCCACCCACATCGCCAACAGTCAGCACCGCCTCCGCCGCCGCAGCGGAGGCCCGTCTAACGTCTGTGCAAGGTGAATGCCTCGGCTCCTCTTGGTACGGTAGTAGTTCGTCGGACCGTCCCGCCGCGCGATATGCGGCGGAATCTGAATTTTAGGGTTTGGCTCTTATCTTTTACGTTTGGGTTGATTAAAGTGCCTTTCTTTTATCCGGATTTGTAGGGGGCTTGTGTTCTGATGGTGGGGGTGGAGCCGCCGGCGCCGCCCTCGCGGACGCCGATCGGCGCGCGGCTGGCGGCTCGCGGGGTCAGGCCGAGGAGGGTCTCCGCCAAGCGCTCCTGGCCGCCCGGCTGCGGCCGCTTCCGTGCTGCTCCGCCTGCCCCCGAGGCCGGCGACGGCGAGAGGGGCGCCACCAATGGCGTCATCGAGGTCAGAGTTGAGGAGGCGGCCAGCCACGAGAGCGTTTCCTCGGCGGCGGCCCCGCCTCGACTGGATACTGAGGGGTTGGCGGAGGGGACGAAGAAGGTTGGAGATGCAATCGACGACGTCGTTGTTTCATCGGCAGCGTGCAACGGCGACCTCCCCCACGCCCCGCCTCAGCCGGAGACGATGCCGGAGGAGAGGAAGGAGGGCAGCGAGACACACATGGACAGGGCCGGTGTTTCCTCCGTGGCGTGCAACGGTGACCTCCCGCACGCCCTGCCTCAGCCGGAGACCGAGGGGATGGTGGAGCTGAGGAAGGAGGGTGGAGAGGCGCAACCGTCCAGTGGTGGCGATGCCCGCGGTCAGGCAGAAAGCAGCGCGATCGAGGTGATGCCGCTGGCGTTTGCTGCCCCGAAGAGTTTTACTGTTGCTGCTGTCAATGGTTCCGTCGAGAATGGGGGAGATGGGGCTGAGTCATTGCTGATGGAGGGGAACAGAGGCCTGGGGAGTGGTCGATTGGTCAGGGAGGAGGATGTGGCTGGCAATGGCAATGGCAATGTGATGGAAAACAGAACGGGTAATGGCGAATTGGAGAGAAAAGAGGATGGGCATGATACAGCGAGAAAGAAGAGATGGTTGATGTCTGCTGTAAATCCCCCTCCCAAGAGGAGGGCCATCTCAGCTGTACGCACATTTCCACCTGGCTGTGGAAGGGACGCTGTTACTGGAACTGGCAGCAGAGTTGAGGAAGAGTCAGTATTGGAAGCCACGCCTATCAGTTTCGCTACCAGGGGTGCCTCTGTAGTGGATGCCTTGACCACGGTTCCAGGTTCAGGTCATGGTGCTTCCCCGGTGGTCGTGCGAGATGCTTCCAATGAGGTGCAAGGCAAAAGAGCAGAGGTTGTAGGAGCGGGTGATGGTGAGGTGAGAGGCAAATTCGATGGAAGCTTGCGGAAAGGTACAACTAATAAGACTTATGTGAGAAGTCGTGTTGTTGATGCAAAGACAAAGGGCAAGCGACCAAAGGATGTCACGATGAATGATACATTGCGAGATGATGTTGGGGTCTCTGGAGACGGCACGCCGGAAAACAAGAATTCAATAGATGATGTGCGCTCAAATAGTAACACGAAGCATGGCATTGTGAAGTTGAAGAGTTATGGCATAGGCAAGGACTCTTTGATCAGGTCTTCTAAGGAGTCCAAGTGTGGAAATCATGATATGACCAATCAAAGTGAAGAAACCGATGATTTGACCTTAATTAGTGACAAACTAATCGTGCAAGCATTGATGGCTCCAGACAAATGCCCATGGACAAAAGGAAGGAAGTCTAGTGCTAGTGCTTCCAACTCTCGTACTCCTAGGAACAAGTCTCTTCCTCCTAAGAAACCGAAGAAAAAGGACGCTACTCCAAGGAAAGAATTACCCCCCAAAGTGACACCTTCTACATCGGCCGTGCATGAGAAAATTGAGCATGGAGAGTACTCTTGCTTGGAAGATGATGGCAACCCTATAGCATTAGCTGTCCCTGAAAGGAAAGAATTATGTGTCACTCTCCCTCCTTGTGCTCCTTTTGGGGACCAGAGTGTTGATGCTCGAAGCAAAGTTAGGAAGTTGCTCAAGTTGTTCCAGTTGATATGTCGGAAGCTTATGCAAGCCGAGGAACAACAATTACGTAATTTTGGAAGAATTGACCTTGAGGCCGTTGAAGTTCTAAAGAAGTATGATGGATATTCTAAACCCGATGCTATCGTGGGCGATGTTCCCGGTGTTGTTGTTGGTGATGAATTTCATTTTAGAGTTGAGTTGTCGATAGTTGGACTACATAGGATATACCAAGGTGGCATTGACTCCGCCATTGTGGATGGTACCCGCATTGCAATAAGCATTGTCGCTTCCGGTGGGTATCCCGATGAGTTGTCTAGCTCGGACGAGTTAATATATACTGGCTCCGGAGGTAAAGCCACCGGCAAGAAGGATGCAGAGGATCAAAAGCTTAAGGGTGGTAATCTTGCCTTGAAGAATTGCATCAAAACTAAGACTCCGGTCCGAGTGATTCATGGGTTCAAAGGTCAAAGTAGAAGTGAAGTCGGGCAGTCTAAATCCAAGCAAATATCGACATACACTTATGATGGGTTGTATGTGGTGGTGGATTGTTGGCAAGAAGGAGCAAGTGGCTCGATGGTCTTCAAGTACAAGTTAAAAAGGATCCTGGGTCAACCTGAATTAGCTTTACACATAGTCAAGGAGACAAGGATGTCTAAAGTTCGTAAAGGTCTTCGCTGTCCTGATATATCTCTAGAGAAAGAAAGGATTCCCATATGTGTGATCAACACAATTGATGACGCGCAGCCAACACCATTTGAGTATATCACCAAAGTCATATATCCACCGTCATATGCAAAAGAACCTCCGCAAGGCTGTGATTGCACCGACGGTTGCTCGGACTCTAGTAGATGTGCTTGTGCAGTGAAGAATGGAGGAGAAATCCCATTCAATTTTAATGGTGCAATTGTTCACGCAAAGCCGCTCATATATGAGTGTGGCCCATCTTGCAGGTAAGGTGTTATTTTTGTAACCTAACTAGACAATAACCATTTGAGTTTATTTTAGTTTGTTCTTTAGATTAAAGAATTTAATTTGCAGAGCCTGGAAATGTTTCTTATTGTTACTAAAACTTCTAGACAAATCTTGTACCGAGTCTAAGTATATGTTCAGTCCTAGATGTTGGTGAAATATGAGAAATGGCTCATAAACCAAACTTGTTTACCTGAAGTTGGCTCATAAACCAAACTTGTTAACCTGAATTTGGTTGGCAGTATTCTTTTGCATTGGATGCTTAGGTTAAATTGAAGTCACAAAATTTCATTGGAATTAGCGAGCTAACTAAATGCTGAAAACTGCATGCAGGTGCCCTGCGACATGCCACAATAGGGCGAGCCAGCATGGTATCAAAATTCCGCTGGAAATATTCAAGACTGGGGAGACAGGTTGGGGTGTAAGATCTCTCAGTTCTATCTCTTCAGGCAGTTTCATATGCGAGTATGCAGGTGAGCTATTGCAAGATACAGAAGCTGAAAAGAGAGAGAACGATGAGTACCTGTTTGATATTGGTCATAACTATGATGATGAAGAACTTTGGAAGGGGCTTCCATCGATGATTCCAGGTTTAGAATCTTCTACCTCTGAGACAATGGAGTCTGTGGGCTTCACAATAGATGCTGCAAAGTGCGGCAACGTCGGAAGATTCATCAACCATAGCTGCTCCCCAAACCTGTATGCACAAAATGTCCTCTGGGACCATGATGACAAGAGGATGCCGCACATTATGTTTTTTGCTGCCGAGAACATTCCTCCGCTTCAAGAGCTGACTTACCACTACAATTATACAATAGGTCAAGTCCGTGACAAGAATGGTGTGGAGAAGGTAAAGGAGTGCTTGTGTGGTTCGGCTGATTGCTGTCACAGGCTTTACTAAGTTATTGGTTTTCGGTGACTGGTGATGTTAATGTTCGTATCCGATGGAAATCTGTCCTATAATGGCAGTGCTTACTCGCTTTACCTTCTGGTGACCTTGCACTCGCTGACAACATGTAGTGTTTATTTTCTGTGCCAGTTGAACTATTATTTGTTACTGCATTTTGAAGAACATATAAGCTCCAATAGCTCACCCTTTTTGGGTGTTTGGGAGACTTTGAAAGAGTGGTATGAAGTGTCCAGGTATGTTTTACTCTTTTTTTCTTTCAAAATGAGATTGTACTGGCTATAACATGAGGTTTGACTGTTGGTCTTCGTTATGACTAATTCCGCAGAATCAAGCATTTTGGCGTTGCACATTCTCCTGTTGAAATCTTCACCTGGACCTGGAGGATACAAATATGCAATGATTAGCTTGTATGGAGCTTTGCACTGAACATGCTACTAGTAGTAGGACTAAAGATGGTGGCTACGAGTGCTCGGAGCTGCGTCGACTTCCAGTTGCGATGCCGGGGACAGACTAGATGATAAATTGCTTCTGCACAAGGACTGCCCCTCATCATTTTGCTCAACTGTGGATCGCAAGGCTGTAGCAAGCTGCCGATAGAAGTTGTGGATTCATACCCCTTATTTTGTCTTTATATAAAAATGAATTTTGTGGATCCAATAGTGAGCTGCCCTATCTTAAAGAGTTGCAGCTCCTCCTGCATGTAAAGTTTTCAGTGTTGGTTTGGACCATCAGATAGACTTGCTGGAGTTGTTTCTCAGATGCTACCATGCAACTTCAGGAAATATATAACATTCCTACTGTTCCCACATGTGTTTGCTTTCTGCTATTTGTTCTTTTCTAAGCCATGTTGCGAGATGAACATTGCTTCTTTTTTTGGTACTAAAAAAACGAACCATGTAAGACAATCATTTTTCTTTCTATTAGGTAAAATTTTATACTCCCTTTGATCCATATTAATTGTCGCAGCTTTAGTACTACTTTGTATTGGAGTATATTGTATAGTTGGAAAATATTTATTAAATATAAATGACATGATATAAAGAAAACTTTTTTCCATGCATGTTGTGGTGGGTCTTTGATGAGGTAGGATATGTATAATAAAAGTAGTTGGGATCACTTTTTTTTCCTTAAAAAGTCAGGATCACCTTTTTTTAGAATAGCCGTCTATTCTTAATTGCATAATGTTTTGGGGATACAAATAATAGACCGTGGAGACATAAGCTAGACATTTCTTTTTCAAACCTGCTTCGCTTCCATTTAAGGAAAAAGAATTTCACGTTCTTCCTGAAAGGAAGGGAGGATTAGGAAAGTCCTATTGATTATTGCTTTCTCCGGGCCATCGGGAAAAGCATGAAAAAAATGCTCGAATGGTACAATCCCATGTCACCCTAGAATGAAAGGGGCGAACTGGTAGTTGGTCCTTATGCATCCATTCCACATGTTAGGTGTAGCTGGTGTATTCGGCGGTTTCCTATTCAGTGCTATGCATGGTTCCTTGGTAACCTCTAGTTTGATCAGGGAAACTATTGAAAATGACGATCGTCCCCAAGCTAGTTGCTGCTTTAGCTTAACTATGAGCTTCTGATATTGTCACTGGCATGTACGCACTAATCGCAGCGCAGGATAATATGGGATCCTCGGCGTCGTCAGTTCCTTCCGAAAGCTCTATCAGATGTCACAATTGATCAGCAGATATCCTCCGGTGAGGTTGGTCCGTCCATGTAACGTGCAGGAGCGCTTAGGGTGATTGGTCCATGAACCCTTCACGCTTAGGATGTAGACAGCCATGTTGACCTCTCTGGAGATCCTAGGTAGGACTTCGGCATGTCGATTATCGTAGGCCAGGCATTACCTAAAAAAATGTGTCCGGATAGAGGTAACCGAGCGTATTGAGAAATATAGTGCACCCCTACAGGGAGGTTAAACTATTCGAATAGTCGCGTCCACGGTAACGGATGATTTGGTGTTGTATCCCTAGCTTCTACAACTTAAATTGGATACTTAATAAAATTCATCAAAAAATATAGCACGCTCGAGGACCGCTTTCTCACGGGAACCGAATCCAAGGGTAGTGCATTGTTGTAATTGCTATTTGTATTCGTTTGCACTCTTCTCTTTCAAGGTTGCATGATTGTTCTCATTCTCTTCTATTGTTGCAAGAAGCTTCATTCTCACCTCATGCTGCAAGATGCCGATGGATAGTTGTTACTTTGAGTTTCCTCCTTATTCTGGAATTTCTGCAGTTTAGTCCAAAGATATAGCCCTTTCCTTTGATAACGATACATATCTAGCATAGTTGTGATGAAAGTCTTGCGAGTACTTTAGATGAGTATTCACCGTTGCTTTGCTATTCTTTTCCTTCAACCCGGTTGCTGCAACAACTAGTAGCACTGCGGATGTAGGTTATTTTGATAGTGCTTACTACGAGGAGATCGACATTGAGGAGTAGTTCGAAGGTCCCAGGCAGGAGGTGATAACCCACAAGTATAGGGGATCGCAACAGTTTTCGAGGGTAGAGTATTCAACCCAAATTTATTGATTCGACACAAGGGGAGCCAAAGAATATTCTCAAGTATTAGCAGCTGAGTTGTCAATTCAACCACACCTGGAAACTTAATATCTGCAGCAAAGTGTTTAGTAGCAAGGTAATATGATAGTAGTGGTAACGGTAGCAAAAGGTAACAGTAGTAAAAGTAATGTTTTTGGTATTTTGTAGTGATGATAGCAATAGCAACGGAAAAGTAAATAAGCGAAGAACAATATATGAAAGCTCGTAGGTAATGGATCAGTGATGGAGAATTATGCCGGATGCGGTTCATCATGTAACAGTCATAACCTAGGATGACACAGAACTATCTCCAGTTCATCAATGTAATGTAGGCATGTATTCTGAATATAGTCATACATGCTTATGGAAAAAAACTTGCATGACATCTTTTGTCCTACCCTCCCGTGGCAGCGGGGGCCTTACGAAAACTAAGGGATATTAAGGCCTCCTTTTAATAGAGAACCGGAACAAAGCATTAACACATAGTGAATACATGAACTCCTCAAACTACGGTCATCATCGGTAAGTATCCTGATTATTGTCACTTCGGGGTTAACGGATCATAACACATAATAGGTGACTATAGACTTGCAAGATAGGATCAAGAACTCTCATATATTGATGAAAACATAATAGGTTCAGATCCGAAATCATGGCACTCGGGCCCTAGTGACAAGCATTAAGCATAGCAAAGTCATAGCAATATCAATCTCAGGACATAGTCGATACTAGGGATCAAACCCTAACAAAACTAACTCGATTACATGATAAATCTCATCCAACCCATCACCGTCCAGCAAGCCTACGATGGAATTACTCACGCACGGCGGTGAGCATCATGAAATTGGTGATGGAGGATGGTTGATGATGACGATAGCGACGGATTCCCCTCTCCGGAGCGTCGAACGGACTCCAGATCAGCCCTCCCGAGAGGTTTTAGGGCTTGGCGGCGGCTCCGTATCGTAAAACGCGATGATTTCTTCTCTCTGATTTTTTTTCTACCTGAAACACAATATATAGAGTTGGAGTTGGAGTCGGAGAGGCACCAGGGGGCCCACGAGGTAGGGGGGCGCGCCCTAGGAGGGCAGGCGTGCCCCCACCCTCGTGGATAGGTGGTGGGCCTTCTGGCCTTCATCTTTGGCAGGTATTTTTTATATTTTCCAAAAAGTGGCTCCGTGAAGTTTCAGGTCATTCAGATAACGTTTGTTTCTGCACATAAATAACACCATGGTAATTCTGCTGAAAACAGCGTCAGTCCGGGTTAGTTCCATTCAAATCATGCAAGTTAGAGTCCAAAACAAGGGCAAAAGTGTTTGGAAAAGTAGATACGATGGAGACGTATCAACTCCCCAAAGATTAAACCCTTACTTGTCCTCAAGCAATTCAGTTGATAAACTGAAAGAGATAAAGAAAAACTTTTACAAACTCTGTTTGCTCTTGTTGTTGTAAATATGTAAAGCCAGTATTCAAGTTTTCAGCAAAGATTATAGCTAACCACATTCGCAATAACGCTTAGGTCTCAAGTCTACTCATATCAATAGCATAATCAACTAGCGAGCAATAATAATAAATCTCGGATGACAACACTTTCTCAAAACAATCATAATATGATATAATAAGATGGTATCTCGCTAGCCCTTTCTGAGACCGCAAAACATAAATGCAGAGCACCTTTAAAGACCAAGGACTGACTAGACATTGTAATTCATGGTAAAAGAGATCCAGTCAAGTCATACTCGATGTAAACTAACAATAATGAATGCAAATGACAGCGGTGCTCTCCAACTGGTGCTTTTTAATAAGAGGGTGATGACTCAACATGAAAGTAAATAGATAGGCCCTTCACAGAGGGAAGTAGGGATTTGTAGAGGTGCCAGAGCTCGATTTGAAGTAGAGGTGAATAATATTTTGAGCAATATACTTTCATTGTCAACATAACAACCAAGAGATGGCGATATCTTCCATGCTACACACATTATAGGTGGTTCCCAAACAGAATTGTAAAGTTTATACTCCCCCTTCCACCAACAAGCATCAATCCATGGCTTGCTCAAAACAACGAGTGCCTCCAACTAACAAGAGTCCCAGGGGAGTTTTGTTTGTAATTATTTTGATTTAGTTTGCATAAAGCATGGGACTGGGCATCCCGGTGACCAGCCATTTATCTCGTGAGTGAGGAGCGGAGTCCACTCCTCTTGAGAATAACCCGCCTAACATGGAAGATACGGACATCCCTAGTTGATACATGAGCTATTCGAGCATACAAAACAGGATGTTTATTTGAAGGTTTAGAGTTTGGCACATACAAATTTACTTGGAACGGCGGGTAGATACCATACATAGGAAGGTATAGTGGACTCATTTGGAATAACTTTGGGGTTTATGGAGTTGGATGCACAAGCAGTATTCCCGCTTAGTACAGGTGCAGGCTAGCAAAAGACTAGGAAGCGACCAACTAGAGAGCGACAACAGTCATGAAAATGCATTAAAATTAATCAACACCAAATGCAAACATGAGTAGGATATAGTCCACCATGAACATAAATATCGTGAAGGCTATGTTGATTTTGTTTCAACTACATGTGTGAACATGCGCCAAGTCAAGTCACTTAAATCATTCAGAGGAAGATACCGCCCTATCATACCACATCATAACCATTTTAATAGCATGTTGGCACGCAAGGTAAACCATTATAACTCATAGCTAATCAAGCATGGCAAAAGAAACTATGATCTCTAGTTGTCATTGCAAACATGTTTATCCATAATAGGATGAATCAGGAACGATGAACTAATCATATTTACAAAAACAAAAGAGGTCGAGTTCATGCCAACTTTTCTCATCTCAGTCAGTCCATCATATATCATCATAATTGCCTTTCACTTGCACGGCCGGACGATGTGAATAATAATAATAGTGCACGTGCATTGGACTAAGCTAGAATCTGCAAGCATTCAATAAATAGGAGAAGACAAGGCAATATGGGCTCTTTTGTCCGATCAACAATAATGAATATAAGAGCCACTTCAACAATTTAATTATGGTCTTCTCCTATCGACCCTAAAGAAAAGAAAAGAAACAAAACTATTTACACGGGAAAGCTCCCAACAAGCAAAAGAAGCACAGGAAATCTTTTTGGGTTTTCTTTTTAATTACTACTACAAGCATGGAAAGTGAATTAATTAAAAGCTACAACTAATTTTTTTGGTTTTTATTAAGGTTTATTAAACACACAAGAAAAAAGCATAAAAAGGAAAAATAAACTAGCATGGATGATACAATGAAAAAGTATGAGCACCGACATCTAGCAATGAGTGTGTGAACATAAATGTAATGTCGGTGGGAAATACGTACTCCCCCAAGCTTAGGCTTTTGGCCTAAGTTGGTCTATGGCCATGGTTGGCCTCGCTGATATCCGTAGTAGAAGTTGGGGTCGTACTGAGATGCAGCGGCTATCGTCTCCTGAGCTGCAGAGTGGCGACGAGCGGCCTCCGCCCTCTTCTCGAACTCATCTGCCTCCTCTCTGGAAATGACATGTCTTCCTCTTGCCTGATAATCAAAGAGGGCAGGAGCAGGGAGAGTAATATGGACAGCACGGCGTCTGTCAAAGATTAAGCGATACTAGAGAGGTGATTCATTCCTCTCGACAAACTAGTGGTGAACCATAGCATTAAAATCTAGATAAGCAGGAGGTAATTCAATATCATCTTCGCGTATGGCCACACCCAGAAAATTAGATATGCGGGTTGCATAAATTCCACCAAAGAAATCTCCATTAAATCTATTAAGATGCAACCTATGTGCAACAATGGCTCCCAAATTATAAGATTTGTCTCCTAACACAGCACCCCTAAGAATATTGAGGTCAGCGTGACATGCCTCATCCTTACCATTAATGCATCTACCTATGAAGAGAGCAAAATAATGTATAGCAGGAAAATGAATGCTCCCTATGGTGGCTTGTGTTATATCTCTAGATTCCCCCACAGTTATACTAGCAAGAAAATCTCTAAATTCAGATTTACGAGGATCCCTGATACTACCCCATTGTGGAAGTTTGCAAGCAGTGGTAAAATTCTCTAAGTCCATAGTGTAAGAATTATTATAAAGATCACACAGGACCGTTGGAGAATTACGTGAAGTTGAAAATTCAAACCTCCTCACAAAGGAACTAGTGAGATAGTGATAATGACTGCACTTCTCTTCCTCGAAGCTCACAAGATCAGCGTTACGCAAATATGCGTTAAGTTCTTCTTTAATTCCGCTCGATCCATAAAATTTTCTGAAGGCCATTCACAAGGACGCACTGGAGCATCTCTTGGTGGCTCTTCATCAGCATCACGCATTGCAAGCCTGGGTCCTTGCTTCCTTGAGGAACCACCTTGGAACATTTTCCTAAGCATATTTCTTCCTCTAAAAAATTCTGAAATTTTTTAGTAACTTCAAAATAAAAGTAAACAAAACTCAATAATATTGATAGCAACTACTCATACAAGTGCCTAGAGCCTATATCATGCAGCAAAACTACTTTTGACCATATAAATTTGACATGCAAGCTCAAGAACAGGGTCACCTAAGCAGCAAAGTTTTGCAATGAATAAAGCACTAGAACAAAAACTAATTGGACCAATGGAGGAGTCACATACCAAGTAACAATCTCCCCAAGCAGTTTTGTGAGAGGTGCTTTGAGCAAGGAGATCGAAAATGGTAGCAAAATGAGCTAGAACTCGTGCTTGAGCTGGATATTCGTGTTTGTGGGAGGAAGAAGAAGTGTATGGGTGAAAGGATAAGTGGAGGAGGGCCACCGTGGGCCCACGAGGCAGGGGGGCGCGCCCTCCACCCTCGTGGGCAGGTGGTTGACCCCCTGCTGTGTTCTCAGTGCCAAATATTCTCAAATATTCTAGAAAAATCATATTCAAATTTCAGGGCATTTGGAGAACTTTTATTTTCGAGGTATTTTTATATTGCACGGATAATCAGATAACAGACGGAAAAGTAGTATTTTTATTTTATTTAATATAAATAACAGAAAGCAAAAGTGGGGTACAGAAGGTTGTGCCTTCTAGTTTCATCCATCTCATGATCATCAAAAGGAATCCACTAACAAGGTTGATCAAGTCTTGTTAACAAATTCATTCCGAGTAACATGGAACCGGAGAAATTTCGAATAACACTATGTTACCTCAACGGGGATATGCACATCCCCAATAATAAGAATATCATATTTCTTCTTGATAGTAGGAAGAGGAAATTCAAAACCTCCAAATATAATCGATGGAATTTTTCCAATAGAGTTGATACTATGAACTTGAGGTTGTTTCCTTGGAAAGTGAACCGTATGCTCATTACCATTAACATGAAAAGTGACATTGCCTTTAGTGCAATCAATAACAGCCCCTGTAGTATTCAAAAAGGGTCTTCCAAGAATAATCACTACAAAAAAATACACTTCCGTGATGATACGTGTTTGTCACAGTAGGTCGCTTTTTTGTCATGCATGTACATCCATGACAAATTTATGACAGAATCAAGATAGTCATACCTGTGCTGTCGTAGAAGTGTTCCATGACATTACCAAAATTATCATCACGGAAGTGTCCACTTCCATGACGATAAATCGCGCGTCACAGAAGTGCTTTCGTCAAGGGTGACCGACACGTGGCATCCACCGTAACGGAACGCCGTTAAGCTATCGGGTCGGGTTTTGGATCCGATAACCCGTTAACAGCCCCGACCAATGGGGATTTTCCATGTGTAAAATCATATTGGCTAGAGGAAACACGTGTCGAATCATCGTCGGGACAGATGTCATCCACTCACTGGACAGAAGGCGCCTATGATACGTCGACACGTGGCACGGCCCAACAAGTTTAAATGGATCGGCCCAACTAAACGCCCACAAGATTTTGCGGACCATAATGGGCCGACCCAGCTAAAGGCCCATGAGATTTTGCGAACCATAATGGGCTGGCCCAGCTAAAGGCCCACAAGATTTTGCGGGCCATAATGGGCCGGCCCAGGTAAAGGCCCACAAGATTTTTGTGTGCCATAATGGGCCGGCCCAGGTAAAGGCCCACAAGATTCTTGCGGGTCATAATGGGTCGGCCCAGCTAAAGGCCCACGAGATTTCACCGACATTAATGGGCCGGCCTAGCTGTAGGCCCACAAGATTTTGAGGACCCTAGTAGGCCGGCCCATTAACTGGCTGCCATGTTTTGGGCCAAATGCCGGCCCATATTTGATCTGGTCCATTAATGGCTTGCCACGCTCCGGGCCTAATAGTGGCCCATATGAGATCCGGCCCGTTAAAAGCCTACCACGTTCTGGGCCAAATTACGACCTAGATCAGGTCCGGCCCTTTGAGAGGCTTTGGGCTCAATTATGGCCCATATCAGATTCGGCCCGTCAACTGGACACTATGCTTTTGGGCCCACTTGCTAAAGGCCCACTTAGTAATTCAGCCTGATATTAGTTTTGGCCTGTTAAGGGCCCATTTAACATTTCGGCCCTATATTAATTTCGGCCTGTTAAAAGCCCGTCATACAGTTGGGTCTAACTACGGCCCGGTTTGCATCCGGCCTGCTCGCAGCCGATATCTGATTGGGCCAAACAAGGACCCAGACAATTTTGGCATGTTAAAAGCCCATGATTTGATTCGCACAATCATGGGCCGGGGTTCATTTCGGGCTGCTGCGTAACTAGTAGGAATTAAGAACAAACCTACTCTATACAATAAAGAAATTACGGCATGATAACTAAGAATAAACCTACACTACACAATAAAGGATTTAAGGTATATTACATCCACTGGGCATCAAAATTCGCCACCAGTGATCATAAAGCGCAATGAAGAAGCAGATTACAAAAACTGGGCACCATTGCAGCGTAACAAAATAATACTGAACCGAGACCACTTCCAAGACAGTTCAAGAAAGGTTAGCCTTGCGGGGGAACTGCTGCGCAAGCTGCTGAGCAAGGCTGTGAGACCGGCCTAGCATGTCGGTCATAGCTTCCAGGTGTAGCTGTTTAGCGATGAGGTTCTTATTGGTGTTCTCCGCAATCTTTCTTAGAGATAGGACTTCAAGTCGAAGTTGAGTTGCAGAATGCCTTTCTGCTAGAACTTGGGACTGAAGAAGTCGAACTGATTCAGACAACGAATTCTGTGAGCTTGTCTGACTGTTAGTCTCAAGTAACTTGAACACTGCATCAAGACAAGACTTTGGGGTTGTCTCGCTATCTTCAAGATGTTTGCCTTCTTTGCTGCAATATATGTTGGGTTTGTCTCACAGCCTTCAGCAGACTTGTGCATGCCATCAAGCATATCACCCTGAAACAAAGCAGAGAGATGACATGTTTTGCATGTGTATAAACAAAGATGATAACTGTTCTGTCAATTCTATCCAATTTCAAATTAGAAAATAAAGAGTATGTTCAAAATATCAATAGCATAATTTGGCATTGTTCATAATGCGGGGAGCTTCACCGCACTACTGGATTACCATGTCAACATAACAAGCATAGATGAAGGGCAAAGAAAATCATTGTATCTATTTTGGATAATGTGCATGGCATGTTGTTCATATCATCAGCCACATCAGTAAGATAAAACAGGAGATGACAAGGTGCAAACGTGGGCTGCTTCACCACACACTGGATTATAGATCCACAAAAACAAGCATACATATAGGGAGTATTAAGTAATGTGCATGGTATGAATAAGGAAGTTGGTTTTACAAGTAAAACTTAGAACTTACGGTTCTTACGAACATGCATTTTGGTAGAAACAGCAAACTAAACATCGGTAAACGATAGGGAGTATGAGAAAATTAAACAGCAGTTGAGGATAAAGGCTTTAGAAGGACCGACTTACATTAACAGTTAACACCGGCTTTATAATGCCCTTCTCCATGGCAAGGGAAGGATAACTCAAGAATTTCAGCACATAATCTTCTTCATAAGCATTGCTTGTACTCTACATTTTGTAGAGAGTAATTATAGATATGATAATACTGGAAGGGATAGAGGATAATGAAGATAAGATGCAGATTGATGCTACATAATCAACTACCAATCCCTGGAAGTACAAGCGTTACAGGACAAAATGTACTGACAAGAGCAATGGGCTACACTTCTGCACTGGCATTGTCTGTGTATTCTACTTGTTGGTAAGATTAAATATAGATCTGATCTTTTTTAGTAAATGGTGGGCGAGGGAGATAAGATGCATAATGCTACAAAATGAACCAATCCCTCTTCCCATAATACAAGAGTGTTTTGAACACTGGTGTACTGTACAAAACGTTCTTATATTATGGGACGGAGGGAGTAGCTGTTAATGTAAGTACAGTGATAGACCACGTTCAGTCCTTACAAGAGGACTGCAGAGCTAAACATCTTCAAAAGCATTGGGTTGATTCTAAATTTATGTAAGAGTCCATACGGATCTTATAATGTCCACCAAATGGACGATTACGAGGCTAACATGTGCAGTGATGCTACATAATCAAACAGCTATGAAAGTAATTAGTATGGTCATACAGGGTAAGAGGTACTCACAAGAGCAATGCAGTGTGCAGTATAATTGCGAGATTCTGTGGTCCCTTGAGAATGAATGTTCTTCTGCTAACAGTTTTCGTACAAGTGAGACATTAAGGCAAATGCAGAAATGTAGTTCAAATTGTGATGTGATATCATAGACAGTACCTTACGCTACAGCCGAGACCAATGTGTAACAAGATTATTCCAATCACCGTCGGATAAATGTAGCACCGGAGACTTTACAGAAATTTCGTTCAGAGGCTTGCCATCGAAGTGCGCTTGCCTCAGGTAGGAACGATACTTCATCAACGAGTGCTTGAAAAGCGCAACCAACCCTTGCTCGTCATCACAATACAGTTTTTGCCTCGCCTATTTAAAAGAATGAAATCTTATGTCTTCTGTCAGCAGAAAAATATGCAGTAATGACCATGAATAACATTAGTACATTACTTACGTGTAAGTTGCGGAGGAAGACTGGATATTGTTCTGTGTCTGCGGTATAATCTTTCCATGAAGGAAAGATGCGCACAAAGTTCCTGACAACAACATAAGCTTCGTCTTCTAAACTGGGAAGAAATGGAACATGGGTCCTATTTGCTGCAATTGGGGCTCTCTCTGATTCGAAAAGGGATTTGGCAACTGGATTTGGTGTACTCTTTGCTGGAATGGGGGTTTTGCGTCGTATAGCTGGTGCTATGTCAACTGGCATAATCATAATGTTTGGTGCAGTTGGGGTCTGCTGAGTTGGGGCATCAGAAATGACCAGTGTAGTAGGGCTAGAGTCTGCTAGAGTTGGGGTATTTTGTGGGTCAGGTGATATTGCAACTACACCTAATGGGCTATTTGATTTATCAGGTGCCACTACCTTTTCCAAATACTTTGCTTGTGCTCCTCCATGATCAACAATCGCCCTCTTCCTTTTAAACGTCTGATACACAAGAACAACATTTGAATGGATAAATATGGTATGATGACAGATGGAATATGTACTGAAAATGGATAGGCAAGGCGTATTCACATACAAGATGTGTAAACTAAGCTAATTGCAGTTCAACAAAGTAGAAGCAATGCAAAGCATCAGTTGCAAGATATGTGCGAGCAATGTAACCTTGGAAAGTTAGAGCAAGTACCTTGATGGGTGAATAAGATAGGGCATCTTCCTCTGACTCCTCCACTAGGGAGCTACATTGACTTAGGTCTCCCTCTAGCTCAGAATCACTGTTAGGATCATATTCTGAGCATGAATCTGTAGGTGGAGAGTGTTTGCATTGCATTGCATCCAGACTTGATCTCAGTCCCTTAATGCCAAGTTTGACAGCTATGGCATTGTTCTGCTTTATTCTTTTCATGCGCGCAAGCTCATAATCATTATGATGCTGTTCAGAATCTGAGATTCATGAAAACATAAAAAGTAGTCAGATTATCTACGGAATGCATTGCGGTTTCAACTCGGAGAGTGTCTCCCTATAAACCCCTGCATATGCAAAGTTCACCTCCCCAACCGTGCTGACCAGACCACACACAGAGATACACACCCGAGCAGCGAACATGCATTTTCGAAACTAATTTAGGAACATTTAGCTGACCAATTAAACAACTCTGTTTTAATAATATCAGATTCATATTTGAACAACTAAGCTTGTTTAGCTTGATGGGTGGAGCAGTGTTATTATGACACGAAGCATGTATTCTGATCGTATAGTGATCATAAAAGGGGGAAACTCTAAGCATATATTTTTTAGCAAAAGAGGGTTTCCCCTCTGATTTCTATTAAAGAAACCACCACGGAACCAACATGATCAATTAAACCCTAAGCATGATCAATTAAACCATATTATGGCTGTGCCATGGTAGATTTGAACCTGCAAACCGGAGAAATGATATTTAGCATCCATTGCTTGCTTCAAACTAAGAAATAAATTCTAGGAGCTGAAAAGAAAGTAGAGTAACCAAGTTAAGATCTATTTTCTGGTTGAGATCAAAAAGTTGAGGAGATATGAAGTACCACCTCTCTTGCGGCGTTGTGTAGGCATCGGGGGTGCGATGGCTGTCGGTGGCGTTGAAGCAGATCTGCGACGGTAGACGGGTGCATCGAGGGATAAGTCCCGCTGCGGTGGAAGAGAAGGTCGTGTGAGCGGCCCCGGCAAAGAGGACGACGGCGCCGATGAAGCGAGAGGACGCGATGCAAGGCTATTGGTCCTTCGCCGTGGATGAGAAACGTCCATATCTAGCAGTGGACGACGCCGTCTTGGTAGGCGCTCCGGCATGGTGGAGGACGGTGGCGATGGATGTGGTGGAGGACGGCGGCGATGGATGGGGTGGCGGACGGAGGCTGGTGTGGGAATGGGGTGTTCTAGCGCGGATGGTGTATGAATGGGAAAATGGAGGGAGAGGTACGGGGAACCATGTTTTTGGGACGCGCCTGTCTGAAATATGGGAAAGTTACGAACTTATCCCCCGTTTCAAATTTGGACGTCTCGTCGGTTGGGGATAGGATGGTAATCTTGCATCTCCCAAATATTTTCCGGTAACTATTTCGAGCGAGGAGAGGGTGTTTTGCCGCCCACGGTTGGTGCCCACGGTGTATGAACGGGGCTAACAGGTAGGGCGGTTGTGTCACATCTGATGGAAGTTACACATCTGCCCCTATTTAAAATATTAGCCTACATCTATTTCGGACGAGGAGAGGGTGTTTTGCCGCCCACCGTGTATGAATGGGGAATGGAGGGAGAAACAGAGGTCTTTCGGACGAGCTTGAATCAAATGAGTTTTTCTGCCCATGTTTGACACCCACCGTGTCGGAATAGGCTCAGAGGCGGTCATGTCACGTCTAATTGAAGTTACTAACCTACCCCTATTTAGAGCAGTGGAAATCGGGTCGATGTATTGTCCGTGTAATGGGTAGACAGTAATTTCCATCTCCCAAACACTTGGCTTCGGGCAGCCGATGTGGGAGTGGACATTTTGCTGTTTCTTTCGAATTTTGGGACAATAAGCATCCACATTTACCCTGGCAACTAAATTCGAATCCATTTTGTATTCCTATATGAATCTTTATAAATCATTCTATGTGTTTTTATATATCTTCAAAAGGACGACAAAGATGTATTCCACTGTCATATATGAATATGGTTTACAAATGCCGATACTCAAATTCAAAAACTAGAATCCAGTTTAAGGTGAATTCGAATATTTGGAACACTTCATGTCCAACTCAAATGTCACACGCAGCATAATGTGTACTCCCATTTAGATATGTACACAAGCGATGTATCCAGATTCAAATACCGAGTCAATCAACCAAGAATGTACGGAACTAACAGACATATAAACACTTATAGAGTATATGGATCAATAATATCAACTAACATACATAAGCCAGGCCGCTGTACTTTTTTTGGCTACAACAACATCCTTTTTTTAGCCAGCATCTTGGCCCTTTCCGATGCGTGCCACTTATGGTCCATCTATACTACTATTGCTGAATGCACATTCAGCCCGATTGACATATTTGTAGGTCATGTCTCCGAGTCTTATCAATTAATACAGACTTGTGCTCAAATAAAATTACAAACAAAAAAACAAGAAAAACAATTATTACATGATCTCTAAAACAAATGGTTTGATTGATTACATGAACAAACTGAAGGAAATATGCCCTAGAGGCAATAATAAAGTTATTATTTATTTCCTTATATCATGATAAATGTTTATTATTCATGCTAGAATTGTATTAACCGGAAACATAATACATGTGTGAATACATAGACAAACAGAGTGTCACTAGTATGCCTCTACTTGACTAGCTCATTAATCAAAGATGGCTATGTTTCCTAACCATGGACAAAGAGTTGTCATTTGATTAACGGGATCACATCATTAGTTGAATGATCTGATTGACATGACCCATTCTATTAGCTTAGCACCCGATCGTTTAGTATGTTGCTATTGCTTTCTTCATGACTTATACATGTTACTATGACTATGAGATTATGCAACTCCCGTTTGCCGGAGGAACACTTTGTGTGCTACCAAACGTCACAACGTAAATGGGTGATTATAAAGGTACTCTACAGGTGTCTCCAAAGGTACATGTTGGGTTGGCGTATTTCGAGATTAGGATTTGTCACTCCGATTGTCGGAGAGGTATCTCTGGGCCCTCTCGGTAATGCACATCACATAAGCCTTGCAAGCATTGCAACTAATGAGTTAGTTGCGAGATGATGTATTACGGAACGAGTAAAGAGACTTGTCGGTAACGAGATTGAACTAGGTATTGAGATACCGACGATCGAATCTCGGGCAAGTAACATACCGATGACAAAGGGAACAACGTATGTTGTTATGCGGTCTGACCGATAAAGATCTTCGTAGAATATGTAGGAGCCAATATGAGCATCCAGGTTCCGCTATTGGTTATTGACCGGAGACGTGTCTCGGTCATGTCTACATTATTCTCGAACCCGTAGGGTCCGCACGCTTAAAGTTTCGATGACAGTTATATTATGAGTTTATGAGTTTTGATGTACCGAAGTTAGTTCGGAGTCCCGGATGTGATCACGGACATGACGAGGAGTCTCGAAATGGTCGAGACATAAAGATTGATATATTGGACGGCTATATTCAGACACGGGAAGTGTTCCGGGGAAGTTTTGGATAAAACCGGAGCGCCGGTGGGTTACCGGAACCCCCCGGGGGGTTAATGGGCCTCATGGGCCTAAAGTGGAGAAGAGGAGGGGCTGCCAGGGCAGGCCGCGCGCCCCCTCTCCCCCTAGTCTGAATTGGACAAGGAGGGAGGGGCGGCGCCCCCCTCTCCTCTCTCCCTTCCTTCCCCCTCTCCTAATTGGACAAGGAAAGGGAGGGGAGTCCTACTCCCGGTAGGAGTAGGACTCCTCCTGCGTGCCTCCTACTAGGGCCGGCCGCACCCCCCCTTGGATCCTTTATATACGGAGGCAAGAGGCACCCCATGGACACAAGTTGATCCACGTGATCATATTCTTAGCCGTGTGCGGTGCCCCCTTCCACCATAGTCCTCGATAATATTGTAGCGGTGCTTAGGCGAAGCCCTGCGACAGTAGAACATCAAGATCGTCACCACGCCATCGTGTTGACGGAACTCTTCCCCGACACTTTGCTGGATCGGAGTCCGGGGATCGTCATCGAGCTGAACGTGTGCTAGAACTCGGAGGTGCCGTAGTTTCGGTGCTTGATCGTTCGGGCCGTGGAGACGTACGACTACATCAACTAAGTTAACGCTTCCGTTGTCGATCTACAAGGGTACGTAGATCACACTCCCCCCCTCTCGTTGCTATGCATCACCATGATCTTGCGTGTGCGTAGGAATTTTTTTGAAATTACTACGAAACCCAACACAAACAACACAAAGGTTATTCAACTATGGAAAGAACATTTCACCTATGATTTACCAAGTAGGAATTTAATTTCTTTTTTTTCCTTCAGGACCTTAACAATCTGGTCAGTCTCAGCTTGCTTCGTTTTAAAATCCACCAAATATTTAATGATTGTCTTGAGTACTGCTTGTGATTGTGTTGTTTGCTTCCTCAACATGTCAACTTCATCTCTAAGTGTAGAAGCAGAATCTCTTTCTACCACTAGTTTAGCCTCTAGAGCATCAGCAGTTGGCAATTCATAATGCACGATTGGGTCGGTGCCACTACTGTGGGATGATGCAACGTCCATGGGGACCTTGCTCTTTGATCTTGGGCTAACCTGTTTGGCATTAAAGTTCCGATTGGATTCAGAAAAGTTGAAATTCACAAAACATCTCAACTGGGAGTTATAACAGCAAACCAGTTAAACAAACAAGGAATTAAAGAGTTTCAATTGGATGCTGAAAAGTAGTTATTAACATCATTGTAACCCGCTATTGCAGCAGCAAAGCAGTTAAACAAACAAGTATATATTTAAGTTAAGGCAAACAGGTAATTCTTAACAGTAAGTATCAAACACATAGATAGGCGCAGTCTACAATATGATTAACAGGTTGTGCCATTATGTAATCAGTAGCAAACTAAATTAAGCCAAGCAACGTAATTGAACAATTTTGCAATAAGTGGCTAACTAAAATTCCGATAAGCAGGTAACTGAACTTACGCTAGTTCTTTGTACAGGCACACTGCAACTTCTTTTTCGCTTACAAGGTTGTACGAAGGAGTCCATGGCATCAATTGCTTGGATACACAGTCTCAATACTTCTTTCTTTCCACACTGCATGGGTAAGTCGAATGGTTAATCTGGTAAGATGGTGCGTCCTTGATATGTTATATGAGGACGTGTAGTCAGACTAGTTGTAGCCAAACACATCACACTGGCTTTTACTGTATATATTTCATGCGATTACTTTAGGCATATCGAGATCTAAGCAATCTATAATAGGATGAAAAGACTGGCATCCTTCACATTATTGGCAAACTCAGTTCATAGAAACAAGCAATTCAACCATTATGTGGGTAAATCAAAAGCGCCACTGGAATATTTTTCACTATCCAATCATACACGCAAAAAGGGGCGACGCCACCATAGGGGTTGGTATGGGCGGCCGCCTCAGGTGGCTGGAAAGTGTGCACCTAGTTTGAGTCGTCCAGGTTGGCCCACGCTAGTTTTGTTCGTCCCAACGCACGAGCAGGCAATGTAAAAAATGAAGAAAAATGTTTCAATTTGGATGGGCCAATAACATAAGTGCAAGGCAGGCCCTATAGCAGGCTCGCGGCCCAAACGAGCGCCTCCCATATCGATCGACAGCAGGAAAAATCCTAATTCATTCGCTCCAGCCTCCAGTCTGGTTTGCTCCTAACCTAGCCACCGCTGGACAGAGCGACACAGCACTTCCTCGCGCCCTCGTTGGAGGGCGGTCGCCGGGCTTCAAGCGAACGGAAGGACAAGAAGATGAAGATCCAACCCTGGGTGTAGCCTGCGTGGGAGGCAGCGGCGGCAGCATGGGCATGGCATCGAGCTTGCGCAAACAGACAGTCGCAGCTTGCAAGAGTAGCATGCACAACGAGCAGGTACATCACATCCCTGATTATATCTAATTCAACTCTTCAATTTCTGGCCAATAGTTAAACCTGACGGTGTTGTAAAACTGCTTGTATGTAGGGAATCTATGAGAAAATGAAACCAATTTCGACTTATTTTATAACTCCCCCAATCAATACTGAACTGACTGAATCTGATGTATCTAATCAAGTTTCCGGTGCAAACATACAAGCTCATGTTGTTCTTGAGCCTGAAGTGTCTAATGAACAGACTACTAATGAAGGATTTGATGCAAACATTTTACATGCTCCTGGTGATGAACATATAGTGTCTAATGAGGGATCTAATGCAAGCATTTTGCAAGCTCATTGAAGGATTTAGTGTCTAATGATGATCTACTATGTTGAGAGAGACAGAGATTTGCACACATTGATGACAAGCAAATTATAGTGCATTTTCATAGCTTGAGGAAACGTCGAGGCCATCTACTAGAAAGTCCCCGTATCATGCCAACATAGCATAAATACTTTTCTAATCTGTTGTTTAAAACTATTGGCATACTTGTGCATGATAGATATATTGATATGCAGTTTGCGCACTGGTTATACGTGCAATTACACTTCGATATTTTCAGCCAGAGAACGAATAATTCAAGCAGGTACAGACCATGTTTGTAGTCCTTGTACACCATGTTGCATTTTGTGTTTTTTGGTGCTTGCATCATTTAGTGTTTATAATCTGAACTACTTTGGATCATTAGCTGGTTTTCAAAGTGCATGTAGCTTCACATTTCTCAAGTTATGTTGATTTCCGGAGTGCAAGTGCCTTCGTATTTTTTAAGTTAAATGTTCACCCCTGGTAACTTGAATTCATGGATCAGCCACTGCACACAAATCATACACAAATGCCAGTACAAATTAAATGAAATGCAGGGACTTACACTAGCTCGTTGTACATGCTCACTCCAGCTCTGCTTGTGCTTGGGATGTTCCATGTACAAGTCCATGTTACCACTTGCTTGGATGTGCAGGCCTTGTGCTCCTTGCATCCCCCTCTGCATTTTTGACATGGCGAATGGTTGATCAAATAAGAGGAATCGACCTTGATGTTGTACCAGAGGACAGATACTTACAAGGTTATACGGGTGTGCAGGATGTGTACCAGATCCCGTAGCGCCATCATGCTTCGCTAAAATATGGATTTGCTTGTTTCAGATGATATCTCCAGAAGAAATAAGAGTTAAGGTCAGAGTTGCATAGGCGTGTAAGCTAAGAGAGCAGTGAAAGGATATCCAAACATCGTCGGAACAGTGCACAAGGGAGTGATGTGCGGATATCTAGTTCGGGCCGGCATTTGGGCATGCTCGCCTAGCTAGAGTGCGGGTCACTTCAGAGCCGTTGAGGGTGATGCGCTGGCGTTGGCTGGCCGCGCACGGATGCAGATCTTGAGTGGCAGCGGAGCGCTACGATGCGGTGGACGAGACCGTTGGTGAAGCTCCAACGGCCTCGGGGGGCGGAGGTGCGACGATGTGCTCGGTGAAGTAGCCCCGGTGAGCTGGGAGACGGCGTCGGTGAAGCGCACCTGATGCGGTGGAACTCGGTGTCTGTGAGGCACGTCGGTTGCGGCGGCCGACGTTGTCAGTGGACCACCCGGTGCGGTGGATGAGGGCATAGATGAGGTAGCTCCGGTGCGGTGGTGAAGCGCGACCGTCGTCTTCGTCGTTGTCGTCCGGCATAGAGGTGGGGCACGGTGGGGAAAGAGACGAGACGAGGGGCGATTCGAGGGTTGGCGGCGAATTAGGGATTTGAGCAATCTAGGCGCGGAAGGGGACGGTGGAGAAGAGAGATTTTGCAGGGCTGGAATTGGGGCCGCCAGATATTTCAATCCGAAACGTGGAAGCGTGAACTTATATTGTCATCGTCCTTTTTTTGGGGGGGATGGGGTGGGTGGCTGGGTGCTACGCGTCCGTCCGACACACGCGACCACCCCGACAGGACTATGCTTCGGTGCCTTAAGGCACCTGCCTTTGTGTCCATGACATATGGGCCCAACAGGTGGCTGGCCGACATGTCAGTGACCCAAAGGCAGTTGCCTTTAAGGCACCGAAGCAGCATCCACCCCGACACGACCCTGGTTTGCCTGGTGCGCCTACATTTGAGAATGCAAACGAATCTTCTTTCATTTGCAAACGAAACTGTATGTATTACCATGCCCGTGTTTTCCTTGCAATAATTAGTCATTCAAAACGAGATACTCCATCCGTTCACTTTTGTAAGTCGTTTCAGACAACTTAAAATGAACTGTTTTGCACATTGTCTGAAATGTCTTCAAGGTCTTATAAAAGTGAACAGAGGGAGTACTATAAATTAATTAATGAGGAGTTATTTGAAAAAAAATCAAAACGGTACCCACGCTAACGTGGATTAGAGTGTGTGTCACATAATTAGTTATTTGAATTAGAGTGTGTGTCACGTAGTTACTTATTTGAATTAGAGTGTGTGTCACGTAGCAATCTTCAATTCTAACGTGGATTTCGCATTTCACTGTATCCATGCTACTTTTTTAATACAAATTCATATGTATATGATGAACACCATGGTAGTGAGAGAACTTTTGGATGGATTCAAACATATGACCTACAAAATAGCACAACAAACTGAGTCAATGTCAACTTTTCAAAACTTAGTGTGGCACGAATTCGAAATAATTACCCGTATGCCTGGTCCTCGGTTCAAATCTTACAATGTACACCGAATTGAAACATCGATATTAAGTCTCGTACTATGTACATTCAAATGTTGTTTTTAGCCCCCCCCACCCGCACAAACGCTACATACTTCCTGTATCGGTCAATCTTCCTCTCCTAACCACCTTAGGAAGCTATCGGTTTCCAACACACGTTCATTCTTTCTCTCCATGTTTTGATCTCTAAGTCTCTCAACTACACAACCCCTTTTTCCACTCTGTTACCAAATGTATTTACCTCACACACCCGCCATTGCACCCAATGCCGAGCTCTCTCTCTCTCCCCCCCCTCTCCCTCTCACCCTCTCGCGCTAAATATATGCATTGCCTATCTAGCCCCCCAACCTCTCGTGCATGTGCACGCACGCATGTTGCATATCTAGGTCACTCCCTCGAGACTGTCTCACTCTTTCTTCCGCACGGCGGGCCACACTCGCTCAATCTCGCTCTCTTTATCTGGGTCTCGTTTAACCTCGTTTTCTTTCACACACAAATGATATATCTTCCTGTTCGGGCCTCGATCGACACACTCTATACTCTCTCACGCAGATTGTCTATCTAGGTCAGTCCATCCAAGCCGCCACCACTCTTTCGACCTCATGGTGGGCCACGCTCACTCAATCTCTCTCTCTCTCTCTGTATGTCTCGATTGACCTCGCTCTTTCTTGGACAAAAATGATATATCACCATGTTGAGCCCAATTCAACCTATTCACATTGTATACTCTCTCACGCACATCGTCTATCTAGGTCACTCTCTCCAACCCATCTCACTCTTTCGATCGCACGACAACCCTATGTGATCGGTTGACCTTGCTTCTTCCCACGCACAAAATATATCTACACGTCTATGACTGGATCATCTCTCAAGCTCTATCTTACAGCCCTCACCCTTGCCAAAAAAGCTCAATCAGACAATATCTCTCCAGAGCATATATATTTGTTCAATGAATGTCGGACCGCACTCACTTTGTCTCTCTATCTATATGTCTCTCGATTGACCTCGCTTTCTCACGCCGTATCTTCCACGCGTTGAAGCTACTACCTCTCCATCCCTCGCAAAGCCGGAGCTATTTACATTGCGAGGGGCACTCCAACCTTGGATTAATTTGTGTAGGCATTTATTCCGGTCGGTTTAGATTATATTTTCGTAGCATTCGGCCCACAACTACTCCAATCACCGTAGCGGGTAATTAAGCTACGGGGAGCACCTAATATGAGCACCGGGGAGCCGTTGGATCGAAGATGCAGCGGCACACATGAGGCCTGAATGTTTTATTTGCAAAAAAACCTTTGGAGAGTTTGGAAATTGCGCATAATTATAAAGACTACTCCCAATCCATTGGATCTCACTTCCAACGGTGTAAAAACTCGTATCACCATAGTATCTAAGCTGCGGGGTGGATGTGGTATTCTATGCTGCTGTCATTTTTGTTCATAAACTTGCAAAAAAACGTGTAACTCGTGCCGTTACTTGTATAACCGCGCAAAGTGTTTGTTCAAAAAAATCATCCTACACTGAAATATCGGAACAACACACGGGGGTCCCACTTGTCATTAATCATATTTGGACCTAAAACTAACAAATCTGAAAGACGAGATTCGAACTGGCAACCTGGACTACAAAGCGTAAGTCGATAGCCTGAAAAAACGAACGGTTGTTGGCTTTGTCCCATAACTTGATTTATACAATACTTGCGTTGAGTAGAGTAGAGGGAGGGCCTTGTCAACACGTGCATGACCGTTATCTCACTTACTGGTGGGTCCCAGGTCTGCGATCTCAATCTCTCTTCTCTCCATCGTCTAACCTTTGCACGGGCACACACGAAGAGCGGCGCTAGCTTGCCGTGGTGTTATTACAACTAAAAAAACTTGGAAAATAGAAGAATCGCCTAGAACAAGAGACGTTATGGCTGGTCGAGACGGAGCTAACCACATCTATCCTCCGTGCCACGTTTGCATGCTGAAGCTGTGTGGCTAGTGGGGTGTTTTCAACCGACTGGCTGGGTCCCGAGGTCGAATCATAGGTACTACGTCTGATATAGTATATTTTTACACGCGCATTTTTCCTCCGTGCTGAGACGTGGCACACCCTACCGCGCGGTTTTGGCGTCCTCTCGGGTGGTGCACGCATATATTCTTCCTGACGTGAGATGCCCTACCGCGCGTTTTTTGGGTCCTCCTCGGTCGTAGCGCCGAAGCAAGTAAATGAGTCGTCAAATCACGAAAGGCCACCTTTCCCGCCGAGTACATCAGTGAAGCACGGTGGCTAGCTAGTTGGGATAGTTCGACCGATTAACTAGGCCGCCGCCACATTTTTTTTTTCACCCCTTTTTATCTACTTGCCGGCAGGTAAATTTAAATATCCACCACGGCGTTGCTCTGGTGTTTGGGTGCGGCAGGATTTTTAATTTTTTGATTGACGGGAGCAGGCGCGGCAGGATTTTTAATTTTTTGATTGACGGGAGCAGGCGCGGCAGCAATTAGTCACGATGACTCCGCCTGTACCCACTGCTCCCTGATGTGAGAAGTCGTCGACTGGTGTTTTACCGTGGTGAAAACCAAAAGATTCCCCGCTCCCTCCGCCTTCCCGTAGATTGCATTGCCTTTCAGCCGTTTCGCCCCCTTTGCTTCCTCTCCCCATTGCTTCTACCTGGTGCCATGGCGGCGCATCAGATCACGGAGTCCGAGGTGAGGCTCCTAACACAGGAGCTCCATGCCAAGGATGCGGAGCTCAGGGCCAAGGACGTGGAGCTCCGTGAGCTCAAGGAGGAGAGGAGTGCCATGCTCCTCCGTTATGTGCGGGAGTTCACGGAGCTTCAAAAGCAGCAGGCGTCCACCACAAAGATGCTCGAGGCGTCAGCGGCATTGCTGCAGAAAGCGGGAGATACGATAGGCCGTCAGGGGAGCCGGCTGGAGCGCGAGTGGGCCGATCGTGACGAGGTCCAGGATCGCCTCAGCCACTTGGTGAACCAAGTTGCCACGCACGTGTTGCGGCTGCGTGATGCCTACCGTCGTGCCAGCGCGAGCCGGCCGTCGGGGTAAACCCGTTCGACCACCCGGTCGACTTCAACGAGCTGCGGCTTCCTGACCTGGTCTCCTTCTTCACCTATATCTCCAAGGAGCTGAGCCGTCTCTGCGCGATGGTGGGGGCTGAGCTGGACAAGGAGGGGTTGCGGGCTGCCATCGCCGTTGTCGGGCGAATCCTTTCAGGGCTCCATCACCGGAATCCATTCGTGCCATTGGACGCCGTCTTTGACGAGCTGGCTCCCGTCGACCGGGAGCGGGCTCTGCGGGTGGTTGCACCCTGCATCACCAACGTCGTGTGCCTCGAGAAGCAGAGGGACTTCGGTGGTGTTTAGGCACCCTCTGCATGGGCATGTCCATGTCTCGTCGCAACATGACCGTTGGATCAAACTCAGACGGTGCAGATTAGTCACTGTAGCACAAAGCGTGCGGGTGTGTTTGGTTGCATTCTCATCTCAATATAGTTGTTTCCACTTCGTGTATTTTTGTCAACCTACTAGTGTGGACTCATGCACCCTTCATGCACTCTGCCAAACACCCAAAAGTGGGTCGAGAAGGGAACTTTTGCTCCCATCCCGTGCACCCTTCATACACCCTGCCTAACACTATTCGTGCTTCATATGGTTCATGTTTCGTGGAGTACTGTAGCACCGTACTCTCCGTGCGTTGTGGACCTAGTTCTGTTAACATTGATCTCACCGTCCATTCTCGACCGGACAGTCGAAAAAGCGGTACTATGTTACATATAGGAGTAGTTGACATGCGCACAACATCATTTGTTATCGTCATATCTTACTACACTAGCAACAAGATTGTGTAGTATTGACGTATGAACCACTGCACATGCCTAGTAGTAGGAGCACTGTGTATGTTCAAGTGGCTGTCGTGTTTCGCACTCCTCCGTCGTAAGAGTGGAAACGCTTGTTGTAATCATTTTTTTCTTCTGAAAAACAATGGACACGCTCTACCGTGCGGATCCTCCTCCATCCATGCACTAAATTACTCACTTTCACCGACGTGTGGGACAGCCAGCATCGGGGTCCATCAGCCATGCACTAAATTACTCCGTAGTAGAGTGACGGTAGACTACCCCGATTGAAGCGCCGCAGTAATGCCCAATGAGCCATCAAATCACAAAACCCCCTCCTTTCCAGCAGTAAGTTGGACGGACGAAGAAACCATCATTTCACTCTTCTCTCTCAGCTTCCTCTCTACCCAACCCTTGCTTCTGCCTCATCTTGTTCCTCATTTCTTCAAGAAAACCCCGACCTGCTTCTGCCATTGTTCTTCTCTCCCAAAGAAGGAAAGGTGAGCGCATCAATGGTGTTGATTCTGGCCAAGGCCCGGTCTTGCAACCCCGAGACTGATCCTATAACTCCCTCTCTTTTCTTCTTTTGGGTTTGTGATTATGGTTTCTTTTCTTTTATTTCTATTTGACAGTTTCTTGATGGACGCTGGAGCACAGGCCGAAGTGATGTCTATGGCTCCGGCCAAAACCGTCGAGGCTCATGGTACGAAGAAGCGTAAGCACCGCGCCGAGACTAGCGCAGACAAGCTCAAAGCCCTCGCCTTGTCCAAGCCCCCCTCTCCGGGATCCCTCATTAAGCAAGTCCAGGTAATATCTCTTCTTGACGATCTTTTTCTCGATCTTGATCGTGTTTTTTCATCTAACACGCAATACTAGTACTAGTAGTACAACTTTCTGGGTGATCTTGCATGTGATTTTTGTGTGCCAAATGACGGTTCTAAATTCCTCTTTTGACCAAAACATGCGAGAGGTTGACACTGATTTCTTATAGATTACTTTCAACTACTCCCTCTATCCCAAATTTCTTGTCTTAGATTTGTCTAGATACGGATGTATCTAATACTAAAATGTGACTTGATACATCCGTATCTAGACAAATCTAAGACAAGAATTTTGGGACGGAGGGAGTACTTTATGAACATCAATGCTACCTTTTAAGAGGGTATATTTGCCTCAGTAACTTGTGTTATGGATATTGCATGTAATCCCTCTGCTCTCATGCCTTTGAAGACATGTTCTAGTGTCTTTGTTCACTCATTTCTGTGCGTATATGTAGTCATATATGGAGTATAATATCGAAAATCATCTTATATTTCTGAACAGAGGTAGTAATAAAATATGGTTTCTATTTGAATTAGAACCAGGTCCGCGGTGGAGATGAAGTTCTCAAAGTCATGCCGTGTGAACTGGAAGACCTGATGATGAGTTCTACCGCTGAACTATCCAGCTGTTGTGTCCTTGTCGCCACGTGTCCTGAACTAGTGTTTTCCTGTAGCATTGTTGTCAGGCGTGTTCTCGAGGCTGTACTTGACCACAACAATTTCCTGGATGTGCCTTCGATTACGAAGGGTGTGGTTCTTGTAAAGCTTTCCAACAAATCTGATGCGGCATGTCTTCATCATCATGTTTATGAGTGGAAAGACCACTCTGTTAGGTTCTCCAAGGTTGACAAGATGGTGATGGTGCATGTAGACATCTCACACGAAGTCCATGGCCTAGTCAGTTATGCGGGGTTCATCCCGTAGGTTGGTGGCAAAAAATAGTCTGCAGAGTTTAGTTAGTGCAACTTTGCTTGTCTATAGTAAGTACTATTGTTTAGTACTTGATTTGTGTTTGTGAACCCTGTATTGTTTATTAGTACTACCGCTTTTGGTGTGTGGTCAGTCCTGAGAACGGTCTATGTTAATGTCTGTCCACTCAATTCAGTCTGTATATTTTGAAGTATCCATATCATATTTTTTGTGAGGACGGTCTATCAATTATGGTTACACTCCAATATCTGTATGCATTGCAGGGTTTATCGCACCCACCAGGATTTCCAGCCCCATGGATGTTCGGTCCATACGATTTTTCACGACCTTCAGACTGTCCTGCTTGTGGGAGTAGGCGGGGCCCCTGCATGCCACGCGTAGTTGGATGATCAATCTTCTGTTTAGTACTTCAACATAGTGATTTCCTGGTAAGGATTCACTCGTGTCACATCAAGTAAATCTTATTGATTTACTGTCTAAATCTTATTGATTTAATGTCACGTTTTCTTTCTTTTCCTGCAATTTTACGATGCAGGTTTTGCCATGTGACATTCATCACATAATAAACCGTTTGGTTTGCTCTACGATGGCTATTTTTGCAGGTTTCACTTATGTCGTGTCAGTAACGAAGGCACTGTCCATCACTTATATTACTGGAAAAAATTGGATCAGTCTGTTGTCTGAGTACAAGATGAATCCCTATGATGAACTGCAGTTTGGTTTAACAAAAACGCCACAATTAGTCCTTCTCGCGTTTAAAAGAAATGAAGAAAAAACTAGATCACGGTCACGGATCCTAGTCAAGTTAGAAAGCTGATCATAGCAGACCAGACACGATCGCCGCTGTCTCGCACAGATCGAGCACCGACAGTTGCTCTAGCACTGACAGCGGCAACAGCTCAGTCTGATCCAGCTAAGGATTGGGCACCGACCGCGTCAGCGGATCAGTCTGATCTACCGGAGGATCGGGCATCAACACCGGCACCTGCTCCGACACCGGCACCAGCTCTACAAGGAGCACCATCTCCGGTAGCAGCAGCGGCTTCGGCACCTGCACCAACACTTGCACTTGCATATGCTCCGGCCCGTGCAGTTGCACCGGCAACAAACTGGGCTGCATTTCACATTTTATATACCAAAGTCCTTACAAAAACCGACATGTCCACCTTCTTGGTAAGCATTGGCCGCCCAAGTGCTTCGTTCTTTTTTCTTTCCATGTTGTTTCACATGATTCACTGTGTTGATCTAACTGTTTGGGTATGTCTTCTTGTTTGCAAACAGAGAATTCCTAGAGCAACGAGGGAGTCGTTCAACAATCCGGGCGACTGTGGCCAAGTTTCTCTTACCATGCGCAGCCTTGGTGTGAATGAACCTGCTCAATATATCGTAAGTACAAAGGATGGTCGCATGATGATTGATGCTAAAGGATGGTCAAGGTTCAAATCTAAATCATATCTTGCGGTAGGGGATGATGTCAAAATTGAACTTTCTCGGTAAGGAGATATGGTCCAAATCAACTTTGAAATTCTTCAGTAGCAGCACGCAACTGCCTAACTGATCTGTCCTCCGAGAGATTTTGATGTAATAATCTGGCATGGTGAAACAAGTGTCCTGTGTGTATAAGTAGTACGATAGTATTATTTATCACATGGTATATCGTTGATAGAATTGCAACTCTGATTGTTGGTTAGGAACTGTCGTTCGATTTCATTCCAACAGCTGCCGTGCTTTATTTAGTTTTGTGTATTCGCCTTGCGACAGCATCTAAAACCAGCGCCGTACCGATCGCTTGCAATATGAAAAGCGCTGAGGTAGAACACATGGGCCCCCAAACATGCAGGGTCGGCCTGCGGCCCAAAGTCCAGAACCTGGTTTCGAGAAGCACTAGCTCAGTGCAGAAGTGGCGTCCTCCTCCTGTTGTGGGCTGGGAGAAGATGAATGTTGATGCTGCGTTATCTCGCAATGGTGAAAGGGGAGCCCTGGCAGTTGTGAGCCGAGATCATACAGGCTTCTTCCTTGGAGCATCGACACTGGTGTGCGAAAGTGTTACTGGTCCAGAGATCCTAGAGGCAATGGCATGTTGCGAGGGGCTATCTCTGGCTCTTGACTTAAACCTGCAACAAGTTTAGATTAGCACCGATTGTTCAGCAACAGTCAAGCATATCGGAGAGGCATACTTGGGGCCCAGCAAAGTTATTATGGACGAGATCAAGATGAAGAAGAATATGTTCCAAACCATGGAGATCATACATGAAAAACGCGAGTGTAATGTTGAAGCACATGTGCTCGCAAAAGCTGCTGCTTCTTTGCCCTGTGGACGCCATCTTTGGCTCACAGGAACCCCCGAAATTATTTGTATACCTATGACTGTTAATCTTCAATAAAGCAGCTTTTATCCCTCAAAAAAAATCTGAGTATTATATTCTCAGCTGAACCCCCATAATGCCGTGCGTTGCAGAGGGAGTATATTTCTCGGCAAGGTGAGCCTGTGATATAAAAGATTTGTATATTTCTTTACAGAGGGAGTATCTCTCTGTCAAAATATATATTTATGTGTAACTAGTTACTCCTGTCTTTCTACTTCCTTTCGCTGATATGTGGGGCAACCGGCAACGGGGTCCACGTGCCATATGCACAAATTAGAGTGCACAACTTCACGGTAGACACACCCCGGTCATAGCGCCGCAGTAATGCCCAATGAGCCGTCAAATCACAACCCCCCCTTTTCCAGCTTTAGCAGTAAGCTAGACGGACGAAGCGGCAATATTTCACTAGGCCTGAATCCCCTTCTCCCTTGTCTGCTTGTTCAGAGAAAACCCCCTCTCGGCGATTGCATAGGGTTTTCTCATGGAGAACCATGTATGAATTCTTCATCCATCCCCGATAAACCCAAGTCCCTTGGTCGCAGGTAATCCTAGGATGGCAGCCGCCGCCATTGATGCATTTTTCTTCCTACTGAATCTAGTGTGTTTCATTTGCAGTGCCCAAAGTGCGAGTACCCTACATGTTTCTGCGCCCTCGACGAGACGCCACGCTTGTTCCTTCTCATCCTAACACAGCATTTTGAAACTCGCACAGTATGTTCCTAGAATCCTCTTTTCTATCCGGGAGGGTGGGGTTTTTTTGAACATGCTGTGTTCTCATATTATTTTTCCTGCAGTGTATTATTTGCTCTGCCAGAACACATGTACTCAAGATGCTCGGCCTTGCCATAACTGAATACACTAGTTTAATGGTCACAGTGAAGACAAGCCATGGATATAAGTTCCGAGTTGGGTTCATGAACCAAGAAGATCGTTGCTTTTTTATGGCCAAACTTGGATAAACTTTCTCAAGTGTTACAGACTGAAAGTTGGCGCACGAATGTTGATGAAAATAGCAGAACCTGGTCTCATCTTCACTGCGATCTTCCACCCCGACGTCGTTCCAATTGTTCATCCATGTTAGTTTTGTATCTGGTTCTTGATTGTTGCCTCGATTACTTCTTAATCCACCTATTCTGTCTAACTAATCACATTTTAACTTTAGAAGTAGCAACGAATCTCTCACGAAGATGCTACTTCTAACTAATATTTTCTTATAATTGGTGGCACGTGTAGGTTTTTTCAGAGTTAAGCAGTCTACTCGTTTGTTACTCTGTAATAACTCGGCTGTTACTAATGGCACTGAAGTTGACTGGATCGACATCCACAAGTTCCTACACTTTATTGATCGTCTTGAGGTCCTTGTGGGGCGTTTCAATGGTGGAAGGCCACGTGGGATATGTGTGCCACTGCTGCACTCGTTGAACAGGTCCAACTGTGTCGAGAAACTTATGGTACGAGCTGTTTTCTGTTATATGTGTTGTTCATAAACTATTGCTTATACACAGTTTTACAGCTGTGATCTTCTTGAAATGGGAACTGCCGAGTTCTATTGTTCCTATACAGATGCCTGACCATGGTCGGGTCAGACTTGCGCTTGGTCACAACATGATGTTTATGTCGACCTACTCAATTCCCCTTGGAGGTGAAAAGATACTTATTCATGGGATGGTCTCAAATAATGAAGGCCCGTCCATCTTGGAGAATAAGACAGAAGATTATGTTCATGCTTCTCCATGGCTCTAAAGCGAATATCCTGTTTATTGACCACGTTGCGAGATGAAGCTGCTTTCAGAGGGTTGTGGATGCGCGGGGTGGCGCCTGAGCCTTGTCCTGGGGCTTGGCGGCCTCACCCTTGGTTAACTGTAGGCAAAGTAGCACTGTTCGAGGTGTGCTTTGTACGGTTGAACCTGTATAAGTACTCATGCTACTTTCAGCTTTAGTTTTTAAGTGCCCCTGCTGGTTTTAGTTAAGGTTGTTAAGTACTCCTACTGCTTTTACAGTCTGTCGTGTTTCTTCAGTCCTGCCTTCCTCCAGCCGCCAAAACCAAACCAACGCCGGCGGGGCCGCCTGCTTCCGCATCCCACGGCTGGCTGCGCCTCAGCGCATGCATCGCCGCCCCACCGTCTCCTAAATTGTTAACGCCGACGTCCTCCGCGCGCTTTGGTGCGCTCGCCGCGGCGCCGCCCTCTCGCGTTGTCAACATGGTCAACAAACAACAGGAATCGGTAGAAGTACGTGGAGAGGATGACAGTAGGGGCCTACCACGTCAGCGTATAGAAAAATAAAATGCTTCCTCCTAGTGTTTTCCTAACATCTGGGACCCATGACATTGTGAGCGTATATAGTCAATAGACAAGAGAACATCACAAGATCGGCTGACACCTGAGACGTAGCTACTCGAGCAGTATTTTTTTGTTTGGTATTGTTGAGACGGAGCAGGGTTTGAACTGGGCTGTGGCCCGTCTAACCCAGGCTTATATTTTATGTTCACCATGTGACCAGCCCAGCTATTTTTTCTTTGTGAAAATGAGCCCAATTTATTTTTTCTAAAGAATACCCAATCCAGGCCTACTTATTTTTCTATGCCCTCATGGGCTGCAACTCTTTCAAGACGCCTGCAAATCTTGAAAATAATATGAAATGGGTTGTAAATATAAAAACAGATGACAAATCGGCAATTACTTTATAATTTCTGAATTTTATTACATTTTCATATTCCTCTTTCACTAGGCATTAATCTAATTTAAATATATCTTCAAAGTACTTTAAATCTGGCTGGACATTTCGGTATTAAAAATAGTTTGGAACCCACAGAAATATGCGAAATTGGCCCTGGCCAACCAAAAAAACGACTGCAATAAATTGCATAAGAAGTTGCCATAAGCTATATATAAATTATTAAAAAAAGGGAGTGGTCTGACTTGTGGGCCTGTTTAGTTGACGCGTATGCAAGATTTTTTTAGTTATTATATACGTCAACAAATGATTCTAGCAGACGTAACCGTTGGATGTCAATCCAATGGCCGTCGTGTTTCTTCAATCTCTGATCTTCTTGCTCCAGCCGCCAAAGCAGCGCCGGCGGGACCGCCTACTCCCGCCTCCCGTGGTCGGCTGTGCTGCTGCGCAGGCCTCAGCGCCCCCTACTACTCCTACCGTTGGCCAGGGCATCCCTCTACTCACCCACACCCCCTGTTATTCTGCGGCGACGGCAGCCTCACACCGCAGCCGAACCGGTGAACGCTCGTACTCCTCTCCGCGTGGGCATCCACTGTCGCGTCTTCCCTAACTCCGCGTCGTCCCCTTCCTATGCCTCGCCGTCGTCCACCGCCGTGGTGCTCTCGGCGTGGCGTGGTCAATATGGTCAATGACCGACTTCCAAAGGAAGAGTACTGTACATGGAGAGGCTGACAGCTGGGTCCACGACAGCCGCAAGGAAGTGCCTCCTTATTACGCGGAAAATAATTATTCCTCCACCTGACAGCGGGGACCCACCGGACGGGCCACCAGTATCTTGTGGAAAAAAATCGTTTCCCCTGACTGCTGGGACCCACCAGATGGGCCACCGTATTTCGTGAAAAAAACGTTTCCCCCGCTGTCAGTTCGGACCCACCGGAATGCCTCCTTATTACGCACAAAAAAATGAATACTCCCCCGGCTAGCTGGGACCCACCTTGGTGGGAGGCTGACTTGTGGGCCTACTAAGTTGACGGGGACGAAGGGCTTTGTCAACTTAGTCAATATGAACGATTCTAGCTCCAGTGACCATACGATGTCCATCCAACGGTCGTAGTGCTTCTTCAACCTCTGGTCTTCTTGCTCCAGCCGCCCAAAGCAGCGCCGGTCGTGTCGCATGCTCCTGCCTCCCGTGGCCGGTTGTGCTTCCACGGAGGCCTCACCACCCCCTACTATTCCCATCGCTAGCCAGGCCCTGCGGCGACGGCAGCCTCACACCGCAGCCGAACCAGTGAACCCTTGTACTCCTCTCCGCGTGGGCTTCCACTACCGCGTCTTCCCCGGCTCCGCGTCGTCCCCTTCCTAGGCCTCGCTGTTGTTGATCGCCGTGGTGCTCTCGGTGCGGCGTGGTCAATGTGGTCAACGACCGACCTCCATCGGAAGAGTACTGTGCATGGAGATGCTGACAGCTGGGTCCACGGCCGCAGCAAGGAAGTGCCTCCTTATTACGCGCAAAATAATTATTCCTCCACCTAACAGCGGGGACCCACCGGACGGGCCACCAGTATTTTGCGAAAAAAATCGTTTCCACCTGACTGCTGGGACCCATCGGACGGGCCACCGTATTTCACAAAAAAAAAGTTCCCCCCGCTGTCAGCTCGGACCCACCGGAAGTGCCTCCTTATTACGCACAAAAAAATGAATACTCCCCCGGCTAGCTGGGACCCACCTTGGTGGGAGGCTAACTTGTGGGCCTACTAAGTTGACGGGGATGAAGGGCTTTGTCAACTTAGTCAATATGAACGATTCTAGCTCCAGTGACCGTACGATGTCCATCCAACGGCCGTAGTTCTTCTTTAACCTCTGGTCTTCTTGCTCCAGCCGCCCAAAGAAGCGTCGGTCATGCCGCATGCTCCTGCCTCCCGTGGCCGGCTGTGCTGCCGCAGAGGCCTCACCGCCCCCCTACTATTCCCACCGCTGGCCAGGCCCTGCGGCGACGGTAGCCTCACACTGCAGCCGAACCAGTGAACCCTCGTACTCCTCTCCGCGCGGGTTTCCACTGCCGCGTCTTCCCCGGCTCCGCGTCGTCCCCTTCCTAGGCCTCGCTGTCGTCCACCGCCGTGGTGCTCTTGGCGTTGCGTGGTCAATGTGGTCAATGACCGACTTCCATCGGAAGAGTACTGTGCGTGGAGACACTGACAGCTGGGTCCACGGCCGCAGCAAGGAAGTGCCTCCTTATTATGCGCAAAATAATTATTCCTCCACCTGACAGCGGGGACCCACCGGACGGGCCACCGTATTTCGCGAAAAAAACGTTTGCCCCTAACTGCTGGGACCCACCAACTACATTTTCGCACGCAAGGAAGTGCCTGACAGTCGGGACCCACCTGGTCGAAGCATACGAAGCGTTGTCATTCTGATCGCGAACGTGTACGTATATATATATACTGGTCGATGTAGAGGCACGCACGTGTCGTAGTAGAGGCGCGCACGTAGCATGTACACATACGTACAGCGGCCAGGGTGCAAGAAAGAAAATACGGCCACGTATGTGTACATACGGGCGGGGTCTCGAACGCCTACTTGCGCATACATACGGCCAGGGCTCGTGTACATGGCTGGGTCGGAACGGAGAAACAACGTTGTCGTCGTGTTCATGGGGAGGCAACGGAATGCGTCGTGTTCATGGGGAGGCAACGAAATGCGTCGTGTTCATGGGAAGGCAACGAAATGCATCGTGTTCATCGGGAGGGCTTGGACGGAACAGGCGATGGAAACGAGGCCTGGCGTACCGCAGAACGGAGGAAACGGCCTTGTGTTCGACCGGCCACGTTCGAAACGGGATCCTGTTGAACGGGAGGGGTCTGGCGTACCGCAAAACGGAGAAAACGGACCTCCTACGGTCGAAACGGGGGTCCTGTTCATCGGGAGGGGTGTGGCGTACCGCAAAACGGACGAAACGGACCTCCTACGGTCGAAACGGGGGTCCTGTTCATCGGGAGGGGTGTGGCGTACCGCAAAACAGGACTCCACGGGATACTGTTCATCTCCACCGTCGACCCCCTCCAGCCTCCACGAGCTACTATTCATCCACCGTCGACCTCCTCCAGTCTCCACCTGTGACTGTTCATCCACGGGCTCCTGTTCATCCAGCCTCCACCGCGCGCTACTCTACCGGCTACTGTTCAATCAACCCTCTCCACGGACTCCTGTTCAACCACCCCCCCACCATCTACTGTTCATCCTGCCCTCCACCATCTACTGTTCATCCTGCCCTTCACGGGGTGGTCCTTTTCATCCAGGCCTCCACGGGGTCCTGTTCATCTAGCCCCAACCGGCTCGATCGATCGGGGTCCTATTCATCTAGAGGCAACACCACAGGGGCCTGTTCATCCACCCCCACCGGGAACTGTTCATCCAACCCCCCCTGCAACGCTCACTGTTCATCCAGAGACAGCATCGATCGGCTTCGGCTAGCAGTAGTAGCGAAGGAATCGCTCGATCAGGTTCAGTTAACAGCCATCGATCGATTGCTCGGGTTCAGTAACGCGTAGCCTACAGTGCAATCGCTCGGGTTCAGTTAGATCCCAACGCCTCGCTCGGGTTCAGTTAGAGCCAACGCCTCGCGCACACACACGCATACGTGTACGAAAGAAACGCGCATCGCTCGGCCCCCGACCTCCCACCGTAACCGGGAACTCCCCGAAATTTTCCTCACCCTCGCTTCTACCATGGTTTTTTCCGTCATGGACGGCCCAAAGAATGTCATGCAGCTGCGTCTCCGGCCCGCCCAGGACGAAAAGCCCATTTTCTGTCATGATTTTTTGTCATAGAAGTAGGAGCCCACCACATCTATGATGATACCAGGTTTTGCACAATTATCGTCATAGAAGTGTCATATGTATGACAGAAAAAAAATCGTTCGGCCCAAAATGTCACTGATGTGTCTTTTTTTGTAGTGAATAGACATACTATCGTCCTCGGGAATATCAAGAATAACAAAGTCCGTTAAAATAGTAACGTTTGCAACTACAACAGGCACATCTTCACAAATACCGACATGTATAGCAGTTGATTTATCAGCCATTTGCAAAGATATTTTAATAGGTGTCAACTTATTCAAATCAAGTCTATGATATAAAGAGAGAGGCATAACACTAACAACGGCTCCAAGATCACATAAAGCAGTTTTAACATAATTTCTTTTAATGGAGCATGGTATAGTGGGTACTCCTGGATCTCCAAGTTTCTTTGGTATTCCACCTTTAAAAGTATAATTAGCAAGCATGGTGGAAATTTCAGCTTCCGGTATCTTTCTTTTATTTGTAATAATATCTTTCATGTACTTAGCATAAGGATTTGTTTTGAGCATATCAGTTAATCGCATACGCAAAAAGATAGGTCTAATCATTTCAGCAAAGCGCTTGAAATCCTCATCATCCTTTTTCTTGGATGGTTTAGGAGGAAAAGGCATGGGTTTCTGAACACAAGGCTCTCTTTCTTTACCATGTTTCCTAGCAACAAAGTCTTTTTTATCATAACATTGATTCTTTGATTGTGGGTTATCAAGATCAACAGCAGGTTCAATTTCGATATCATTATCATTACTAGGTTGAGCATCATCAATAAAATTATTATTAACATTATCACTAGTTTCAGGTTCATTACCAGATTGTGTTTCAGCATCAGAAATAGAAATATCATTTGGATTCTCAGTTGTTTCAGTAATAGGTTCACTAGAAGCATGCAAAGTCCTATCATTTTTCTTTTTCTTCTTTTTAGAAGAACTAGGTGCATCTATATTATTTCTGTGAGAATCTTGCTCAATTCTTTTAGGATGGCCTTCATGATACAAAGGTTCCTGAGTCATTCTACCACCTCTAGTCATAACTCTAACAACATTATCATTATTCTTACTATTCAATTCATTGAGAAAATCATTTTGAGCCTTAAGTACTTGTTCTACTTGAGTGGTAACCATAGAAGCATGTTTACTAATAAGTTTAAGTTCACCTTTGACATTAGCCATATAATCACCCAAGTGCCCAAGCATATTTGAATTGTATTTCAATTGTCTACCAAAATAAGCATTAAAATCTTCTTGCTTAGCCATAAATTTATCAAACTCATCTAAGCATGGGCTAGCAAACTTAGTAAATGGGATTTCAGCTTTATCATATCTATAGAGAGAATTTACCTTTACTACCTGTGTCGGGTTATCAAGACCATGAGTTTCTTCAATAGGTAAAAGATTAAGATCATATATTTCTTCAACAGGCGGTAAATTAAGACCATGTATTTCTTCAATAGGAGGTAAATTCTTAACATCTTCAGCTTTAATACCTTTTTCTTTCATAGATTTCTTTGCATCTTGCATATCTTCAGGGCTGAGAAATAGAATACCCCTCTTCTTCGGAGTTGGTTTAGGAATAGGCTCAGGAACTGGCTCCGGAGATGTCCAATTATTTTCATTTGCCAACATATTATTCAATAGAATTTCAGCTTCATCTGGTGTTCTTTCCCTGAAAACAGAACCAGCACAACTATCCAGGTAATCTCTGGAGGCATCAGTTAGTCCATTATAAAAGATATCAAGTATTTCATTTTTCTTAAGAGGATGATCAGGCAAAGCATTAAGTAATTGGATAAGCCTCCCCCAAGCTTGTGGGAGACTCTCTTCTTTAATTTGCACAAAATTATATATATCCCTTAAAGCAGCTTGTTTCTTATGAGCAGGGAAATATTTAGCAGAGAAGTAGTAAATCATATCCTGGGGACTACGCACACAATCAGGATCAAGAGAATTAAACCATATCTTAGCATCACCCTTTAATGAGAACGCAAATATTTTAAGGATGTAAAAGTAACGAGTTCTCTCATCTTTAGTGAACAGGGTGGCTATATCATTTAATTTAGTAAGATGTGCCACAACAGTTTCAGATTCATAACCATGAAAAGGATCAGATTCAACCAAAGTAATTATATCAGGATCAACAGAGAATTCATAATCCTTATCAGTAACATAGATTGGTGAAGTAGCAAAAGCAGGGTCAGGTTTCATTCTAGCATTTAGGGATTGCTTATTCCGTTTAGCTAATAACCTTTTGAGTTCATAACTATCTTTGCAAGCTAAAATAGCTAAAGAAGCTTCTTGATCAAAAACATAACCCTCAGAAATAACAGGCAAGTCTTCATCATCAATTTCATCAGTATTATCAGATTCAATATTCTTAATCTCTCTAGCCCTAGCAATTTGTTTATCAAGAAAATCACTAAGTGGCACAGTAGTATCAGGCATAGAAGTAGTTTCATCATAAGTATCATGCATAGCAGAAGTAGCATCATCAATAACGTGCGACATATCAGAACGAATAGCAGAAGCAGGTGTAGGTGTCGCAAGCTTACTCAAAACAGAAGGTGAATCAAGTGCATAGCTAGATGACAGTTCCTTACCTCCCCTCGTAGTTGAGGGATAGATCTTGGTTTTTGGATCTCTCAAGTTCTTCATAATGATAAGCAGATATATATCCCAAGTGACTCAAAGAATAGAGCTATGCTCCCTGGCAACGGTGCCGGCAAATAGTCTTGATAACCCACAAGTATAGGGGATCGCAACAGTTTTCGAGGGTAGAGTATTCAACCCAAATTTATTGATTCGACACAAGGGGAGCCAAAGAATATTCTCAAGTATTAGCAGCTGAGTTGTCAATTCAACCACACCTGGAAACTTAATATCTGCAGCAAAGTGTTTAGTAGCAAGGTAATATGATAGTAGTGGTAACGGTAGCAAAAGGTAACAGTAGTAAAAGTAATGTTTTTGGTATTTTGTAGTGATGATAGCAATAGCAACGGAAAAGTAAATAAGCGAAAAACAATATATGGAAATCTCGTAGGCAATGGATCAGTGATGGAGAATTATGCCGGATGCGGTTCATCATGTAACAGTCATAACCTAGGGTGACACAGAACTAGCTCCAGTTCATCAATGTAATGTAGGCATGTATTCCGAATATAGTCGTACATGCTTATGGAAAAGAACTTGCATGACATCTTTTGTCCTACCCTCCCGTGGCAGCGGGGTCCTTTACGGAAACTAAGGGATATTAAGGCCTCCTTTTAATAGAGAACCGGAACAAAGCATTAACACATAGTGAATACATGAACTCCTCAAACTACGGTCATCACCGGTAAGTATCCCGATTATTGTCACTTCGGGGTTAACGGATCATAACACATAATAGGTGACTATAGACTTGCAAGATAGGATCAAGAACTCTCATATATTGATGAAAATATAATAGGTTCAGATCTGAAATCATGACACTCAGGCCCTAGTGACAAGCATTAAGAATAGCAAAGTCATAGCAACATCAATCTCAGGACATAGTGGATACTAGGGATCAAATCCTAACAAAACTAACTCGATTACATGATAAATCTCATCCAACCCATCACCATCCAGCAAGCCTACGATGGAATTACTCACGCACGGCGGTGAGCATCATGAAATTGGTGATGGAGGATGGTTGATGATGACGATGACGACGGATTCCCCTGTCCGGAGCCCCGAACGGACTCCAGATCAGCCCTCCCGAAAGGTTTTAGGGCTTGGCGGCGGCTCCATATCGTAAAACGCGATGATTTCTTCTCTCTGCTTTTTTTCTCCCCGAAACACAATATATAGAGTTGGAGTTGGAGTCGGAGAGGCACCAGGGGGCCCACGAGGTAGGGGGCGCGCCCCCCACCCTCGTGGACAGGTGGTGGCCCCCTGGTCTTCATCTTTGGCAGGTATTTTTTATATTTTCCAAAAAGTGACTCCGTGAAGTTTCAGGTTATTCCGAGAACATTTGTTTCTGCACATAAATAACACCATGGTAATTCTGCTGAAAACAGCGTCAGTCCGGGTTAGTTCCATTCAAATCATGCAAGTTAGAGTCCAAAACAAGGGCAAAAGTGTTTGGAAAAGTAGATACGATGGAGACGTATCAGGAGGCTTGCGCCTTTTCGATCTAGTGTCATTGTTATGCTCAGCCTTCTTAAGACAAAACTTCTCTAACATTGTCTGTACCCAGACCTAACTTGCTATATGTACTTCTAATATGGGTCCTCGTGACATGGATTTGTATATAAAGATTTATGTTTAATTTGTGTCGTAGAGTTAGGTTGTGATATTAACGTGGAGTCACCGTTCGTGATAGTGCATGTTGAGTGGATGATTAGTGCACGATTATAAACGGGAGCGTCACAATATGACACATTGTCAAGGTTCATAGAACGACTTTACGCACACATGGGAGTTGGCACGTTCTGCTAGGAGCCGCTACCAACTATCGACTCTGGTCTTGTCCATGTGTATGTGAACCTATAAGATCGCACACTTAAGGGGCAGCAGCCCATTTGGATTGGATATGAGTGGAAAATGGGTATGGACTCCTAGTGGGGCTCAAGTGTTGAGCCCACCTCGGAGGTCTATATAAAAGGGAGTGGGCACACCACTTAGGTTTGATCTTTGTCCTCCTTGGACAACCGCCACCGCCGCTCCCCATGCCCCAATATCGAGCATCCGGACCTAGCAGTTCGTCGCCCGACGCTGCCCCCCGTACGTGTGGATACCTTGGAGGCATCGCATCTGCGGTGCTTGGACGAATTGTTCGAGGGAACCGTAAGGGTCTGTTTGAGGGATCCATGGGGAGTTGTTCGCGGGAGATCACCAACTCTACTTTCGCTACGATGATTGCACGTCTAGTGATAAACCCGATCTCGTGATCTATTTCCAGTAGTATGATCTCGCGTGCGCAGTAGAGCATTTTCATTTGGCGTTAGTGTTTGTGTACCTCTAGTTCCAACAGGTTGAAGTCAAGGCCGAGAGTCAATGATAAACTCGGTGTCTCAGACAGTTGCTTACTCGCAGCAATGTGATCCAAGTCCATCATGTTTCGATGCGCCATAACATTTGTCGTTGGCAATGATATTTTTACTAACTGCTAAACAAACACCTTCACCTTAGAAGAAACATCAATACTCCAAAGTTTGGTCCAACTTTTCCTTGATCATTGCACATCTGAATTCCCCTACTTGTTCTCCAGCCAAGCCTCTCTTTGAGATTTTGTGTCTACCAGCAATCTATAAGCCGATCTGGTCGAGAATCTCCCTGTCTTCTCATAATGCCAAGCCCATGTGTCGTCCTGGGTAACCATACTCAAGGGTATATTCAGGACGGCATCTTCATCCATCATAAGTAGGTGGGCATGAATCATAGTACTATCCCATGAGCATGTCGCATCATCAATTAGTTCACTAACCCTCTGAGGTGGATGAGAAGAAATCAGATACACCAGCCTTAACTTGAAATCCGTAGGGATACAATTATCGCCAAAATAGCTTGTCTCATTCCCAATGCCAACTCGATGATAATCCCGAGCTTAAATACATCACGACATTCACATAGGGCTCTCCAAATAGAAGCGAAGAAAAGTAACAAAGAGGAAGGAAAACTAGAAAAATAGAGAGAATATTTAAAATGTTTCTAAAATATAAAATAATGTCCACAATTTTTGCAAACATTGTTAAAAACATTTACATACTTGAAAAAATACTCGTGAATTTAAAATTTTATACAATTTGTAGAATATTATTGAATTTCAAAAATTCTTCCCAAAAATTTCAGAAATGTCCTCTAATTTTAAAAGATGCTCACGAATTTAGAAAATATTTCCAGATTTCAAAAGAACTTCCCCGAATTTCAGAAAATGTTCACAAATTTGAAAAATATTCATGAATTAAAAAATGGTCACGATTTTAAAGATTTGTCTATGGATCAATGTAGGATCGCCACATTCACCTACGGATAGGCTCAACCGCATCGCACAACCAATTCACTCACGAATGCAATTACCTCGATGCATCAGGAGGCTCCATTATTATTTTTCTACATGAGGAGGCTCCATTCCCAAGGAGTTTAGTAGTGACTTAAGATATACGGAGTATTTTTTTGCGGGGAAACTTAAGATATTTGTCCCGAGTAGGAGGTTGACCTATATATAATTTTATTTCTTTAGCAAAAGGATCTATAGCCCAATTCTTTTACAAGATTCTCCCAGATTTTGGAGAGCAACTAGTTAACGAGCGCTCCTTCCGGAGCCTCGCAACGATCAGCGCCACTTGACGCGCTCTCAGCCATTCGCCACGTGTCGCGCTCTGGATACTACCTTCGGATTTTATTTTTTAATTTTTTCGCACGCATTTTCGGCTTTTTAATGGTTTTTTTCGACGTTTTGATTTTCCCCCGGTCTTTCTTAGCTTTTTGATAAATAAAAATTTGCGCGAAAAAACGTGTTTTCTTTTTTTTCGTGAAAGTCACGGTTTTTCTTCCGCGAGAGGCACGATTGTGCTTTATCGAGAGTCACGGCCGTGCCTTTCGGAAACGAAAAGAAAACACGTTTTCTGTTTTTTTTTCTTTCGCGAGAGTCACGGTTTTGCTTCCGCGAGAGACACGGTTGTGCTTTCGCGAGAGTCACGGCCGTGCCTCTCGGAAAGGGAAAAACGAAACACGTTTTCTGTTTTTTTTTCTTTCGTGAGAGTCACGGTTTTGCTTCCGCGAGAGGCACGGTTGTGCTTACGCGAAAGTCACGGCCGTGCCTCTCGGAAAGGGAAAAAATACGTGTTTCTGTTTATTTTTTCTTTCATGAGAGTCACGGTTTTACTTTCGCGAGAGGCACGGTTGTGCTTTCGTGAGAGTCACGGCCATGCCTCTCGGAAACGGAAAAAAAACACATTTTCTGTTTTTTTTCCTTTCACGAGAGTCACCGTTTTGCTTCCACGAGAGGTACGGATGTGATTTCGCGAGAGGCACGGGTGTGCCTCTTTCGAAAAGGGAAAAAAACCATGCTCCCGGTCGGTTTTTTCATTCTTTTTTTTTTAAAAGTTTGTCAAAACCTATCAACATGGTATCTAGTTTTGGAGATATCGCCGCGAGGAATCCAATAATGAAAACGGTTCGAGATTTGGACGCACAGTTTAAGAGATAAAACGTTTTGAATAAACGGATCTACGAAAAAAAGAAAAAACTCATAGGTCGCGACAAGTGGCGCGCTGAGTATTTCTTAATTAGTGACTAGTAGAACGCCCGTGCTTTGCTACAGGCTACAATGCATGCATATAAATGAATCAAACAAATGATAAGGTCAAAGCTGAATTTAGTATATTAGGTGCACGTGCAATGTCATAAGTCAAGACCCTTGTCTTTGAAAGGTGCCTGTAAGGGTCTTCAAATATTCTTTTTGAACATCGACATAATTCATCTCCATCTCTCATACTCTATGAAAACAAACACATATATAACGACACCTTTTGTATTATCATGGGCCAAGGAAGATGATCCCTCCAGACCTCTCATGCCCTCTCAATAAAACAAGTTAAAATGTCCCTTTGTGGTCCATTTCACTTCATGATCAAGCACAAATGTGCAAATCCTTAATGTTTTTCAGTAGTTGAAGATTCTTTTTCTTTTAAGTTTGACAACTTTGTTTAAATGATTATCATATCCTTTACAAGAACTGGAACCGGGAAAAAATCGTGAAGCGTTAAATAGAATTCACAAATAATAGTAACCAACGGTTGTTTCTAAAATTCAATTCCATTGCACTATATTTCTTAAAGGGAAAGACATTTAATCAAATACAGATAAAATGTCAGATAATACTATGCCATCATCTCGCAAGCTATATGGATTTGAATCAGACAGCTAAAAACTTATCAAGAAGCCTTTCATCACCTCCTTGGCCTTGAGCGACCAGATGTAGCACACTGCCAAGAGAAAGGGATTAATAAGATGTGATATTTTGGTCATGCTGCGTAATATCATATTTAGAATTTAACCATATTTCCATTCCTCTCCTAACATGGAGGAGCAAACATATAATGTATGATTATCACTTGGAATATATCTCAGCAACAAATCATCAACAAAATACACAATATATTACTCCCTCCGTCCGAAAATACTTGTCATCAAAATGGACAACAAGGGATGTATCTATAACTAAAATACATCTACTTGTAAAAAGGGCAAACTTTGAGGCACAACACAAAATTCCGACGTGTACAATATATCAACTTAAAAATGTAAACTTTGAGATGCCGCAAACACCGGATGCCCATATGTAAAAATGACAAAAGGATAAATAGGAACAAATTCTACAAGCAGGATACTCAACTATTTGGATATATCAGTATGTTTTATTTGTTCATTTATGATTTGTAGATAGGCAGCTGCATGATTCAAAGATCAAGCGATTGCCATTTTCAACAACATAAATGGGGAGTGGGGGGTGGGGGGCATAATATTCACGTCAAGAATATAACAATGGGAGGTGAAGCTGACTCTAACAATAAGGCGATGAAGTCTACTTGAAACAAGAGTACATAGTTCTTTCCTTCACTAATCGCCACAAAATTTTAGCATGTTGTCTCACCTGATTTATAAAGCATTTTCACACCTGACTCCTTGATCATGTCATTCATGAATAAAAAAATACATAAGTAACTCTCCGCTTCAGAACTGTACTTGGCAATTTGCCATTTTTTAAAATAATATGCTATTATGATGAACTACAAAAGGTGAAACAAATGTCTGTCCTTATTTTAAGAACCCTACACTTGATAAAGTATAGGAAATATCTAGATAATCATAAATTTAACTGAAGTTCAGGGATGCATAAGCAGCAGTAAGAATCAAGTGTGTTAACTTGAGGATACCCTCAAACTTTCTATAGATTAAAATCTGCAAATATTCCTTCAAGTCAAAGAAACTGTTATATTAAATTTCCTCATGGAGAGGTCACCACATTTTCTTCCATACTTGCTTTGAAAAGGCGTTTAATATGTAATCTGCATTTGACTAAATAAGTTTCTATGTTGAGCTTCCAAATCATCCCCTAAATTTAAAGCCTAGACAATCTGTGAGATACTAAATGACTGAACTTCCCTGAACCTTGTACTCATACTACAGTAAAAAAACTGCCCACATGATAAATTCTGACATTTGCTGGTGTGGAAAGGATAACAAAAGCTGCCGCTACATACCTTGACATACGGCAGCAACGTTGTCGATGGACACGAACCAAGCCTCGCAGGTTGTTTGCTCTAGGTCCATCTCTTTTGTAAATCTCAAATTGAGTTGAATTGTTGCTCTTGGTCAATGAGAGGCGAGATCCATGGAGGGAGATTGGATATGTGGGTTAGAACTTGGTCTTGAACACGGCGTGGGGACGCTGTGAACGCAGTCAGGGCGCAGCTGGTAGAAAGTCAAGGAGGAATCATCCGCCGAGTCCTTGTCCTATAGACCAATGATTATTAGTATAAAATATTTCAACAACTCATTTTCTAGTGTTAGATATATACCACAGTAAGAAAAAAAATACGCATAGATGTGGAATAATATCCAATCTAAAAACTTAGTTAATTTGTAAACTATTTATATTTACAGCATGATGGGGTCGAAGTTCACGAGGTTGTTCGGCCTAAAAGGCAAGCGGTATGGACAAGCGTGGATTTCTAGCCTAGGTGTCCTTTAGGAGCTCGATGGCTGGAGGATCTCCATTAATCAATTGTCTCTAAGCGCAACCAGGTTCGCCTCATGGTCACGGTCATATGCAGATCGAGATTGATCTCAAAACTCCTCAGTCATCACCATAAGTCGCAACAGAAAGAACTCCATCGTACTTGAGGGCGCTGGGTCCTCGGTCTTCTCGGCCATGGGAGATGCCGACGGTGGGCTCCTTCCTGCCACAGCCGTCAGTGCGGCGGAAATAGGGTGTTTGTGACAACATTTATTACGTATTTAAAATAGAGAAGCATTTGAGAGTAGCTAAAAAAAAAGTAACAATTGCTATGGTTAATAGATTGTTATATTGGTGATATATAACTGAAGTCCTGAACCAACCCATCATATTGGTTGATGTCAAAAAAAACATAATACTGTTAGTCTGCATCTTTGTTTCATTCCAAAAAGAAAGTTCAGATGCTTGTTTTTGTGATGTCTTTGACATCTCCACAATGATGGATTTACCTTTTATGTGGCCAAAGCACTGTCAGAGTATGCATCATCTTATAATTGCTCAAAAAGTATTGCGTGTGTTAGAAGTTTGAATTAGGATTCAATCAAAGAACCTGGTAATAGTTGAACATAAATTAGGATAAAATTGCAATAATAATGGCCATCAATAGTTGCAACAGGAAGAAGAGGAAGATGGACATCATGCAGGTTTGCAGGTTTACCAATAACAATGTTCACCAATAATTATTATCACCAACCATAGCTGTTTTCTGTTTGTAATAGGAATGTTTAGGAAATTAGAAGCACAAACTCACCTTCTAACACACATGAGCACACCTGCACATATGGTGCTTCCTTCTGGCCATTTTCTAGGTGGCTTCCTCTCATCCTCGAGGCACCAAGAATCACGCAGGATAGCGGCAAAAATCACACTCACAGGCAGCATCGCCACAAGCACACACAACAGCGGTCAGCGGCACATCACACGCACGCGCACACACACATGCACCTGCGTCAGCAAGCACACGCAGAAACTGAGAGAGAGAGACGGAGAGAAAGTGGTGTGTGTATGTGAGAGAGAGAGATAGAGAGAGAGAGAGAGATGGAGATAGTACCAAATCCGAAGCGACATGCAGCCAATCAGCCAAAATTTCATGCCTTCTATGATAATGTATACCTGAAGCATTCCATGTCAGAATATTTTCAGTGGCCTCAGCAACAATTGGCTCAACAATTTATAGATTTACTGCTAGGAGTGTCTTAAGGGGAGACTTGGCACAAATATACCTGTTGGAGGGCACTTCCAATTGGTGGCAATACTATGTTAGCTTTCTCCTCGGATGAGTTCAGCAAATCTTTAACATTTGGTGGCAACGACGACTTGGCCGAGCCATAGTAGTATACGAGGGACGACGTGGTTGCACTGCCCAGTGAGTGAATCCTCTGCTACAACAATTGAACATCAGTCGCCACGGCACCAGCTCCGGCCACCTTATCCTGAAATGCACCGGAAACGTCCGGGACCCCACCAGCGGCCTGCTTCTCGGTGGCTGCCACCAAGGACGTGAGGCTACCAGCGACTCCCCTTATCGCCTTCCTGTAGGCCCCGAGAGCGTCGTACGCCGACAGCCTGAGCTTGTCGTAGCCTTCGGTGAGAGCGTCCTCCGCCTGGAATATCTGCTTGCTGAGCTTGTCGATGAACCTGGCCACGGACTCCTCGACGCCGGTCGCGTCGGCCGGGAACGTGGTGGGCATCTCCGCGTCCATCAGGCCTGCTGCGCGGCATCGTCGGTGACCGCACCGACCACAGCGTCCGCGGCCAGGTCAACGGCGGAGACGGGCATCAGCGGCGGGTCGACCCCGGCGCGCCAGAGAGGGTCGGGCAGCTCGGCGGCCGAGGCAACCTCGGCACGATGTCGTCGGGCGCGCCGGCGTAGGGGAGAAGATGGCGGAGTCGGAGAAGAGCGGGCGGTCGGGCACCGCCTGCGTGACGAGCGGGTCGGCGGGGAAGGACCTGAGCGCGCCGGCCTCGACCCTCCGCAGCGCCCGCGCGCCGGCGGTCACTGGGCAGAGGGGGGAGCATGGGGTGGGCGCGGCGGAGCAGAAGGGCAGCATGGCGGGAGGGGTGCTGGCATCAGATGGGTGTGGGGCGGCATCCCCGAGGGGTCCCCAAGGCGATGCGTGATCCGGCGCGGCGGGAGGGGCTGGCCCCGAGGAGCGGCGAGCAGGCGTGTCCATCGATCTGGAGCCTGGCCAGCGCCAGGGGCTCAGGGGATCGGCGTCGGCTCCTGAAGGGGATCGGTGTCGGATCCTGGACGTGGTCGGCGGCGGCTCCTCAACGGGATCGGCGCCGTCTCCTGAAGAAGATCGATGGCTCCCATCGAAGTAGCCAGGGATCGGCGGCGGCTTGATGGGCGAGGGCGGCGGCGAAGGGATGGATCGGCGGCGGCTTGATGTGCGAGGGTGGCTCTCGCTCGAGGGCACGCAGGCTTTGCTCGTTCGTGCGTACGATTCGTGGATGGAGGGCGGCGAGTGAAGCGCGGATGGAGGGCGGTGAGTGAAGCGCGGCGGCAAAGGGAGACCTCGCTCGAGGGCATGAGAGGTCGCTCGTACATGCGGGCGATAGGTTTAGGTTTCTTTGGCTGGTTAACTTTGGTAGGTCTTTTTTCGTTGGTTAATTTTTATAAGTTTATTTTTTATACGTGGGCGGGTGCGGGTTGGGGCCTCAGGAGAAGGTTTTTTTGGTTCATGATGGATAAATCAGAGATGGAAGGAGGTATAAAAAAATCAGAAAAGATGGGACTAATAAAATCCTGGAAGCGAGACTATCAACTACTTTATTAGAAGTAGAGATTTCGCAGATTTTGAGGGAAGCCAGGGATGATGATACTCCCAACAGGCCTAAGAAGAAGACGCCGGGGGCCCAAGCAAGGTCCAACAAGGTAAACCCACGATATCCTCCTCGTTTCGTCATCTCCTCCCTCACTCCGTCCCCAAAGCTTTGCTCCTCCCTCCAATGGCACTGCTCTTCCCGCCCCCGGCCCTCTCACCCAAACCCCCCTTCCCATCCACCCTCCGATCGACGCGGCCGCGGCGCGCCACCTGCATTAGCAGCGTCTCCTCCCCTCGCCCTCCCGCTTCGGCGCCCTCCCCGTCCACCTCCTCGCCGTACGAGGCGCCGGCGCTAGACGGCGGCACGGAGATAAGGAAGAATAAGAAGAGGAGGAACCTGAAGCCGAGCTTCGAGGAGCAGGCCCTCCGCCGCTGGTCCGCGAGGGCGCCCTCCCTGCGCGCCTCCTTCCCCTGGCAGCGGCAGCAGTCGCAGCTGGCTCACCGAGAAGACGAGCGCGCGGAGGATCATGAGCCCAGTAGCGCCACGCTGCGGTCCATCGTCGAGTACTTCGACTACGACTCCTCGGAGGATGGCGGCGGCGGTGTCGGAGAGGGCAAGGACAAGGGCAATGACGGCGTGGCACACGGCGAGGCAGCCCAGGACCGGGATGAAGAGTCGCGTCCCCAACCGAACTACCTGCTCGGGACCCGGCCGTTCTCCGCGCCGTGGATGCACGGGCAAGAAGGACCCACCGTCGTCGACCGGCCGCTCTCGGGTCCGGTGGGTGGAGACGAGGAAGAGGCTGTCAGGAGTGGTGTGTTCGATGATGAGCTAGATTCGGAGGATGAAGACGAAGAATGGGTGGACAACAGTGAGGTATTGGAAGAAGAGCCAATGGCAGTGAACTTAGAAGAGGAATTGTATGAGGATGAGGATCCTGCTGCGCCGACAGCAAGTTCTTCTTTTCCGCTGGACTCTATACTGGAGGACCAAAGTTCCACAGGCAGTGGGTTCGACAGGAGTATTAGGCGAAGCAGTGTAAGCTCAATTGTCAACACACTCAGGAATTCGATGGAGGAAAGTGCCACAATTGGGAGCTCCGAAGGGGAAGATTTTGTCCAGAAGCTGGGTTCTGTGCTCCTCCCATGGGAGAGGGAGGAGGGGAATGCGTTCGATGGTGACAAGCGAGGGAGGCATAGCAACACCAAGTTGGCAGAGAGGACTATACCAGAACCAGAGCTGCGGAGGCTTAGAGACGCGGCATTGAGGATGAAGGAGAGGATGAGGGTTGGTCCAGGAGGGGTTACACATGCCATTGTGGAGAACATCCACAGTAAATGGAAGGTGGACGAGGTGGTCAAGATGAGGTTTGAAGGGCCTCCGAGCCTGAACATGAAGAGAACCCATGAGATACTAGAGGTACCTGTGGCATTGGCCTTCTTCACCCCTTTGATTTGCCTTATCACTACAGCCACAGATTGAGCAAAAGCATGTGTTATTGTTTTACGATGCTTTCAGTTCAGTGAAATCTGATAGGCATTTGTGGTCTTTGTTATTGTCAATCAGGACAGGACTGGAGGAACTGTGATATGGAGGTCAGGGAGGTCGATTGTCTTATACCGAGGAATGAACTACAACCTTCGATGCGTGCAGTCATATGCCAAAATTGCGGAAGTTGATTCATCCGAAAATGCTGGCGATGCCATTGGTGTTGTACCCAGCTCTGAAGAGCATGACTTGCAAAAGCCAACTGTTGAGCATGATTTGCAAAAGCCAGTTGTCGAGCGTAATTCGCAAAAGTCAAGTGCAGAGGATGTGAAAAGATCGACATCTGTCATGAATTTCTCTCAAGAAGCTACGGAAACGTTTGATATCGATAGCTTCTTGGATCAGTTGGGACCACGCTACAAGGATTGGTCTGGTCGCAGCCCCGTCCCTGTGGATGCTGACTTGCTTCCTGGTTTAGTTCCAGGGTACAAGCCACCATTTAGGCAACTTCCTTATAGGACTAAAATTAGTTTGAAAGATAAGGAAATGACAGCTTTGCGTAGACTTGCTAGACAAACTGCTCCACATTTCGCTCTAGGTACTGGAGTTTGTGAAGTTGCTTGCTTGTAATTACTTGTACTTAAGCTTCAATTATTTCTTCACATTTTTTTACATATTTGTGGACAGGGAGAAACAGGGAACACCAAGGCTTAGCTGCTGCTATTGTTAAAGTATGGGAGAAAAGTTCTATTGTAAAGATTGCCATCAAGAGGGGGGTGCCAAACACATGCAACGATAGAATGGCGGAGGAAATCAAGGTAAATTGGACATATTTAAAGATCATTATACCACATTATCTAAATGCTTAAAATCACATGAGATTGCTTTATATGCAGATTTTCTGCTTTTGCTTACTTTTTTTTATGAGGATGCAGTATGTTACCAATTGCCCCTTATGACTGATTCGATATTTATTGCATAAATCATACTGTTTGAAACCTTGAAGAGTGAGTTGCTGAGAAAGCAATTCCATGAATGGATATATTTGTTGTTGTATCTCCTTTTCATACTGTGCAATGTTTTATCTTCCCCTGTTGATTCTTCTGAAGTATGTTTTGAACTCTGAATATGATCATTGTGTCCCTGCTCACGTTACAGCCTATGCATGTTTTTTCATGAGAACGTGTGTCTTGAATCTTTGTAACAAAACACATGCAGAAATTGACAGGAGGAGTACTTGTTTCGAGGAACAAGGAGTATATTAATTTCTATAGGGGAAATGACTTCGTGACTCCTAAAGTAAGGAAGGTCTTGGTGGAACAGCAACAACACGCAATTACTCAGCAGGAACAGGAAGAGCTGGCCAGGCTTAAAGCATCAGCCTCAATTACTCCCATCCCCAAAGCATTAAAGAATCCTCTAGTTGCTGGCACTCTTGCAGAAACTAGAGAAGCCACATCTCGATGGGGAGATTCACTTAATGACGAGCTGAGGAAAAAGGAGAATAATCGTTTGATTTTGGCCAAACATACCTCTCTTTTGAAGAACATGAAGAGAAAACTGATTTTGGTATGTTCTTCAAAATATACATGTAGAGTGGAAGTCTATATTTTCCTATTTTCATTGTTCATTTCCGAGGCAGCATTACACTTTCTCTCTCCATATTTAGAAAATCTAATTGCAGTCTATATATAATAAAAATTAATAACAACTCTTATGTATGTCCAGGCGAAAACAAAGGTTGCAAAAGCAGAGATGGCTTTGGCGAAAGTTCAGGAATATCTCTCTCCAGCAGAGCTTCCAATGGATCTGGAAACTATTACAGACGAGGAGCGTTTCCTATTCCGCAGAATTGGCCTGAAAATGAAGGCCTTTTTGATGCTTGGTACAACCGAAACTTTTCACATAGAAGTTGCAATGTAGGAGGCATAGGGTGAACATCTCATGATTTACCTCTGTTTGTTAAAATTTCGTAGGCAGGCGGGAAGTTTTTGATGGTACTGTGCAAAACATGCACTTTCATTGGAAGCATCGAGAATTGGTCAAAATTGTTGTGAAGGGAAAGACCTTTGAACAAGTTAAACATATTGCAATCTCTCTAGAAGCTGAGAGTGGAGGTGTGCTCATTGCACTTGACAAGACAACAAAAGGATATTCAATCATTTTCTACCGTGGTAAGAACTATAAAAGGCCCCAAGTTTTAAAGCCACGGAACCTATTGACAAGGCGAAGAGCAATGGCACGGTCCATTGAGCTCCAAAGACGAGAGGTAACTCAACCGTAAACTCTGATCCTCCTCTTTTTGTACAATTTGTACCTACCTTTTATATATCGGATGGCTGAACATTTTCAGGCACTAAACCATCATATCTCAGTTCTGCGACACAAGATCTGGAAGTTGAAATCACAGCTTGTAAGGCAATTTATATCTGATTTCATCGAATCTAATTTTTCCATGTTAACACTTCTTGATGATGCGCTACACCTTTGTTATCATCATCAGGTACAGATGAGGGCTGCTGGGAGAAAACAGGATGCAGAGTTACTCCAAACAGTTGAGGACGATTTGTCTTCAGATGATGATAATATACAGGTAAACCATTCATGACCAGGCTGGCTTAGCAAAATACTTGATTAGAGAATCGTTTCCTGCAAGCTAGAGTGATTCCTTTCAAGCACTCTCTACAATGGCAATGTACATGTGTCCTTGCATATCGTCTCAGTATCACAGACACTTCACTTTTTTTTGAAAGTACTATCTTAGATGCTAATATTAGTCTCGTGCTCCTTCCGTCCGGAAAAGCTTGTCCCTCAAATGGATGTATCTAGCACCAACACTAACTTGGTGCTAGATACATCCATTTGAGGGACAACCTTTTTCGGACGGAGGGAGTATGATTTTAGTAAGTTGCTTGGGCGATTGCCTCTAAAAACCAAGAGGCTGATAGGTAGCTTCTGCTGTCGCAGGATGAAGGGGATGAAGCTTACCTGCAAACTTACGGCAGCGACGATGAGGACGATGCCGACGATGATTCCAATGAATATCTCTGAGTTGTGGCAGTTTTAACCGATGAAGCTCCAGGCCAGTGTTCTTCCCTCGCGTGGCCAATTGGTAAGTCGACACATGCCTGTGTGGTTTCGAGTTCGGCATTGCTACATCACACCGATAGCATGTATGTAGCCTTCCACTGAAGATGTTGCCAGTATGTGGTTCATATGGTTCCTTACCACCAATGAGGATGTAACTTCAGTGGCATCATTTTGCATTTGCCACGGGCACCTCCATGCCCCTTGTCAAAATGTAGACTCAAACAAGGTTTGCTCTAACATATGGCCAAGCTGGTGTTTCGTTCGACCGTGTACTTTGGTTCATGTTTTATCTGTAAAGCGGGGTAAGAGCTGTTCCGAGAGACCATAAAAATATCTTAGAATCTTTTACATTGTATAATGTAGTGCAAGCAAATTGTAAGGAAACCTATCTATGGATTGCAACGAATAAAACGACAGATCAAAAATCTCACGCGGGGTTTTATTTTTTTGAAGGAATAAAATCCTCCAGAAAACATACATCAACTCAATGTACCACAAAGTCTTACGTTTCTCACGTTTGAAAGGCGCGCTCTACTGAAAGTAGCTTTTTTTTGAGAATCTCTACTGAAAGTAGCCTGAACAATGGCCGAGTTATCCATCTCTTTGGCACAAAATACGTCTCGTGCTGGGCTGGGCTGGGCTGGGCTGAGCTTTAGTGCTTTACCATTTCAGCCCCTCTGCTTCCCTCGCTTTGTGAGTGAGTTTCCCTCCCCTCCCCTCTTCTCCCCGTCTCGAATTTTGAATTTCCGTCGAGTTTCTCCGATCCCCCACTCCGCCTGTCCGCCATGGACCCGGAGCCGCAGCGGTGGGCGGCGACGTACACCACGCAGCTGAGGCAGAAGCGCAAGGCCTACCACGACGGGGTCCTCCTCCTCCGCCCGGACTCCCGCCGCCTCGTCCTCCTCGACGACGCCGGCGTCACCATCGACGCCAGGTCCCTCCGCGCCGGCGAGTCCGTGTCCGAGGGCGCCTCCGTCGAGTTCCCGTGCCACCTCGTCGACGTCGGCGAGGCCCAGCACGTCCCCACCGCCGCCCGCCCCGGAAGGCCCTCCGAGCCCGCCGCTCCCAGAGCCGCCTACCGCGGCGGCGCCAGGGCGCGTCACGGCGTGGCCAACACCTGCGCTCCCCGCGCGTTCGTGAACCCACCCACGACCGGCGCCGGCAAAACTGAAGCCACGGGCTCTGGCTGTGCCAGGCCCGCCGGTTCGACGTCCCAAGGTTTGCGCGCCACCTGTTCTACGTATGTCCTGTGGAGGCTGAACAAGCTGGCTCTGCCCTGCCCCGAGGGCTGAACGAGTAGGATGCGCTTTTGTTTGCAGAGTGGAGCGCGATGTACACCACCCAGGTTTCGCAGAAGGCTAAGAGGTATCACGACGGCTTCGTGAAGCTCGTTCAATCTGGGTTGTATTCCAAGCAGGTAGGATGCAATGCGCATCTCTGATAAGTGTTTTCCATTCGTATATCGAAGGCCGGAGATGCTAGTTAGTAACCATAGGCTGATTGGCATGCGATCAGTTTATTTCGGGTGATAAAATGTCTTGAATCATCGTGTGAATTAAAATGTTTCAGATCGTTTTGCTGGATGAAGAGGGCCAAGTACTGGGGACCAGGCACCTCAAGTCAGGGGAGTGTGTGGAAAGCGGCAAGAAATGCAGTTTTCCTGGCTATCTGATTGAGATCGGCGAGGCCACAAATCTAAACAAAGGTTGGTTTCGTACATCTAGTATAGATAGACTTATGTGCCAAATATGCTGGTGTGCCTCCTGAGACTTTCTGATTTCTTGTTGCGACTTATAGAAAAATCCTAGAGAACATTTTCTGTGCTGTCATTGAAAGGATGTGTTTCTGCATTGATAAATATGAAGGTGGAGAACCTAAATCTTCAGAAGAACACATGGTGCAGACAAGACCAAAGGGAGTGGAGAATGCGAATAGCAAAATGGGAATTGGAACAACAAGTTCCCTGAAATTCATCAGTCCACAGAAGTTCCATTGTAGGTGGACTTGAAGTTACAAATCCTTCCAGCATATCATAGTGAGAACCTCATTTGTCTCAGCAATTTTGTAGCTTTTGACAAGAGTAAATCAGAAGCCACTTCTAGTTCTAACAAGCCAGAGCTTGGAAAGAGTGAAGTTGCAGCTGCTGGCAGCACAGGGAGCCTTATGGGTTCAGCAGACTCAAGTTTCAAAGGTTAATGTGTAGCCTCCCGTATAAACGATGCTTGTGCTTTGAACATGTAATGTATTATTTTTATTATATATTGAGGCTTATATAGAATGTGCATCCTTTTGTAGAAGTGGAATGGAGTGTCTTATACACTGCCCAACTAATTCAAAAGGCAAAGAAGTTTCATGATGGCGTTATAAGGCTTGTCCATGCTGGTCCAAATGTAAAGCAGGTTAGCAACCAACGCTCAGTTCTTAATGGACATGCTAATTTGAGGTTGGTGTTTTATGATAGCTTTAACAGAGGAGATGCTGTTGGATTATATCAAATCAAATGCTGTGATGACTGTACAAAGGTGTTTTTAGCTGTATTAACTGTATTTGCAGATTCTTTTACTGGATGAAGAAGGTGGAGTGCTTGGCACCAGATATTTCAATCCAGGTGAATCTATTGAATGTGGAAAGAGATGTCAGTTTCCTAATTATATTATCGAAGTCACTGAGCTCAGAAATAAAATGAAAGGTTAGTTTCGTTCGTGCTTAAGGACAGTCATTTTTGTATCCAGTTTTCCACTTATAATTCTGCATCTGCAAATAGGTGAGTTCTACTTGTAGAAACATATTTTTTTGTTCTGTAACATGTGAGATTTCTTATTAGTTTGCTAATTTGTATGCAGATGTAGAACACACACATGCTGCTGGGGAGGCTTCAAGTCACACAGTGCCTAAGAATGGAGAGAATATGCGTGAAAAGGATGACAAAAGTAAATCTCCAAAGTTTGTTAGTCCATTCAAGCTCCATGGTATGTGATCACAAGGTTACACAAACATTGGACGTGTCTTCCTGCTTACCACATATTCTATTTGCAATCATTCATCTGTCTCCACAATTAGCAGATCATCGGAAGACTAAAACAAGAAGCACTACCGACTCTAACAAGCCACAGGTCGGAAAATCAGCATGTAGTAACGTGGGCGATCCACTTAACTATCATGGTAGCTGAGCTTAACTTAATAATCAGTTTGTTCTATTTTCTGCTGCATGTATATCTTAATGTAGTAAAGCCGCTGTTTGTTTCCAGTATTTACGGATCTTCAGAGGGGTAAACCAGATTGCACGGTTGGTTACAGAAGAACAGACCTGGGGTCAACATCTAGCGACATCGACAATCAACATAAATTCAATGGTACCTGGGCTTAATTTTACACACTATTTCTAATATTTTTGCAGTTGCTTATATACTTTTATGTAGTGAGACACTGAGACTGCTGGTGGTTTCCAGATTTTGCAGATAACCAGAGGGGCACATCAGAACTATCTACCAGCAAATCAACATTTAATGACCTGGGAAAATCAACATTTGGTGGAATGGATGATCCACATAAATTTGATGGTACTTGGGATTAATTTTACGCACTGTTACTATTTCTGCAGCTTCTTGTATACTTTTATGTAGTGAGAGTGAGACTCCTGGTGGTTTCCAGATTTTGCAGGCACCCAGAGGGGTACATCAGGATTTTCTACCAGTTATAACCGGCCAGAAGTTGGCAAATCAACATTTAATGACCTGGGAAAATCAACATTTGGTGGCATGGATGATCCGCATAAATTTGATGGTACTTGGGATTAATTTTACACACCATTACTATTTCTGCAGCTTCTTGTACACTTTTATGTAGTGAGAATGAGACTGCTGATGGGTTCCAGATTTTGCAGATATCCAGAGGGGTAAATCAGGATTTCCTACCAGCTATAACCGGCCAGAAGTTGACAAATCAATTCTTAATAGAATGGATGATCCACTAAAATTTTGTGGTACTTGGACTTGATGCTCATACTTTCATCCTAGCTCTACTACTGGCTGGTGTTTGAATGCAAAATATAACCATGTTTATCCACAATTTGCAGGTCTTCGGGATGGCAAATCAGTGTGTCCCACTAGTTTTGTCAGGAGAGAGGTTGGAAAATCAAAATTTGGCAACGCTGATGATTCTTTACGGACTGGTTTGTAAACCTTTACTGAACTGCTAGCTTAAATATCTTTGCATAGTTCCTTCCAGACAAGACAAATAGGAAGAAAAATAGGTTAGTTTGTTATGCACCTGTGGTGAATGCCACAAGGACAGTGGACTTTTGAGAGGCAATTTACTGCTATTCCTTGGACTAGCCAAGAATCATGGATACACAACTCAAATATGACAATCCGATCAGTTGTTATACAAAGAGTGAACATATTTTAACATGTAAAACAGTAACTGGTTACCATTCATGAAACAGATTACAGCTGGCATTGTGTAATCTTCCGTACATAACATGTAACGCCAAAGTTAATGGTGAACAAGTAGGGTTTGTTATTCGAGACTAATGCTCAGCTAAGGCGGGTTCGAGTAACTCCACAGTACCAACTCCGAATTAGTTTGATATAGGTGTCAATTAACAGTTCAGGATGTTTGATTGCTTGCACCGTGAACTCGTGAAGTGTTCAGTTACATAGCACCGTGAAGCAACTGTTGCAGAGTCGTGATGTATGGAAAATGGTTCTTCCTTATTTCCTTTAATTCGCTTGATAGGTAAATAGTAAATCTAGATACATGATTCTGTAAACATTACAAGCATTAAAATTTGAAACAGCCGTGGTCTATTCTTCAGTTATGCACATTTTCCTCAACTTGTTCTTGCTTATTACCAGAAGACTAATTGACAATCAAAGTTCGGAACGTCATAATTTAGAAACAAGTACTTAAAGAGTCCCCACAGTGCTGCACTAGTTATTGCAAAGTAAGATGCTCATTCTGAAGGAAATATTTTTTCCAAGGTGCCTGCTTGATCCTTGTGGTATCAACTTGGATGGCTTGCACAACTACTCCAATTCATGTTTATTGATGTGTTTGCACAACTACTCCAATTCATGTATATTCATGTGCTTTTATATTAATAACAATAACGTCATTTTGATCTATAGCTTCCCAAATACTATCTATCATGAAGCCCCCAGCTGGATTGTCTCACTTTGCTACCCAGCTTCGTACATCTGTGCAATCTTGCTTGAAGCTGGATACTGCACATGCAAAGAACTCAGCAATCACTCATAATAGGAATGAATTATCAGGGAATGCTTATCCAACTTACAATCATCAGGCCATCATGTAAGATGTTAATGCTTTGTTTCATGTTTAAATTCTAGAATATTGCCTTATAGTGAGGCTCCAACATGACAAATAGAATAACAAGTGAATATTGACACTAATGATGTTTCTGTAGGAAACCACCAGCTTTTGATGCTTCGGACTTGGAATTGATAGATCTCCCAGGATCTGAGATGTGCAATGCAAACGAGCAGAAACTAGAATCGTCAGGCAATCTTAACACTGTAAACTGTAATGGTACAGGTAAGTTGCTTCAGTGAACTTATTCACACCGAGACCAGCTTATACATCTTACCAAGCGTCCGTGCCAGTGCCACCCGAGACTAAACGACAAATGCTGCCATACTGGTCTGTACTTGACAGGTTCTGCGCCAATTCCGAATGACACTAGCATGCCAAACGTGCGAGAAGACAAAAGTGGAAGTGCAGATCAGGTTTGCACCCTATGCTGTCAAAATTTTCCCTGGGGCCTTGTTCGGTTCCTTCAGATTTGAAGGGGTTTGGAGGGGATTGAGAGGGATTAAATCTCCTACAAGTCAAAATCCACCTCAATCCCCTTGTGGGAGGGATTAACCGAACAAGTCCTGAGGAGGAAAGTTTTAACACTGAATTTGAGGAAGCTACTGCTTCAGCTTACTGTCAAAATATTGTGCGCCCACAGCCGGAGTTTCATTATCATCAGATGAGGCTATGGAAGTTCTAGTTTTAGTGTTACGTCATAAAAAAAATCTTGCACATACTATGTTATGTTAGTCGTCTGACTTGTGCCATTGTGCGTCTGCAGCTCGGTGCAAATAACACAGCAGAGGACCCTAAATATGATGGCCCTTCTCGTACGTGTAGAGATCCCACGATCCAGGATTTGATAGATGACTGCCCTTCTTTTGATCTTGGCTTCTAATGGAAGTGGAAGGTACAGCTCTATTTTGTACTCGTGCTGCATAATCTTTACTCCTACAAAGATGTCTACCTCTCTCCTATCTTCGTCAGCAATTTGTATGCCGCCCCTGACCCAGCTCCTCCTTATTGATAGAGCCAGATACTATATGATTTTATTATTTATAATAACTTAGGGACAACTTGCTAGTCACATTAGATAACATAATCTGGGATATTTGCTTCGCATATTGCACATAGTGAAGCATGTCTGAACTTGACCCATCTCGAAGCGCATGCTTTACTTGCACAAAACTCGTATTTTGGGCATGTTTGACATGCCGTGTTTTGAAGCCACAAATCAGGATGAAAGTAAAAAAAATCTTGAAATATCTTCCGTGGCAAACGCAGCTTCTGTGAAGACATGAACCGGTCACCATCGACCATCCATGACTTGGTAGAATCATACTGACCTACGTAACAAAAACCCACGCCTTTCACAGCAGCACAGTAGAAGTTTCTCCTTGCCCCTTTCGTCTCGCCGGCAGCTGATCACTGCAGCACGTGGTGGTGAATTGGATTCACGCGCCTACGTCCCACTCGTGGACCAACAGCTGCTGGATCTATCTATGTACTGTCGTTAGGTAAAACCACCGGCTGCTACATGCCCAATAGAGCACCAATACATACGAGGCAACTTCCAGGCCTAACCCGTGTACACTCGTTCGCTTCTCTGCTGCCGCCTACCAGTTGGGAAGCTGTGCACAGCTTTTGCACGTTGTCTAAAAGCCTTGCACGTAACAGGAAAACGCACAGCCTGTGGCAACTGGCAAGCCAGAGATTGCTCTGTACAGTCCATTCGAAATATACGCTTGGACGGCTTCAGAAACGAAAATATCTGTGCAGAAACTGTTGACTCGTGTGGTTTCCTTTGCTTGCTTGCTGAGCTTTGCTTTGCATTGTATGCAGGGTGCCGTGCATGGCTTGGGCGGACTGTGTCACGAAACGATCAGATCTCTTGATTGCTGGCGAGAGATCAGGCAAAAGCAGCAGTTTTTCTCAAGAAATTAGGCGCGTTGAGCGGGTGAAGGAATGATCCTACGTGTGGGTGGTCACTGTACAGTTTTTTACTCTTGTCTTGCATCCTTGTTTATGTTAGCGAGTGATTGCTTTACCTTTTGAGTTATACTACTAATATATAGCATGGCCTTTCCGTTGCTTTACCTTTTGTTTTATAAATATAAAGCATGGCCTTTTGTTGATAAAATCAGAGACTGAAACATGTATTTGCAAAAAAAAAACATGTATTTGCAGTGAAAAGTCATGGATGCTGTTTATAGAATCGAAATCTCATGGAGACTTTTTTATATTGTTGGCAGTTTTGTGGAAATCAACGTTGTTGAGACTCGTTTCAAAACAGAAAGTCCATACGGGTTCCTTTGATTTGCAACGTTTCTAAGACATGAGAATAGGAAGAATACAAAAATGACATGTGTTCTTAAATTCTAGCCTTTGTTGCGAATTATAAAAAACATTTTGGATATTTTAATGTGGACTGCATACGGATTGAAATGAGTGAACAAACACACTAAAACACATCTATACACCTGATTCAGAAAAAAGTTACAGCATCTTATAATTTGGAACGTGGGAGTATATGATTATTAGGAAACTATAGGATTAGCATAAAATAGTGTATGACCCACCCCAACAAAAGCAAATAATTTTGTAACAGAATGTGTTAAGTGGATGGATTTTCTTCTTCAAAATAGAGTGCAAACAAATCTTCTTAAAGAAAAAGGTCCTAAGATTTGAATCATGTGGACGAAATGACGTGCACAGACTAAACTCATGATAAACTGTATGTGAAATTCATTTGAACCAAGGACCTATAATTGTCACAGCAAAATGTTAAAGAGGTCTATTGAAAAAAGAAAAAAAAAGTTTTTTTTTGCGGCAAAGAAAAAAAGTTAAAAAGAGGCCTACTTTTACTGCTTGAATACATACATTCATTTAGTACGTAAATAATGTTTGAAGCAATGAGTAGTAGTGTTGTTTTTGGTGGCGGAGTGAGTCACACATCTGGCTCAAGTGGAAGGTGATGTGGCGGCATCAGCGGGGCACACACGTCCCCACACACACCGCCCCCTACTGCCTACCCCACCCCACCCATCACACCACTCCAAGCAGAAAACAGCAGCAAAATATAATAATACAAGTTACTATTAAAAAAGAAAACCAAAGGGAGACGAGGAGAGAGAAACCTATGGATAGGATTCCACAGATTCCCATCGAGATCGAGGTCGAGGTCGAGGAGGCCGCGAGACGGCACGGATCCCCCCCCTCGCTCGCCCCCAGAAACGGAAAACCGGGGAATAAAATCGTAGTCAAAGACGGACGGGGAGGACGAGCAGCAGAGCAGCAGCGGAAATCCAGCCTTCGTCGGAAGCACGGCGCGGCGCTGTCAGTCGGCCAGCCAAGGTAAGAAGAGGCGCGCCCGCCCGCGCCTAACAAAAAATGACGAGAAAATTTCTTTCTTTTAAATTTCATTTCACCAGTAGTAATAACAATAATAAGTAACTAAAAATATCTGTCTTTGCGTCTGATTGTTCCCCTTGCTTTGCTTTCACGTCATTCTCCGGGGGCAGCAGACAGACAAGCAACGCAACGCAAGGGACGCAAGAGAGAGTGCTCCGATCCCATCCCCTGCCTGCCCGCGGTCTCCGCGAGCTCTTCTCCCCCCTTCTCCATTTATTAGGGGCAGGTTCACTTCTTGATCCACTCGTCTCACCTAATAGTACTAGCTCGTAGCCGGCCGCACGGATCAGCGCCTTCCTCTTCGCCGCTCAAGCTTCCGGCACCCGGCTCAGAATCTTCACTTCGTCCCGGCTCCACTTCTTGCCGATCCAGGTCAAGAACCCTCGCCTGAAATTTTTCTTGCTCCATGATTGCCCATGGCGTCATGCCATCATTCGATGGAGTCGAGGTTTGGGGTTAAAGTTAAAAAGATGTGTCAATCCGAGCTGTTCCCCGGGCCAGATCCGGTCGCCATGATTCCTCTGCTTCCTTGATAGGCGTCGGGGTCGGGGGTCTGTCGGCGGTACTCGCGTAATCTTTTACTACTATATACTTACCTTCCAAAGTCACACTACCACTGGAATTAGTAGCGACGGTTACTTTCTTCTTGGCGATGGATGGAAATAGTAATGGTTGCTTCCTTTGGGCCTTTGGGGAAGCAGCATAGGATACATGGTACTAGTATCATTTACAGCGTAGCACTGTCCTACTCCTATATCTGGCGTCCAAATTAATTTCGACACGAAGCAGTTCACTGGGGACGTTTGTGAATTGTTTACATCATAAGCTTGAGTTTATCCAATAATTTCGGGAATGTTTGTGAGTTATGCATGTTACTTTGTGGCTTTCATCTCTTATAGAAGGTTTTGGTGATGCTATTTCCGCTTTATGCGACATGTGTGTATGAGCTAATGCTGATGGTCAACTTCCTGATGTGCAGGCAGCTTCTTGACATGCGACACTGATGGCGGCGGCAGAAGCCAGAGCTGCTTGGCAACGGGCCGCAAACCGCTGCTTATTTCAGGAGGATGCAAAGAGAGCTCCAAAACTGGCCTGCTGTCCACCGACAATGCAACAGCATGAAGCAAACAGCGGGAACCCCACCAGTCCGCGAGACTGCCACATCCCGAATTTCATGCATTTGAACTGGAACCCGATGAACTCCAATCAGCCAATAGATGCCTGGTTTCTTCAGCTGCAGCCCAATTTCGGGTGCCACAAGGTGCTTTCTGGCGAGCATCTGAATTACATGGGCGGAGAAGCCAATGCCAAGAAAGTGGACAGTTTTTCGCCTGTCTCTACTCTTGACGACATCAACACGAAGAAGAGCGAGTGCCCTTCTGAGCCACCGTGGATGGTTTCGACGGCTTTTATGAAGCAAACATCTGAAGCACCTTGCGAAGGGTGCCCTCAAACGAGTCTCAAGTGCAGAGGAAATTCCAATAACTTCCTTCACGAGGATAAAGAGGTTATGGACTTCAAAACTTTTGATCCTTTGTTTCCGAAGAAACCGAAGAAGGCATGCTATGAGATGGATCCACCTTGGGAACAAGACAGGAAGTCTCAGCCCTGGTGGCAAGTAGCTGACGAGGAAGGATTGGCTTCGCTTGTTGCAGAAAGAGCAATGCAGCACATTGAGAACAATGATCTGCCAAAACCCACTCAGATAGTGCGTATTCATGGGGCAAAATTGAACGGCCATGAAAACAAGGATGGCTGTGGGAATTCATCTTCTTCTGGTAAAGAGTCGCAGCCTCGACTTCACGACACTATGATGTGCAGCTATAGCCTCTCAAGCACCAATGAGATGAATTCATCTGACGGTGGAGGCTGGCAACAGACTCGCAAAAATGATGCGCATGGGTATGTGTGGTTTCATTTGTCTTGTTTCATAACCATCAAAACTACAACTAGGAGCCCTCCTTTGTAGATTTGCACGCCATACGTACTTTCTTTTCGTTTATTATGTAGTTTTTCACTACAAGGAATCTTTTATAGCCCCATTATCTGCATATTACACCCAACCCTAGTTAGGCTGAAATTAAAGGAACAGGCTGTTTAATTAGCTCCAGTCTGTATATATGTAGTGAATCTCTGTCAGTCCTTTGTGCGTTCTCATAATCAAAATTGCAAGCCAGTTAAACTTGTTTTCGGTAATTTTGCGACAAGAACAAAAAACTTATTTTGGATAAAAGGTAAATGCACCCGGGTAAAAGTTGGCTGAATTTAATTTTAATGTAATATGGCATCATGTCCACTGATGTCCATTTTATGCCTCTTTTGTAGTATATTGTTATTATGTTATTCCTGGAAATACCTCAGGTGCCCTTTCCTTCATCCAAGCTTCTTCCAGATTTCTGTGCATTTATTTATATCATTACATTACATTTGAAATGCAGGGGCACGCAGGATTCATATAGTAGTGGTGATCATACACCAGGCAGCAAGCCCACATATCAGAATCAGAAAGACGCCGAGAGGGCCCAGCTACTGGACGCTCTTCGCCATTCGCAGACACGGGCTAGGGAAGCCGAGGTGGCTGCCAAGAATGCTCATGATGAGAAAGACCATGTCGTCAAGCTACTGTTTCGTCAGGCCTCGCACCTCTTTGCGTGTAAGCAGTGGCTGAAAATGCTGCAGCTGGAGAACATATGCCTCCAGCTCAGGCTGAAAGAGCATCAGATAGCAGCCATGTTCCCGGAGCTTCCCTGGACGGTGATGAAGGATGAGAAGGCCGAGCCAGAAGGGGAGCGAAAAGGCAGGGCAAAGAAGAAAGGCAGGAGGCAGAACAAGGAAGGTGGCTTCTGCAAGGCCATCATGTTTGCAGTTGGCGTAGGCATCGTCGGCGCGGGATTGCTCCTTGGCTGGACCTTTGGGTGGCTGCTGCCCAGGTTGTAAGTTCTTCTACCTAGCGTGCAGTTCGACGAATAGGTGGTAGGTAAAGAAAGCTCCAGATATCTGCTTTGTGGAGTAGGAGGATGAAATGATGGAATTCTTAGAACCACTCATATTTGGAAGCCTTGCTGGTGATATCTCTGCGCGGTCCACGCCACGCCTTTCGTGTATATATAGGAAGGGTTTTAGTGTACATATTTGCCAGAAATGGGTATTTCTGGCACACCTGTTGGTTCCATGGGTGATGGGTTGAAGGTGTAAATAGTGTGCCTGAGTGGTGGTGGAACTTCAAAATCAGTCGACTTGAACGGTGTGTAAGCCTGTACTGTAAGTATGTCTGTTTAGACAATGTACTGTAAGCATATGTAACTTTGTTGTCTTCTTGATGTAAGAGGAGTTGTATTAGTCGCTGGTTGGTAGCGACTACATGTAAACCTGGGCAGCAAGCCTATAACTTGGTTCTTTGTTTAATGTATGTAAGCGAAGTTGTATTACTCAGCTTGGTGTTGACTAACTGAGCACAATTTGGTGGCAATTTCATCTTTTTGTTGTTCTTGTTGATAGTTTAAAGTTACCGAGAGTTATTTTAATCTCAGAAAACAAAGTCCATCAAGCAGTAGGGTTGCAGGAGTGACTCTTTCTAGCTAAATTCAAAAGTTAACACATGCAAAACAGATTGAGACGGGTTGTATCAAAAGCTCCAGGAGAATATCTATAACAAGGACATTTACAAAGAATCTATCCTTGTCAGGAAATCATTCCGCAGACTGAACTGAAACTAGTATTACAACAGTGAGGGGGGAAAGAAATACAGTTTCGCACTCCACTGACTAATGTGGGAGTGGCAAACGGAAATTGCGCAGAGACGCTTCATCAACACTCGGTAACTGATTACCTATCCAGACCACGGCAACGAAACGCGCAGAGATGGCTCCCGAATCCAGAGATGACATCCACCAGACCCCCATGCCCAGCAACAGCTGCCATCTGTAACGGCATGGGTAGCAAGCAAGTGAGAACAGGATTTCCAGCCCCAGATATTGGGAGATGATGCAGACCCAAGAAGTGGTCTCGACTGAGCACCAAAAGGGACATGGATACATACCCCGGACGAATGCATGGAGACGGAAAATGCCGATGGAGGAGCGCACTTTATTTGCGAAACAACAACCCCGTTGATCGTGAAACGGGAGAGCGCAGGTTCAGCGCCAACCGCTAAAATCTGAGTGGACATGGATGAAAAGGAAAAATGCCGAAACAGTTAGCATGCTATTGGAAGCAAAAGAGTTGAGATAAACCATGCATGTCACTTTATTGTTTATATTACTCATCTCCCTTTTTCACATAAATAGTCTGGTAAATCTCCAATAAAATTTAAGGTGAAAACAATGGGGTATTTCTTGGAAGAAGAATACGGACTATTTTATCTCTATTTGAAGTGTCGTCCTTATATTCTCATTTCAATTCTCTCATCCAGCAACATTGCAAATTATAATTTGCCAGCCACAGACTAAAGAGCATTAAAGACAAGTCGCCATTTTATTGCATACTTTCTGCACTTGTGTGTGCTGGATCTCGAGAGGAGATCCACTAACATTTTTTCTGACCTGCAAAGTTTGTATTATGCAACTGCTTGAGAGCTACTTGGTCTTGGTTTGGCAGTCAACCAAATCTCAAATGCTTGGAAAAGGCTACTGGTGTCTTCAGTGATAAATCTCGAAGTCTTTTGTGATAAATCATACACCAGTGGGGATTGTTGTTCGCCTTAACCATATCAGATGCATGGAAATGATTGAAGTAATTGGATATGTGGGTGTCTAGTTTGTTATAGCCATAGTGCTTGCTAAACTCACTAAAGACAAGCATATGTCTCCAGTATTATTGCCTGTCCACTTTTAAGCCAATGATGAGCCGCTTCTAATGATGGGCATTGAGTAACCTTGGAAGTTCACCATACACTGATCATTTCCTGCCGATCTATAAACTAGTGACGAGCTATTTTCTATTAATGAGCATTAGATAACCTTACCAGTTTACAAGGCATTACTATAGTGGATGTTTCTTATCCATCTTCAAACTAAATAGTATGAGTTATTTCTAACGATGAGCATCGAGCAACCTTACCATTTTTTTTTTAGGGAAGCAACCTTACCAGTTTACTGGACACTAGTTTAGTGGCCATATGTATCATGAGTTACACTGAGTCATTGACCAATTTATTGAACAAAAGGGAAGGTCCATTGACCAGTTTTACTAAACGTGTTCTCGGTTAAGTTTTGGTGTTATGGGTTTTAGTTACTGTCCTATTTATATTTTGAATCGGTGAAAAAAGGGAAGAAGTGTTCGTCTATAAAACTCATAGGTATGAGCATTATAAAAACTGCTTTATTTTGAAGTTTTATTCCAACCTAGCCAGCTAACTAAAGGTCTTACTTGGGCAGGGAGGAAACAAATGAAAATGTACAGATCAGCACTTACTTGATTTTTGTCAAACAACAGATCTTGAACAGGAGCACCACAATCTGCGTTAAAGATGCACTCATTTGAAAGAAGACTCCAAACTGATATACCACTAGAAGTACCACAAGCCTGGGAATAGTACAGCCCAAAAAAAATTTAAGATACATAGCATATATCAAAAAACTTGGCTAAAACTAACAAACACTTAGTATCTATATGAGCTAGATGTGCCCAATACCAGCCAACTTTCACTCGCATCAATGGCAATGCAGCCGACCCACGAGCCCTCAAATTTCTTGTTCTGTACTGGACGTATCGTCTGCGTACACTTCCCACTTCTGCAATCTGGAGTGTCCACAAAGAGCATGAATAAGCATGATAAAAGAATAAAAGCCTACCAAAATTGAACTCATACGATAAATTTTGTTAGCATGTTGCATCAGTCTTATGGCCAGAGAAGTAAAACTAATAGGAGCAGAGATTGCTATAGCATGTTGCGTGTTTTTTCTTTGAACAAACTAGAGAGGCAGATATTGCTGTCAATACCACTAGGAACTGGAAGAGCACAGATAAGCCATATTTAAACAAAAAACAAATACAAAAACTTTCTCGAATTGAGAGGATTGCTCACCCCAGATACGGGCTGTTCCATCCTCTGATCCAGTTACCACCTAAAAAAAGCGCAAGTTTGTCCATTAATAGCTCAGGTTTTCATAAGACAATGTTACAGTACTAAAATAATGAGCTACCTGGTGGTTCGCTTCACGAACTGCGATACTATGCAAATAGTCAGTATGCCCCTTAAAGGTCATTTTACACTTGCCACTTTCCTGAGACAAGCAGACATGATCGAAACTATTCTCAGACACCTCCTCAAGCAGTCACATAGAACATTAATACTATGGATATGGAAGCTTGTGACTTAAATGATTCTTAGGCAGAAGCATATTTCATTTTAATTAATTCAGAACTTCTATATGTCATATTTTACCTCAAGAAAATACATACCACATCCCAGCAATAAGCACATGCATCACCCGCTGCCGCAAAAAGAGATCCATCCTGTTTGAAAGAAGCGTAGTGGAGAAAATCAATATCCAACAGAACCAAATAAGGAATCAAGCATTCTACGAGAAGAATGAGAACAGACTGCACATAAGAGGCTGGTGTGCTGATTGCTTTCTTCAAACAGTGTGAAAGTAAGCAAATATGAAGTACTGACCTGTTTGCTAATTGCAATGGCATTATTTTCTGGTATTGGAGACCGTGCACCCCAAGGGCCTCTATAAATTGACAGAAACATATATGAGAAAATGGAGGGCGAGAGAACTGGTGTATTCCTCAGGAACAAAGAACTGTCAGATCTGCATGTCCAATTGTTTAGTATGGAATCTTACTCGTGCTGAGGGTTAACCAAGTCAAGTATTGGTTCAACATGATCCCCTGGGGAAAAATGCAATGGTAAAATATCATGAGAAAGATCAAAATAAGTGCTCTACGTATTAATAAACAACCATTATTTTTTAGGTAGCTTAGCTAGACAGATAATTTGTTTCACTCTGCACTCATAGTAATATATTTGACTCAACTCATTGACAAACTATCATCTTTTTCATCAAGCCACAGGGATAATATCGACATAAAGCATCTGAAAAGCATTTTTAGTTTCATAGAAGTGAGCACAACTATCAAGCACCTTTACAACTGTTGATTTAGATTTCATTCATGCTCTAAAATAGTAAGGCTATATAAGATTTCATTCATTTATACTTCTTTATTCAACTGCTGTAAATCAACTATAGTATATAAGATGAGACTAAGAATATGCACAAGAAGCTGAATGTGCAAGATTGACATCTTTGCTAGTAAAAAAAATGTAGCTTTCTCTTCTTACTGAAAGTACATCTATGTAAGAACAGCTAGTTAAGCCCAATTCCAACTAATCTAGCAAACCAAGCCACGAACGGGAGCTCTTGTACATTACCTTGCAGAGAGAGTGGCAGAAGGCAGCTCTGCATCTCGTGCCATCTCCAACCCCGAATGTGGCCGTCATCCCCGCAGCTGTCACGAGCAATGGATCACATTGTAAATTTTCCTTCTTGAGAACACTCTTGGCCGACAATCCCACGGCATCAAAAGAGAGGAATTGGTGAGAAAGAAGAAGCATTTACCTGAAGAGCAGCGGCTGAATCGGATCATTGTAGAACTTGGCGTCGTAAACGGGGCCGCTGTGCGCTTGGACGATGCAGACGGGGTCGACCAGCGCGGCGGCAGCCGGCTGAATCAAATCAAGGGGAACGGGGCGTTTGTATCAAACACGGAATAGAGCAGGGATGGGGGAAGAAGGGGGAGGGGGGAAGCGAAACCTGGGGGGCGGCGTGGGCGGAGGCGGAGGAGGATATGCAGGAGGACAGCGAGAAGGAGGCGAGGGAGCCGTCGCTGGAGGCGGCGGCGAGGAGGACGTCCGGGTCGGCTTCGTCGCGCTGGTCGTAGAAGACGGCGCGGAAGAGGGTGCGGCAGGAGAGGTCGCGCTCCCGCAGGATGCCACGCCGGTACGCCGCCTCGTCCCACTCGCGCGCGTCGAGCCCTGGCTGCGCCGTCGCCGCCGCCGCCGCCATCTCCTCGCGATTCTTCGCTGCTGCTGCTTCTGCGTCCGGCAGTGAGGTACAGGGGGGCACAGGTCCGGAAAACAGCGGCTGGGCCTTGGATAAGAGTGCGGTGGGCTGGGCTGGGCCGGCCCTCGCATATATATGTGTTTTTTTCGAATTTAGAGGCAAACTGTCGAGAAGAGTTTGCAAGTTCAAAACGTGAATTCTAGGAGAGTTTGCCTTTTTGTATATGATCTCTTCATATATATATAATTACTATGCACGGGGAATGAATCTTTGGTCTTTGATTTATTTGTGCTTATGAAGATTTTGACATGGATCAAACATCAGCAACGTTTAACCCGCAAAAAAAAAAACATCAGCAACGTCCATATAAAAATTTACCTTGTTCATATTTTTCAAATACTCTTACTAAATTAGGTGGTTTATATAGAAAATTTAGAGACCTATCAGTTGAGAATAGGCTTATAACTTTTGTCTCGAGTTAAATGCTGCACAAAAGTTACCGAGTTTTAGGAAAAAAATATTCACAACTACTACAATATCAAATCTATATAATATAATGTGTCTAGGGTACATATAGATGTGCTCTAATTATTGCACATTTAAGTGAGTGAATCAAGCATAAAGAGAAAAAGAAAAAAGAAAAAGAAAATATTCACATGAATCTCAATGTAAGATCAATGACATATGACTTAGATGTGCAATACTTATGGCACATCTAGATGTGCTTTAGCAAAACTGTATAAAAATATATCTTATTGTGTATTTAGTGTTACTAATCTTGTATTGTGGTTGTTTAAAGTTTTTTCTATAATTTTGATCAAATTTTGTACCGTTTGACTTGAGAGAAAAAATTATAGATCTTCTTTTGGGAGACGGAGACACAAGCCTACTTGTTTTTAGGATTATGATACAGTATTTGATTTCTTTTTAAGAAATTGCAAGAACAACATATCGATGCTTGCTAAGAGTCTAAGACCAGATGACCAAATCACCATATTAGTCTCGCTATCAGCAGGGTCATCACCTCCTGCTAAGAGAATACTTTGCATCCAACCAATTGTTTTTTAGGATTATCTTACGGATTATCTAACTGAAGTCTTGCACTGAAAATTTGACTTAGCTAAAAGAGAGTATCTGAGCAATTGCAAAAATAGGGTATATTGATATTCTCGGTACCGCATGCCATACACTCAGTTTGATGGAATTGCTTATCCTTAGAAGATCTTCCATAGTTTCACACATAACTTTTTTTTTGTTTCACCCGGTCAATAACAACATAAGGACCCGCACAGAAAAAAAATAACATAAAGGGTTTTGGGGGATTGTGATGTTTGCGGATTTATCTCATGCAGGCAGCTTAATTTGTATGCTTGCAGACATATTTTTTTTAAGGAATCATTTGCACTGCACTTTATATTAAATTATTTTGGCTCAAATATCTTGGAGATACTATGTTTTCTCTATTATTGGATCAATCACTATTTGGTGCAAATTCATGCAACAATCAACCCTATAGAATACAGGGAAGCATGCCAATGCAATTTGGTCTTTATTCTATGATTGCACAGTAAGAATCTGGCAGATCAAAGAGGCTGAAACAATTTCATAGAAAAGACTATTTTGTATGATTTCACTCATAAGTTCCTGAACAATTTCTAGAGTTGCAAAGGAGGTCCTGTGCATGACTAGGCTTCAGAAAAATAGGCAACCAAATAGTATGAGTTATTTGTATGATTTCACAGGCAACCTAGAAATAGGCTTCAGAACAATCCTCCTATTCAGCAAAATAACCAGGCTTCAGAAAAATAGGCAACCTAGAAATAGTAAAAAAACATTACTACAAATTACCTAGAAGAGATTTGTGCAAAAGAAAGAAGAAGAGAGAAACACTTGAACTTTGCGTATGCTTCGTTCAGTTTGCAGACTTTCAGAGGACTTGTTGCTCCCTGAGACCACGAGACACGTCAGGCATGAACTGTCTATCTTCGAGTGGGCAACAGTACCACCGTATATGCTGGTAGTGTCCTCTTTCCTTTTCTTTTGCCTGTCCATCATGGTGCCAGCTTCTCGCCCCTTCCCTCAACCCTGATCCTACATGGTGTCTGCATCAGAGGGATTGGAGCAAACGGCAGGTTGCTGCTGCGTCGCGCAATGAATGTTTCCTCCTCCGAGGACAATCTCCCTCCCCCCTTCCACCATCACCACCTGCAACAGGCAGCAAAATCACATCACATGGATGAACTCATGATACAAAAAGAGAGGTGTACAAAGGTATAATCCGCACCATTGAGATTGACTGTATTCATGTTATATAGAGAGAGAGACATAAGAAAAATCTCCTTCGAGTAAGATACAGATGGACCTATGCATAATATGCACATGTTAACAAGACTCCAATGTTAGCAATTTGAGTAGATTTCCAATAGACAAACTTCGCAGTGCTACTGACTATCCACATTCGGCCCGAAGAAATCTTAAACACCCATTACTGATAGTATAAGTACAAGGCTCCAGACGAATAGGAGGATGGTACGAGAAAAATCTCTGGCGCCGATTAAGTTTCTAGCTAATGTGTGGCTGGAGATATTACCTCGTGTTTGGGAAACACTTTCTCCAAAACTTTGCGTGCTTCTTCATCCCACTTGTCACCAAAGGCTGGTGCTACAACCCCACCATTGGCGATGTAGAAGTTCACATACGACCCAGCTAGCCTCTGCTGCCCTAATGCCACCTGCAACCATCATACATTGTCACCACACAAGAACCAGTGAGATATCGCGAGCTCCTAAGGAGTACTCACTGAAACTATCTGTTTTGTCCAACAAATACCGGCAAAGCTGAAATCATGTAAATTTGCTTAAGTTGTAAAGGAATTTAACATCGGGTGAACTAGGGTAAGACTGCAAAGCAAAACTTAAAAATATATGTATCAAATACCCTTACCAAGCCTAGAAATGGTTGTGCTTCTTCTTCAGTCATGTACAGTGGCCCAGGGACATGAATCTTGATAATATCTAACTTCCGGCCCTTGGCATCAGTGGTATTGGACAGAACATCGAATGCGGCAGCTGAATGTTCATGCTGAGGATCAGATTTGTCGTCGATCCATGATAAGAGGACAGTGGATGGTCCCGCAAAGCAGCATATGTTGTCAACATGCCCACTGATCACTTCATCCCCTGCAGAGTCAGAGGCTCAGTAGCAAGTCGGTAGCAATGTAAGCACCAAAATGATACTCCCTCTGTAAGAAAGTATAAGACGTTTTTCGGTTTAGTTGGCTACAAAAAACCGTCCTACATTTTGTTACAGAGGTTGTAATTTAAGTAAATGGTACAGAAGAAAAAAAAATCACTTTATACACTACGAATATGGGGTGTTTTTGACTTTTAATAACATACCGTAAAGCCCTTTGGGTAACCATATGACCTTCGACACACCAAGATGAGTCTTCAGCTGGTTCTCTATCTCATCCTTACTCATATGGGGATTTCTGTTTCCATGGCATAAACACTGCTCAGTGGTGATACAGGTTCCTGTGTAGAGGGGAAGGTGCCTTTGATTTATGCAATAGGATGCAAATATTAGAGAGCTCTACAAAATCTAAATCTGAGAATCAGTAGGATAAAAATTTCAAATATAAGAGAGCTCTACTAAATCCAAATTATAAGGATAAAAATTTCTAATAGCATAGGATGCAAGAATGCAGTACAGCACTTCTGCGACAAATAAAGTGGGGGAAATAGAATGGCCAGCACTTCTAATCTTTCAGAGAGCAGAAAGTGTTTTCGAAACATGGAAGAAGTTAAGTGGGTTGATCATCTCCATGCTACCTTCTCCGTCGACATGAATGCTTCCACCTTCAAGAACAAAATTGGTTTCAAACCTAGGAATCCTCTCCAATTCCAAAACCTACAAATAAAAAATAATAGTAAGCACTACCCAGAACTCAAATATTAAACAAGACAAACTAGAGTGATTAGTTGCCAAAAAATATTAAATGCTTGTGATTTGGGATTTAGTAAAAAATTACCTTCCTGGCAACAAGGTTGTCTTGAGTTATATGTTCTTCATGTCCTGTGGATCCAAACAAGAAGTGTTTGTTGAATTCAATACATGTTACCCATTAGCTGCCCAGAGCTCCAGAATTAGGTTGCAGTAACATGTAAATTGAAGCTCTAAGTGAAAAACTTTGGCATTTGAATGCACCGAAAGCATGTGTCAACTATATTCTCACATAAAAGAAAACTGTGGTAGCAGAAAAAAATGCACGGTAATATCCAAAAAGTAAGACTATAAGCCACATATTGCAACTTTATGGGTACATTAAGAACTGTGCAAATATAATGATAAAAATAAAAGTACGGTAGTTCAAAACAATGGCAGGATATACCTTTTCTCCTATTGAGCTGATGATCTTCTGGCCCAAATAAATCATTATAACCTTGATAACAGCACAAATTAGATGTTGGTACATATTTCTTGATATCACAGACTGTGGAGATGGAGGTAGTACCTCCATATGCATTGTACTGCCAATCCACCCCTGCAATTTCTCTCCTCGATCTTGCGTCGCCTTCACGCACAACAAACTGATGATAGAACAAATAGTGGGTCAACAAAGCCATTTCCAGCGAGTACAGCGATTTCCTCCATAAAACAGAGAGGGGGAATCTTACACTGGGGCCCAAATCACGCAACCAAACAAGATAGGCGCTCATCTCTACCACTCTAACATTGGATTTATGTTCCATCAAATGGGCTACCCTCGCGTACTCCACGGGTGCAAAAAATAGAACAAAGGTAAACTTCTAGGGTGAAACCAACAAAAATTGAAGCCGATGATATTCGTATCCTGAATCTCTGACAAATGATCCCAAAAAAAAAAAGGAATCTCTGATGGATGAGTCTGCATACCTGGGCAGCGTTACAGCATACAGTGACAGGCTCAAACCTTGAGATTACATCTACAACATTTGCAAAGGCTTTTTGAGCAGGGGCAGCCGCATCTCTCCAAAATCCTTGAGCATCCTGGCATATAGCAGTACAAATATGTGAGCCTCCAGTGCAAATCCTTAACTGTCAGGCCATGCGAGAAATGTGGCAAGCATTTCTTCGGAAGAGCACAAAGGCAAACTGCCACGCAATTCCACACAGGCTAAAATCAGTAGTAACATCAACATGAAGGTGAACAAATCATACTAAAAAGATGAATTACTACCACATAATTAACTACGTCCAATGTAGTCAACCATTGGTCCACTATATCTCACTAGAAGAAATTTGTTTATAAAAACTACCAACATTGTGCAGTATGGTCCGCAATCACCAATTCACCATAACAACGGTACATTTCCGAAATGTAAAGACCGCAAATCGGCAAATGAATGAAATTTTGTGAAATTTTCATCATCTAGCTAGGGTTCCGTGTTGGCCTCCTTCTTGTAAATGTTTACAGAAGTAAATAAAACTTCAAGAAAGAGCAACCAGGTCTCTCAAGAGTCAAGACTCAAGAGCACCTCAGTACTGACCGGCCACCCAATCCAGCACTGGTCGTGCGGCTCCCACTCAGCCGGCATCCGGAAGCCGAGCGCCGCCGGGGTTCCATCAAGAACCTTCCTCTCCGCCCCTGCCTTGGACGCCGCGACGGTGGCGGCGGCGGCGGCTCGGTAGCCTCGCCGGAGAAGCCGGAGCTGGGTGGGCATCGATTCTCAGCTTTGCTTTTTTTTTTTGAGACAATCTCAGCTTTGCTTCCTGCGCTCAAATTGGTCAGGGTGGACATCATCATTTTTTTAAGGGTAAACTTTGTTTTTGCCACTCTAGTTTTTGTCAACTTTGCTTGAGTCACTCTAGAATTTAACATTTCACTTTTACCACTCTTAGATTTTGACAATATATCACTTTTGCCGTTCCGTGGCAAAATCAAAAAATTTAGAGTGGCAATTGTGATACATGTCAAAAGCAAAGAGTGGCAAAAGTAAAATGAAAAATCATCGTTTTTATCATGGAATGGCAGTTGTGATGTATAATGTATTGTCAAAAGTTAAGAGTGGCAAAAGTAAGATGTCAAATTCTAGAATGGCATAAACAAAGTTGGCAAAAACAAAGTTTTCCCTTTTTTTAAGGGTAAAAGCCTTTTATTATTCAAAATCCACAAGGTATGGGATACAAATCTGGTCATGTGGCTGGTCAAGCCCCACATGACGCCCTAAAAATAAAGACAGTATATTTAGCTAACTTATGGGCTTCAACATTAGCCTCACGCCTTTCAAGATGGACATCATCAACGTGACACAAAAACTGGCCAAATGGCCTGGCCCGACTATAAAAGGGTCTGGGTAGGCCGTGCCGTGCCGGGCGAAGGCCTGACCATGCGGGTCATCCCGGCACGGCACCGCTGAGGGCCAGCCCCGAGAGAGTAAGTTGACGAGCGCTCCTTCGGGAGCCTCGTAACTATCAGCGTCACTTGGCGCGCTCTCAGCCGCCCGTCACGTGTCGCGCTCTCGGCGCTTTCTTCGGATTTTGTTTTTATTTTTATTTTTCTGCACATGTTTTTGTTTTATTAAACATTTTTTATTTTTTCGATGTTTCGGTTTTTTATCGGTCTTCCTTAGCTTCAGGTCAAAAAAAATTGCGTGAAAAAAGCGTGTTTTCTTTTTTTCTTTCACGAGAGTCACGGTTTTGCTTCCGCGAAAGGCACGGTTATGCTTTCGCAAGAGTCACGGTTGTGCCTCTCGAAAACGGAAAAAAATATTATTTTTTCCTTCCGTGAGAGGTGCGGTTTTGATTCCGCGAGAATCACGATTGTGCTTTCACGAGAGTCATGGCCGTGCCTTTCGGAAACGAAAAAAAAACACGTTTTCTGTTTTTTCTTTCACGAGAGGCGGGGTTTTGATTCTGCAAGAGTCACGGTTGTACTTTCGCGAGAGTCATGGCCGTGTCTCTCGGAAACGAAAAAAACACATTTTCTGTTTTTTCTTTCACGAGAGGCAGGGTTTTGCTTCCGCAAGAGGTACGGTTGTGCTTTCGCGAGAGTCACGCCCGTGCCTCTCGAAAACGGAAAAAATGTGTTTTCTGTTTTTTTTCTTCCACGAGATGCACGATTTTGCTTCTGCGAGAGGCACGGTTGTGCTTTCGCGAGAGGCACGGCCGTGCCTCTCGGAAACGAAAAAACGCATTTTTTGTTTTTTTTTTCTTTCGCGAGAGATACGATTTTGCTTCCGTGAGAGGCATGGTTGTGCTTTCGCAAGAGGTCACGATCGTGCCTCTCGAAAACAGAAAAAAAAACGTGTTTTTTTGTTTTTTTTCCTTCAGCAAAAGGCACGGTTTTACTTCCGCGAGAGGCACGGTTGTACTTTTGCGAGAGGCACGGACGTGCCTCTTTCGAAAATGAAAAAAAACATGCTCCCAGGTTGGTTTTTTCGTACGATTTTTTTCGTGAAAAAAGTTCATCAAAACCTATCAACATGGGATCTAGTTTTGAATATCTCGACGCGAGGAATTCAACGATGAAAACGGTTCAAGATTTGGACGCATGGTTTAAGAGATAAAACATTTTGAATAAACGAATCTACGAAAAAATGGAAAACTCCCCGGTTGCGACAAGTGGCATACATGCAGCACACCACTTGTCGCAACCTGGGGAGGTGGGAGTGATCTTTGTAATGAGTACTCCTCAACTAGTGATTTCAGCAACTAATAATATTGAAAGGTCCTCTTCAAAGATTACTTTAGGTGGACTGAACATGCGCCACCGTCGCGTGTCACGTTTTGGGTGTCTTCTCGGGATTTTCTTTTTTCTTCCTGTGTGTTCGGGTTTTAGATGGTTTTTTGGTTTTTGCCCCGTCCCCCTAGGTTTTAGACAAAACAAAAATTAAAAAAAAAATCACGTGAAAAAGCGAATTTTCTTTCGTGAAAGGGACAGAGTTGCTTTTCGTTGAGGCACAAATTTACTTCCGCGAGAGACACACAACTGTGTCTCTCGAAAAAGGAAAAAAACATGTTTTTTTCTTTCATGATAGGCACAAATTTGCTTCTCGTAGAGACACAGGTTTACTTCGCGAGAGACACAATAGTGCCTCTCGAAAAAGAAAAAAAAGAAAAAAAAACTTTTGCGAGAGACACATATTTGCTTCTCGTGAAAGGCATAGTTTGCTTCATTGTTCCTCTCAGAAAAGGAAACAAAAGACTGTTTGATCGCTACCCCACCAGCTCCCCTTCGATCGATCGTTGTCAATGCTTACAACGATTTTTATTTTCAAACCAGCTTACTAATTTTTCTATCTCTCCTAATTTTATGCCGGTTAGTCTAGGCGGGAAGAAAAAGGAAATAAAGTGCTTAAAAGAGGACTTGAACCCATATCTAATAAGTAGCTACTAAACCCAATAACCAACTCAAACAATTTTACATGTTGTCACAAAAATATCAAAAAGAAACTCGTAGTCATGGGGGAATCTGAATCCTTCTTCCTTCTACAATGTCAACAAAAAGGTTAATTTCAGCATTGATAACGTTGGCATGAGCAACATGATAAAAACTATGGCATGTGTATCCTTGTAACTTCAACATTAGCACACTGGTAACAAGAAATGGCATGATAAAGTTGGTAACTATATCGTAAGAAGGCTAGTAACTACATCATAAGAAGCACGGTAACTTTAACATGTGCAACATGGTAAGTTTGCTCAAAAGTTACCAGGGGATATATTTGAACTACTCCCCCTCTCCCAGGTGAAATTTATTATGGTGTTTGACCGTAGGTTATTAGGAGTATGGTTTTGTGGATATAGTCTGAGACGTATCAGCATCCCTTGTTTAATCCCTACTCGTCCTTGAGTAGATAGATGATAAAAATATTTTTTTGGTTGTGAATGACACTAGCATGAATTCTAATCAATTCGATGTAATTGCGTATGATCTTAAATGATGGTGATACAAAGCAATTGTCTATAGTTGATACAAAGCAAATAATATCAAAATATGCAAGTAAAATCATTATTGCTTTTCATGGATCAGAACTTTCACGTCACACTCATCAACACTATAAGGTTTAGAATGAATGTCAATTGTATCATGAAACGTGATGCTCAAGGTTGTATCGTATCAAATGTTTTATTATAACATGACCCAGAGCACCGGTCAAGTAACTAATCACATGACTCCCTTTTCAACTACATAGTACCCACACGATGTTCGAACACGAGCTTTGATATTTACACTTATCAAATGGACAAATAGGATAATGATGAGGTTTAATAAGAAGTTGAAAATAAAGAAAGTCGCATACCAACATGTCTGATCATCAGGCAATGGAGACGCCTTATAATCGATATTGGTGCAAGGAGTAGGAATTAATTGCCATGCAACGGACACACTAGATCTATGAGTGTATGAAAGCTCTCCTAATGGACTAGTGGGGTGTGCATCCAACTCACTTGCTCACAGAGACATAGAGCATTTGAGGATGCTCCTCATAGGAATATGCAAGCAAAGTTCTATTATGTGGAAAATCCCCAACTAGTATAGAAACATAAAGCATATGGAAACTCTCTATATGATAAATCAATGTGCTACATTATGAAACACATATGTATGCAAAGAAGTATAGTAGTGTGCCCCCTCTCTCTTATATTCCCTTCTCCTTTTATTGGTGGCTAATAGGTCTCAACTGTATCTATAATTTTTTATTGTTTCATATTATTATATTATCACTTTTATATACTTTTTATAGCA